>NW_021632546.1:0-393293 GCF_004799145.2 Neltuma alba
AGGAGAATGACATTGAGGTCCCATGGAGAACAAAATACATCAAATAGGTCCCCTGAAATCTGATAATGTTTTTGAAGTCCCAAAGGGACTCAGATGCAATTTTCAGAATCTTCAAATGACTTATTTGCCCTTACTATGATTTCCCATTCGAAATTGCTTTGACTGAAAATTTGAAACCCTGTTTGTCTGTTGTCGTTCGAAGAAACCGTCTGGCGCCTTCGTGCTGTTCGAAATCGTTCGTGCGAAGAAGAATCCGGCCACAACCCACCGTGCTGCTTCAAATCTACTCACAACCCACCGAAAATCGTGACCGAAGTCCTTGAAAGCCTGTGGCGGTGGCTCTGTTTTGGTGGAGCGAAGTGAAGCATAGCGGAGCGAAGTGCTGGTGTTGGAAGCGAAGCGGAGCGAAGTGCTGGCGTCTCCGTTCATCGGTGTTTGAAGCAAAGTGGAGTTCGTCCTGGTGTTTGAAGAGAAGTGGAGCTCGTCCTGGTGGCGCTGTTGATCGGCGTTTGAAGCGAAGTGGAGGTCGTCGTTGTGGCTCTGTTCATCTGCATTTGAAGCGAAGTCGAGCTTGTTGTGGTGGCTCCGTTGATCGGCATCAGAAGCGAAGTGAAGATCATCGTTGTGGCTGCGGTCATTTGCGTTTCAAGCGAAGAGGAGTCGTCCTGGTGGCTCCGTTGATCGGCGTCTGAAGCAGAGCTCCTATTCTCACAATTTCTTTTCGCACACAGAGGCATTGTCGACACTGAAGAAGGTAAAATCATATGAATCAGAAAAGCATGTCTTGGCAGTTTGTTGTTGCGTTTGATCATTGCTGAATATTTGCATCAAATACGGCTGGATGCTTTTGATTATGCTTGGCCCATGTTTTTTTTTTCCCCTTGACCATAAGATGGTATGCGTATTGGAGCATGTTTAAAACAATGATACATGATGAGGCATTAGCCTTCTAAAAGCACTTCCAAGAAGGCTTGTAAGAAGAATGATACATGATGAGATGAGGTATGAAATGCGTAAATGGTAAATAACTAGAATATGATAATATGGAAGAATCAGATTTGAGGCTGAATAATTGATGTGCCTTGTTTGGAGTTCAAAGTATTTGTCAAGATTGTTTGGTCTGTAATTGTTACTACTTTCCTTTTTGGGATTTCTATTATCATATTGATGATTGCGTCTGAATTATGCATGATGCAGCCTTTCATTTATTGGTGAGAAATTGAATCTTTTTATCACTAATTAAGCGTTTCATTTGTTGACATACTGAGAAACCTGGAAAAACCCCTCTTTTGGTATATCTTTCTGGAACTAGTTTGAGAAGTTTGCTGTGGTCTGAAAGAGTTGGGGTTCAGGATTTGAGCAGAATTGCCAGATGATGGGAAGGATGCACAAAGAAGCAGTAATTTCTCCGGTTATGCTTGTTTACGGAGGAATTCTACAAGAAAAGCTCAAAGAAGTACAAATCACTTGAAGCAGGAAATGCACAAGTGAGAAAGGCATGGGATAAATTATCAGAACAACAAAGAGAGGAATATTGTGAAAGGGCTAAGGCACAAAGACCTCCCACCAAGTCCAAGAAGTATATTGTTCCTTTCTATACAAGATGTGCACCAAAACAATTCATGCAAGTTTGCAAGCACATCAAAGAAAGGAAGGAACTGATGGATAGGCTGAAAAAAATAGGGTTTGACAAGTTGGTTGAAGTGTGTTGTCACACAATTCAAAGAGAATTGTGTGGAGAGTTTATGTCTGCAGTTGATGTTGCATCAAACAACATTTCCATAAGAGGGAAGACAAGGAAATGAGGGCAAAAGATGTGCATGAATTTCTGGGGCTACCATTTGACGGAGAAGAGATTAAAGTAGTTGTGAATAATGAAGATGAAGTGTTCAAGCAGTGGAGGATTGTGTATGGCAATATTCCATACAAGAAGATAGCATCATTGTTGACTGAGGAGAACCAAGATGAAAATTTTGAGGTGCTGTTTGTCATGTATGCATTGGGAACATTGTTATGTCCTAATGCAAGTATTTGTGTGGGTGATTATTTGTTGAAGGTAATACTATCAACAAAGGATAGATTGGATAAGTTTGATTGGTCCTCTTATGTGTTGCATGAACTATATAAGGGGATTGGAGTGTACAAGAAACAATTGGAAAAAGGCAAGTTGACTGAGAAGAAGAAGAATGTGCCAGGTTGTCTATACTTCCTAATGGTAAGTGCTACAATAATTTGTATATTTCTGTTGTCATTTGATGGTCTGAATGTTGTCAATGGTTGCTGTTAACTTATCATTCATGTCACATGCAGTTATATTGTCTACAAAATTTTCCATTGGGAGAAACAAAAGCTGCACATGTAAAGGATGCTGTTGCATATTGGGATGAAAAGAAAGTGCAGCAAAGAGTTAAGGAGGAGAAGGAAAGCAATCGAGGACTCTTGCATCCGGCAAAGCAATCCACCAAATTTGATCCTGAAAATTTAACTCACCCGGTATGTGGACTTGTGGGCTTAATGATTATTTTTTGTTTTTTCTACTGTTGCTTACTGTTCTTCTGAATTTGATTTGTATAGGAGATCAAAAAGACATATACTCGATTAGTGTCTATGCTGGGGGAGGAAATGATGGCCCTTCAGTCAAGACTAATGGAGGGTAGTGGCAATGCAAGTGAAGAGGACAAAGATGAGGCAGAAGAATCTGAAGCAGAAGAGGAAAAAGTTGAGAAAGAAAGTGATTCAGAGGATGAGGAAGAAGATGACAGAAATGAAGAAGAAGAATCTGAATCACAAGATGATAGGAATGAAGAAGAGCAAGAAGCTCAATCAGAAAAGGAGATGGGTGGACAAGAATCACATGACAAGGAAAAAAGAGGATGAAAAGGAAGAAAGAAGGGAAATGAGGACAAAGAAGATGAAGAAGAAAATAAGAGAGAGAAGAAGATGAAGAGGACAAAGAAGCGGATGAGGCCACCCAAGGGAAAGGGAGCGAACATGTGAGGAAATCTACAAGGGTGATAAGTAAGGGGAAAGCTCTTAGGTCTCCATTTCTGGAATTTAAAAGCAAGGCTGGGAAAAAGAGAACAATTGATGATAGGCAAGCTTTATTTGACATGTGCACAGCAAGGTGTAACCATGAGGAGCAAGAGCAGTAAGTATTATGTTTTGGTGACCAATTTTGTATTATGTTACAGAATTTACTGAATTTACTAACTTCATAATTGTTTCATTTGTGTTAGATACTTTGTATCGATGTATGGATACTTCCTAACCCGTGGTGAGTTGCAATGTCTCCAACGTAGAAGATGGATAAACGACAGGGTGAGTCACACGTACATAGTTAATATCAGAATGAGTTATTGCATGCTAAGGAGTTGTAATTTGTTTGTACTTGCAATTTCAGTTTATGACTATGGTGGCGAAGACATTCGTTGGAGATCAAAAGGAAAAAGATGGGCGAGTCAACCGTCATATATTTTCTGCAGATTTCATGCAGAAAATGGTGGCGAATCCTTTAAGGTGGAAATGGGAGGACCATGAAAAAGAAATATTACCTGAATATATTGGATACAATATCGGGGATTGCGATTTCATTTTTGGTCCTACTCTATTTGAAGATCATTGGTTTTGTTATGTTTTTGAGACAAAGACCATGACCTTCCACGCCCTTGACTCGTTGGTTGATAGCATCACATTCATGAGATTACAAGCCGAGGAAGAAGAAGCAAAGAAGAAGGGGGGTGAGCAACAACATGACGCAAAGAAGAAGAAAAAGAGGACAAGTAAAAGGCAGTTCGACCCCAAACAGTTCATGGCAACACAAACTGTGAGTAGTTATTTACAGCTTTTATACTTGTCAATGACTATTATAATTGTTAGTAGCAGTCTGCATAGTTGTCATTACATGCTCCGGTAGTTGTCACTGGATGCTATACTAGTTGTCACCGGATGATCTGTTACTTGTCACTGGATGCCATGCTAGTTGTCACTGTATGCTCTGTCCCTTGTCACTACATGCTGTCGTAGTTGTCACTGGATGCTGTGCTAGTTGTCATTGCATGCTCTGGTAGTTGTCACTGGATGTTGTGCTTGGTGTCACTGGATGATTTGTTACTTGTCACTGGATGATATATTATTTGTTAGTTGTCACTGAATGATCTGTTACTTGTCACTGGATGATATATTAGTTGCCATGGATGCCCTGTTAGTTGTCACCAGATGCTCTGTTAGTTTTCACTGGATGCTCTGTCCCTTGTCACTGGATGCTATGCTAGTTGTCACGGGATGCTCTGTTAGTTATCCCTAGATGCTGTAGTAGTTGTCATTGCATGCTCTGGTAGTTGTCACTAGATGCTTTGTTAGTTGTCACTGGATGCTCTGTCCCTTGTCACTACATGCTCTGTGAGTTGTCACTGGATGTTCTGTAGTTGTCACTGGATGTTCATTATGTGCGTGTGTGTTTTTTTCCAGATGAACTGTTTCCATTCGATGCTACGTGCTGTTAAGCCAGAATTGTTTGCCAATGAGGACGAAATTGACAACGAAGTGAAATGGGCTAAAGTCTATGTGCAGAATGATACGTAAGTGTAGATGTTCTGTTCGATTGTGTTATGTTGTTTTTGTTCACAATAACAATTGCAAGGCGCTAACATATTCAATTTGCTTGGTAGTGATTCATGTGGAGTTCATGTTATCTCTTGGCTACAAGAGTGGGATGGCACCGTTCGGGATGATGCAGGATATACAATGCCACGATACTCTAATGATGAGCTACAAGAGTTGAAGGTTGGCTGTTTGTGGTGGTTGGTGACCCATCCAAGTAATGAACATGGGAGTCAAGTGATGTCGATGCTATCGGACTACAACAAGACCAAGAAGAGGAGATAGAGTGGTCTATGAATTTTTTGTTCTCTTAGCCCATGATATGTGTTGTTAAGATGATTAGCAAATAGGTCATTTTGTAACAAACTGATCAGGTTATGTTTATAATATTATTACCTTTGTCATCACATTGTAATACTAATTTGTTAGGGTTTTATTACATTCTTAATTATCGAAAACAACGTCAGTTATCCAAAATAACAACTAATATAACAGGAGTTAATGACAAGTAATACAAGAATTTCATAACAAGTCACAGTGTTCCATTGACAAGTCACAGTGCACCATTGACAGGTCATGGTGCCCTATTGACAAGTCATAGTGCAACTATTGACAAGTCACGGTACTCCATTGACAAGTCACAATGCTCTCTTGACAGCGACCATTGACAAGGGACAGTGTTCACACAAACAAGTCATAGTGACAAGTCACAGAGCTCCATTGACAAGTCATAGTGCAACCATTGACAAGGGACAGTGTTGCCATTAACAAGTCACAGTGCTGTATTGACAAGTCACAAAGCTCCATTGATAAGTCATAGTGCTCCATTGACAAGGGACAGTGAAGCCATTAACAAGTCACAGTGCTGCATTGACAAGTCACAGAGCTCCATTGACAAGTAACCGGATAAACATTGACAAGGGACAGTGTTGTTATTGACAAGCAACAGTGCTCCATTGACATGTCACAGAGCCACCACTGACAGGGGACAAGGGAGAGGTAAGTTTTTGACACTTCATTAATAATGATTATATATAACCATACAACCAAAATATAATATGACAAAGTGATTGTAAATATCATTTCATGGTCAAAAAGGTTATGTTACTTGAATTCATGTTGTTGACAACTTACATCAGCAAATTCATTGACAAGTCGTAGTGCAATGATTGACAAGTCATTACAGGGCTAGTGACAACTCAGGGTGCAGGTAATGACAACTAAAATGACAGTACAATGTAACATGCCAATTCATAGCCAACTTTCATTTACACTTTCATATACATGAAACTACACCTATTTCACAACCCATCCCAAAAAAAACATAGGGGTTGCATGTCATAATGAAACTAACCAGTGGTGTGTATCCATTTACAAAAAATTTCCTTCACACCCATTTACAAAATATTCTCTTCACATCCATATACAAAAAATAGCTGACTTCAATTTGTTCTCAGCTGGGATTTGGGTTCTTGCATGTCTTGGCAGTGTGTCCAGGCTCTTTGCATCTTCCACAATGATAAACCTTCTTATTTTGGAACTGAGATTCTATCCTATTAATCCTTGGCCTTCCTGGAGGCCTTTTGGTTATCGGTGGATGCAAGAATGTTTGGGTCAGCATATGACTCACAGTAGGTGCATCAGGCTGTGGGCAATCATGTGTTGCAATTGGCCTCATGCTACTTGCATATATTTTCTCCTGTGTGGACAATTTGTAACAATCATCTACATAATCATACACACTACGGTGAACTAGTTTGATTGCTGCACAAGCATGTGGACAAGGTATTCCACTCATTTGCCATGCCAAACATGTGCATCTGTGAGAAATCAGATCAACAGCAACATAGATGATGCGTCCCTCACGTATTGTCTGCACCGAAATATGGTCATCACCATAATATGTTGCCTCCATACACGCACCTCTTGCTATTTGTTCCGACAACTTTGATTCAATATTGGGTCCTACACCATTTTTCCAGCTTTTCATCCCCATTTTGCTAGCAACCATCTTCTTGGCCAACTTCTCTTGATGCTCTTGTATCAAAACCGGCAAGGCGTGCTTCCTTTCTTTCAACATCCATGCATTAAAAGACTCAGCAAGATTATTGGTGATGTTATCCCATCTCTTAAAAGGAAATTTACTTTGCGCCCATCTATCCACATCCCCATGAGATTCAACCCATTGTGCCAATTGAGGACAAAACAATCTAAATTTCCCATTGCAACATTAAACTCATTATCATGCCTTGCATATGCAATTCCATCAAGTAAATTAAGTGCATTCTCCTTGTTATTTTCTGAGGTCCGTCTCACACCTCTATTGATTTTCACATACTGCGCACTATAATTTTCTTTCACATGTCGATAGCAAAAAGCATGTCTATCACCATCAAATATTGTCTTGACAGCACCGATAATAGCATTACTCCGATCTGAGACAATTGTCACTTGTGCTGATCTGGTTATTTCTTTCAGATTCTGTAGATACCAAGTCCATTCATCATTTGTTTCCCCGCTAACAATACCATATGCTAAAGGAAACAACTCATTGTCTGCATCAAATGCACAAGCTGATAATAAAGTTCCTTTGTAAGGACCACTCAAATGACATCCATCTATATAAATAATTGGTCTGCAACCTTCCACAAAGCCTTTAATTGAGCATCCATATGCAATGAATAGCCTCTCAAATCGGTTGCTATCTGAGCCTTCCCATCTTGCAACTGTGTCAGGATCAGTTTCCATGAGTCTCTCACACATCCAAGGGATTACCTTATAAGAATCTTCTACTCGACCATGTAATTCCATTACTGCTCTCTTCCTAACCCTATATGCTTGAGTATAGTTCAATTGCACTCCATATTCTTTATACAAGTCCTTTCTGATTTCATTAGGACTCTTGTCAACATTGCACCTCAAGTCATCAATCACAATCGAAGCAGCTAAATTTGACCTTCCTGAGTGAGGTACAATTAAGTTGTCCTGTGCATGATGAATGTGTTCACTTTTGTACGTTCTGATAGTTAAAAACTCAGTATCTTGATGTGCTCCCATTGAATATGCACCCATATACCATGGACAACCATCAACCTTGCACTTCACAATGATCTTTTGCTGATTATTCTTAATGAAAACGTACGAAAACTTCTGGCATAAGCTGTACTTGTATAATGTTTTCCGGAGAGTAGTGGCATTTGGAAATATTTGTCCTTCTCCAATAATCAAATCCTTCCATTTTGTGGAATTCATTTGTGGTGTAGGTGTTGGGATCATTTCAACAGCACAAGGAATTGATTGTGGCTCTCCAATCACATCAAATAAGGTAGGTGGAGACATAGACAATTCATTGATACCTCCAAATGATTGATCAATCCTGCAAAAAATGACAAGTCAGGGTGCATGTATTGACAAGTTGGTAGCAATACAGTAACAACTGACATACTAAGAAATCACAATAACAGTTTTCTTAAACTATACTTACACATCTTGCTCCTCCATTGTATTATCTCTTGTTGCTTCTATGTGGTCCTCATTTTCATTTTCTTCGACATACACATGACCACTTTCTTCATTGAACTTTATCAAATGTTCCACCCCATCATCATCTACCAACTCCACAAAAGTTTTTTTATCAAACACAACAGAGAATTTCAGAAGAAATGAGTTGCTTTCTTTTCCAGCAATTGATGATATAATTTCTTTCAATTCTTCATAACTTGTGCCCTCCTTTACATTGGTTGCTCTTACACTACCTCCCACATATCTCATATTATCTTCTCCATCATTTATAAACTTTCCCCCTATGTGAACAAAGCAAAATAGATGTTTTCCAGACGTAGTCGCCATCAGTAACTGAAACCTGCATCAACCAGCACGCAACTGTCATTGACAACTTAAGGAGCTACATTGACAAGTATAGCGGCACACATTGACAACAATCGCGGCCTGATTGACAACACAATCCCATTTCGTGCTAAGGGTTTCTACCCTCACTAACCTTCATCTTTTTCTTCCTTTGCCACTGAACTAGCATCAGAACACAGGAAAACCACCCAAAAACAACCCAAAAACAGAGCACCCATTATCATTCTACACACCCAACTTAAATCACAACACACACCAACAAAAAACACAGCTTCTCCATTCATTAACATCTGAATCCTAAACCAAAAACACAAGCTTTGAAATACCATCAGTAACTGAAACCTGCATCAACCAGCACGCAACTGTCATTGACAACTTAAGGAGCTACATTGACAAGTATAGCGGCACACATTGACAACAATCGCGGCCTGATTGACAACACAATCCCATTTCGTGCTAAGGGTTTCTACCCTCACTAACCTTCATCTTTCTCTTCCTTTGCCACTGAACTAGCATCAGAACACAGGAAAACCACCCAAAAACAACCCAAAAACAGAGCACCCATTATCATTCTACACACCCAACTTAAATCACAACACACACTAACAAAAACCACAGCTTTTCCATTCATTAACATCTGAATCCTAAACCAAAAACAAAAGCTTTGAAATACCATCAGTAACTCAAACCTCTATCAACCAGCACGCAACTGTCATTGACAACTTAAGAAGCTACATTGACAAGTGTAGCGGCACACATTGACAACAATCGCGGCCTGATTGACAACACAATCCCATTTCGTGCTAAGGGTTTCTACCCTTACTAACCTTCATCTTTTTCTTCCTTTGCCACTGAACTAGCATCAGAACAGAGCAAAACCACCCACAAGCAACTCAAAACAGAGCACCCATGATTATCCTACACACCCAACTTAAATCACCAACACACACCAACCAAAAACACAGCTTTTCTATTGATTAACTTGTGAATCCCATTTCCAAAACCACCCACAAGCAACCCAAAAACACAAAAACGATTTTTTCATTTCCCATTTCCAAACAAACAAAAGCACAATCTGTCAAGAAAGGTAGGAGAGAAGAGGAAAGAAAGTTTCACACCTGAAAGTTTGTGGAGATTCACATGGAAATTCATCATCAATGGCTGCTTCCCTCTTTCCCAATGTCTTCTTTCTCAAGCATATTGCGCGGGAAGTCTCACCCAAAATGAAATGCTGCTGCTTCGTTTCTGATGGCTTAGGGCAGGGCAAGAGAGTAATTTACAGATTCTGAAAATTGCATCTAAGTCCCTTTGGGACTTCAGAAAAATTATGACATTTCAGGGGACCTTTTTGCTGTATTTTGTTCTCCATGGGACCTCAATGTCATTTTCCCTTTTTTTTACAGAACAAGTCTTGGGATTTTGGTAAGTTGGGGTAAAGGTTTGAATTAAAAAGTTTAGACTCTTTTTTGAGTCTGCCGAAAGAAAGAACAAGCTTTGATGGCTCTGCGACAGCAGGTGAGGTAGAAACGTGACGTGGACGTCATAGGGTGGTGGCGGAGCAAAGGGATGGTTAGTAGAGGAGAGCATGCCTTTCTTCTGCAAGTAGCCTTTGAAGAAAACAAGGAAATCATCATCATATACAAGGGGTGGAGCAAGGTGACAGCCGAGCAATTTTGTTTTAGATGAATGACTGTTTGGTAAGATAGAAAAATATTTTAGAAAGTATTTTTTTACATAAAATAAGATAAATTTTTTATATATTTATTTCGTAAAAATATTTTAAAAATTATGATTTAGTTTTTTTTCAAATATATACTAAAATAAATACGGGAGGAAACTTATCTTAAAATAGCATTTTTGTAAGAAAGTATGAAGACTCCTCAAACTCCCCCATCAACTTAAACAGTACAGTTTTTCTTGGACACTGACTTGATGCAGGATAGGAATAGGGATAGGGAAAGGGAGAAAATAGAGAAATACATACTAGAAAAGAGGCAGGGAAAGGAAGAAAGAAGGGGCGGCGGGTAGCAAAACAGGTTGTGAAATAGAGGAAAAGAGAGAAGGAGAAACTCAATAGTCAATAATCAAATTTAAATGATTGAATATTTAGGAATGTAATTATAGTAAATTAGATTGAAGAGCTCCTCCGCTTGATCAAATGATAGAAATAGGCAAAAAAAAAAAAAAGAAAGAAGAAATGATTGAAGGTTCTAAAATATTTAAAGAGTGCCAAAAAAAGATTTGAAAATTAAATGAAGAGATTGTCAATTAAGTAGTTATCTTATTTTTATTGTGAACCTTTATGATTTATTGTAATTTCATTTTAGAATGTTAATCCCTAAAATTATAGTTGAGGTTATAAATAGCATCTAAATACATCTTAAATTATATTAGAACAATAATGAAAAAATTGCATTGAGGTTCCCCTAAGAGAAATAAATACAAAAAATCCCTTGAAATCATCAAATTAATTTGAAGTTTCAAGTTCTAAGAGATTTCATTATAAAAGATTCCACTTGTTCAATTATTAAACCGTCCTCATCTATTTTTTGAAGTATAGATTTATGAGCTAAGAAAATATGTTGTTAATATTCGATAGTTATTAATTTTTATATCTTAAATTTTTAATGATTGTCTTTTTAATTGTCAATACACGCTGTTGAGTGTTAAAAAATGTGTCGTTAATATCTGCTAAGATAACTGTTAATTGCTACACATTGAGTTGTTTATGACTGCTCACACATACTTTTAAAAAAACTTGATAAAATTTGGGGAAAAAAAGGATAAGGTTAATTTAGCAATTGAACAATTAAAATCTCTTGAAAATTTATATTAATTTAATAATCCGAAACCAAACTCTTCTATTAATAGGAAAATTGCATTAAATGGGAAACTGGACGGGTGACTTTGCTCTAGGCCCATAGTGGCATCTCCATGGGTCAGTTTGCTGTTGGGCCACAGTGATATACCCGAAAAGAAGAAATCCAACACAAAAAGATTTGTAATGTTTGTGTTTTTTAAATTTTATTTTCTTTTTGAAAAATCTTTTTTTTGGGGTCCGCTAAACCCTCCTTAATCCTTCGTTCCTTCCGGAACCGTGAGTTCACTTTTGCGAGCACGTAGCCCAGCCCCGTCGCACCGTCCACCCACCGGCCGTCCACCGTCCATCGGGTCCCGTTGACGGCTGCCTATCTGTCAAATCGATGCTGTCTTCTGCCGAAACACTCCATGTCTGATAGAGCTTTCTTGCAAATAAATTCGCGGTATTTCTGGCTGAATCGGCTCTTGTCTGCCACATTGGGTGCTTCTAAGACGTATTTTGGAATCGTTGTTTTTCTCCTGCTGTCTTATATTCGCTACTTATAGATGAACAAATCATTGTATATTCTCCGCTTCCATCTACGAGTTTGAAATCGAGCTCCGTTCAATGGCAACATGTTGTCCAAGTTGCTCCAAGTTCACACCAAGTTCTTTTCTTCCACACTCTTCTCTCTTACCTTCTCTCTTCAGTGTTCCTTCTAGTTCTGTGAGGCCTGTTAGTCTCCGTTGTTTCTATAATCGTCAAAGACTTTGGCTTCGATCAAGCCGTCGTTGTGGTCCTCTACGAGCTACGTCGTGCAGTAATATTGAGTCTGGAGAACTGCCAGAAGCTCAGAATGCTCTTTCAAAACTTCTTCAAGAATTTGGGATTTCTGAGGAGGAATCTAATTCTATTGCGTCTAATTCACCAAAGTATTTGAGTATGTTGGTTGATGAAGTTTGGGAAAGGGACGAACTTTCAATGTGGGAGAAGCAAATTGATGGGTTCCAGGATAAAGTGGTTCACATTGCCAGGGAGAAAGGTGATAATGGCAAAGTTGCATACTTGGAGAGTCTCGGTTTGAGCCTCTCTTCAGCTATGAATGTGGCCAGATATCTTTCTGCAGAAACACTTACAACACTCATTCTTAAGGTAAGCTACTTTTCTTTGTGCTGATAACTTCAGACTCTAAAGTTGTATCGATCAAAATTTTCAACTTCAGTCTCTTCAACACTATCAATTTTTACTTAATGGTGCAATTAACATTATATGCCAACCCTAATTGTTCCTGCTTATAGGTCAAGTGTATGAAGGAACTGTTCTTTTCTGGCAGTGAAAGTTATGAATTCCCGACCAGAAGAGTTCGCAATATGATGATGCAGATATCAATTCCTATTGATGAAGATCTGCAGCAGACTTTGTCCTTTTTTGAGAAGGTTGAATATGTGTTTGTCTTTCAGCAATGTTCTGTTGTGTTTTGCTCTTCAAACATTTTTATTTTTTGTAATCCCTACCCCCGCTTTTGTTGGTTCTGTATTAATTTTTAATTTAGATGTTATTTTTTAAATATTTGGTCTCTTATAAAATTTTCAGCTGAATTTTTTGTCTCCTGCCGTAGGTTGAAGCAAGGCGAGGAGGTTTAAATATGTTGAATTCCAGCGATGCTGCTTTTGATTTTTTAATTGAATCATTTCCCCGTCTACTTTTGTTATCTGTAAAATTTCACATGAAACCATTAGCGGCGTTTCTTGAGAGTGTTGGAATCCAAAGAGGTCTCATCAGAAATATACTGTTGACTTTTCCTCCCTCTTTGCTATGGAACATTGAAGTATTTAAAACTCGAGTACTAGCCTTGAAAGAGGTATTTCAATTTTATTTTGGATTTTTATGTTTATTTTAATTCACAAAATCTAGTTTTCTTTTATTTTTAATCAAAATCCACGTCATTTTTAATAATTTTTAACAGCGAAGGTTATATTATTTCTGGGAATTAGCATTCTTTTCTTGTGTACTTCTCAAATGAGCTTGGTGTGATCTCATCTCAGTCTCTCTTTCATTGTCATTAAATTTTGACCTCCACGTTCTTTACATGGAACTTCGAAATCTTTGTCATGCGGGTGATTAATCAATCAAAGTTTGTCATTCTGGAAATCATTTAATTCCATCCTCATGCAGCATTCTTTGCAACTATGCACTCTTGTGTTGCTTAAAGTAGCTAAAGCAATGACTAGTGCATAAAGAATGCTTTTCTTTTTTTACTGGTATTTATTCTGTTGAACTGAGAATTAAAATGCTACACTTAAACCTAATTCTTAATGTCATTACCATTCTGTGATTAAGAATTGATTAGCTGTTTATTTTGTAGATTGGGCGTGTAAATGACAATTATGCTAAGTTGCTGTTAAAATATCCATGGATACTGTCTAAAAGCATTCAAGACAATTATCAAGAGGTTGTCTCTTTGTTTGATTCAGAGAAGGTACGGGCTTCTGTTTACATGTGTTAATTTTGTGTGCTTATGTGCCTAGGTCATGTCATATGTAGATTATAAGATGAGTTTGAAAACAAAGACAGAGGATCAATTTTGGTGATGGTTCTGCTAGAAAAGTTATTTCTTCCCTAATTACTGGTTGTAAAGTGAGTTGAGTGGTCTTGGTTTCTGATGGGACCCTCTTATACACAAACTTACAATAAAACTAAAAGTAAAAAATAAACAAGGGAACACTTGAGATTGATAATGGTTTTACTGAATAACAAGGGAATAGATGACTTTTACACACTGATACAAAAGCTATATAAGCTACAAGATTACAAGCTAACAAGGAACAGAACAAAATACACAAACAGAACAAGATACAACACAATGGACTGATAGACTTGCCAAACTTTTGAGAGGTTGGCTCTCTACAACCCAAGGGCCAAGATCACAGTTCAAATTCTCCACACCCCCTGCCCGGGGGGGTGAACCCCAAAGAGATGGTTTATAGACCTGAACAAAAAGTAATTTTCCCTTTTTATGCATCTTCCTAAACATGATCCTATCAGTTTCTTATGAAAAAAGAGCAAGCTAGTAGTTGTATGATGCATTATATTCAATGAGTTCGGTGTCATCAAGGTAGAAAGACCTGGTTAGCTTCCCTGATATTTATTACTCAAGGAACATTTTGCTGTTTTCCTCCATATACCTGTATAACATATAGTAAATGAATGGAGTGAAGACCTTAAACGAATGGGAATAATCGATGTTGTTATAATGCTATTTTAAAATGTCCAATGAAATAATGCTAAAGTACACTTTCTGACTCTTGATTATGCATGAGTTCAGTCTAGTAGAACAAAAAGTTGCAACTGATTCTGAAAACTTACACGTGGCAGTTTTTAGTGCCCCATGATGTTTCATTCTCTGAAAGCGTTGCATTATTAACATAGTGCAATCGTATCTCTATCAATATAATAGTGATTAACTATTTAATCATCCACCAATCTCCCATCTCATTACATGTCAATTCTTTGAATTCAATACAATAGTGATTAATTATTTAATCATCCACCAATCTCCCATCTTATTACATGTCAATTCTTTGAATTCTATGCAAACATAACGATAGTCAAAAGTCAAAACTCTTGCAACTTCAGGGGCAAGAACAACAATGTATAGAAATACTGAGCTATTAACAGAATGCTTCATGATAGGTTCCGAAGGCATTCGTGGATCGTGCAATCAAAAGCTGGCCCCATATATTGGGCTGTTCACCGAGCAAGCTAAAACTGATGGTTGATCGGTTTCGTGAACTAGGAGTTCAACACAAGAAGTTGGGTAAAGTCATTGCTAAAAGTCCTCAGCTACTGCTACAGAAGCCGCAAGACTTTGTCAAGGTAGTCCTGTTTTCATCCTAATGTATCCTCTGCTTTGCATACTCCTTTAGCCATTGCTAGTTAAAGTAGCTTGATGCATTTAAAGCATTTTCCATATTTTGTTAAGATAAAAATGCTTATTCATTTTCATAACAATTCCGAATTTCTACTCTCTAGCATATTGAACACATTTTTTGCCCTTCAATGTCTTTATTTTTTGGGTATCCATATGGAAATTAGTTTGCACATGCACTTAAATATCCATCAAAGGATTACACTGATGTTTTTGAGGTATCTAATGTGAATCCTCGTAAGAAAATATTTTTCTTTCTTGTTCTGAATTTTTTTGCTTTCGAAGATATTCCTATTCTTCAATTCAGGATACAGCTTCTTTGCTTTATTGTTCTTGTTCAAAACCATGGACCCACTATATTAGCAAATTGGCTTTAAAAAAAGAGCATTGGCTTGAAAGTTTCAGATAATCAGTTTGATCCCCTTGCTCCTTCAATACATTCAGGGTCTCAGTCACTGTTACCGTATTCCCAACTATTATGATGACTATGAGCTTATTTGTTTTCATTATGGAATCTCTTGCAAATGATTTCAGCTGACTATATGTCTGTTGGTGGACCTTAAGACTAGAGAGTTATCTGATGATGTGACCTACTGAATTGACATTCAGCAGTACATTTTGTTGATGCAGGATCCAGTAAAGAACATGCCTTGACCCCTCAGTTTCTTGGCTTTAAACCATTTCAACTCTCTGTTTATTTAACTATTTATGGGTTAACCACTCATTCAACATGGCTTAAGTTTCCCATGCTCCGTATTCATTGTCAAAACTGAAAAAAATTGTGGAATCATGTTAGAACTTCAGATTACGGAGTGTGAGTGGTGTGTTTTTCTTAGGAAGGGAATGTGCAGCGGTTTAAAACAGTGCTCCCTTAAACTGCCTTCTGCTTCAACAACTTAGAACTTTTTGGCACTTGATTGTTGAATATCTCTTGCTTTATCTTTTAGTGGTTAGTTCTTCTTGCCTTGGCAGAAGCACACTTCTTGGTGCAACTGGTACATCTAAGACTGTTTTTTGAGCTGTATAAAATTGCTGTGTTGCTATTGTTTAATTGTAGAGTAATCTCCCTGTTCATTGTTGTTCATAGGTTGTTCTGTTCTTTGAAAATATGGGGTTTGATAGACAAACAATCGGGACAATATTGGCTCGCTGTCCTGAAATCTTTGCTGCCTGCCCTATCAAAACTCTCAAGAGAAAGGTTGAGTTCCTACATGGTATTGGTGTTTCTGAAGCTCACCTTCCACGGGTTATAAAAAAGTATCCAGAGCTTCTTGTGTCTGACCCCGACAGAACTATGCTACCCAGGTATTGTTCTGACTCATTTTACAACCGAGTTCATTCTTTAATTCATAAACTTGTATCTTCTGGTTTTCCATTCATATCATGGTTGCGTTTTTACTTTAACCTGGTCAATGTTTTGCTAACAACCAGGATCTCTCTGGGTATCCTTGCAGTTAGTGGTTGTTTACTGATTTGAACGTTCTTGGTCCTTTTGAATTGCCTTAAATCTGAGCCTTGTATGAATTGCTACTCTCGTTCCTGGTTTCTCTTTTATTCATCAACAAGTGTTTTGGGAAGATACCCAATAATCGTGCACTGCTTAGATGCAAGATCCAGATTTCTTTGATCCTTAAATATGACATGACAAGTAAAGAAAAAAGAGAAGGTGTTTTTGGGGGAGGTGCAGGAAGACCTTGTCTGATACTCTAAACGAAATGGCAAATGAAATGACAAAAATATCTGATGATAGTAAACGACCTCCATGTCCATACTTTAGGATTAAAGGAAAAAAAAAGTGGCCTAGTGTATATAAGGCTTTCACCCGGTGAGGTCTTGGGAGGGATAAATATATATGCAGCCATACTTTCAGTTAATAGAAGTTAAAAACAAAGAGTATTCGTGATATTTCAGAACAAGAAAAGAAAGGTAATGTCTTTCCCTTCAGTTAATAGAAGGTAATATCTGATGATTTAAGCTTGTGGCATCATTGTGCAGGTTGATGTACTTGATGAAATTAGGACTATCTGAAAGAGACGTTGCATTCATGGTACGATCATTTTCTCCTCTGCTTGGATACAGCATTGAAGAGGTTTTGAGACCCAAAGTAGAATTCCTGGTGAACACCATGGAGAGGCCAGTGAGGGACGTGGTGGGGTACCCCAGGTACTTTAGCTATTCTCTAGAGAAGAAGATAAAACCAAGATATTGGGTGCTTAAAGGAAGGGATATTGAGTGTAGTTTGAAGGATATGCTCTCGAAAAATGACGAAGAATTTGCTGCTGAATATATGAATCTTCCATTAACTCATTCCTGAAGAATGGATTTTTGTCATGTTAGGCTGTAAATTTCATGCCTTAGGCTTCCAAGTATATATTTATTTTCATAGGTTTGAAGCGATCAAAAGTCGAGAGCAGAGTCGAGCGAAGGCCGCTCGTTTGTTTTCCCAATTCTTTTTGCATAGCCACAAGAAGATGGACATGTCATGGTGTTGCTGTGTGGGCATGCGCATGCATGTTTTTAAAATTTTTCTAATTTTATAATTATTTGATATTTGGTAGGACTAAAATTTAAATTTGAATATTATAGGGCCTGAATGAATGCAGAGTAGCTATCTTAGGATTTTTTTTTTCAATCCATAAAATTCAGACTAAATTATTTTGTAAAATTGAGTCCTTTAACTAGTCATAAGAGAGAACTGAAACCCCTACTACACACGCACGCAGAGAGAGATATATATATATATATATATATATATATATAAAAAACAGAGGCCAAGGCAAATTATGTGCACCCTCTTATCTTAAATATAAGAGATAGAAAAGCTTATTTGGATTTTAAATATAAGATTTTAATTAATTAAAAAAATTAATTTTATCTTTCAAATATGTAATTTTTTCCCTTCAAATATTCATATTTGATTACACATATTATGCAAAATTTTTATCTAAGAGTAGTCTAACTCACATGATTAAAGAGGATATCTTAAAATGAAAAAAGCACATATTTATTATAAGTAATTTACTTAATTAATTTTGTTAATATCTACAAACCAGTCATTTAGATTTTATGTTAAGAACGAGAACTAAATGAGAACCAAAAGAAATAAGAAGTGCAGGGATAAAGATCCCAAGACGCGGTCATTTCACATTGCACTCTTAATATACTCCGGAGCTAGCTCAACGTAGACATATCCATTTCTCTTACAAAGACGGTGTTTTGAAATAATATCAACAATCATATTTGATTTTCTAGAAATGCAGTAAATGCAAACAAGTCAGTCACGTCTCATTATCTCTTGTGCAAACTCAAATTGTGAAAAATACATGTGACCTCTGTTTCTAAGTTCTAAATATAAGATCTAGTTTGTAATATAAATTATATAATAAACTAAGGGCCTATTTAGAATAACTTGTAAGTAGATTTTTAACCATGATTTATGGAATACAAATATGTAAAAGGAGTTTTATTTTGATTTATGTGAAACATGTTTATAATTACTCTTTAAATGTGATTCCAAACATGCTTTAGTTCTTATATTTAGGATCAAAGATAATATTTGGATGTCGTGGAATTAGTGAGTTTATTCATTGTGACTCAAAAATACTACATTGAGTCTCAAATTACTTATAGGAGAAAAGTTTGGTTACTTCTAGGATTACTGATGCAATTTTTTAATTTTATACATATTTAACTTTTGTTGGAGAGAGAGAAAGGATAGAGAGGTAAGAATAATTTGCAAGGAAAAACTTCAGTAAGAATAAATTTGAAAAATTGCATCAATGTAATGCATTTTATAGTAAGTGAGAATGAATTAAAAGTCATTTATAATAGGAATTAGAGTCATAATATTCTTCAAGTCAAGGTAAGATAGCCCAGAATTCCTCGACCTTTTCCATCTGATGAGTTGCTACTCTTCATTATATTAGATTGTGTTGTACATTGATTTAAAAATTTTTAACTAATTTTCTTAGTCTGTAAACAATTGTCAAAAGTAACTTGCATAATACTCCTCTGGTCCTTATTATAAGACCCCATTTGACTTTTTATTTGGTCCTAATTATAAGATCCCAATCCATTTTGCCTCTTATATTTATGCATTTTTTTCCAAGATAATCCTTCTAATAATGATAGTTTTAGCCAATATACTTAATTAGCAAGGATATTTTAGGAATGACAACAGTTATTTATTATAAATAACCAACTTAACTTACTTCCTTAATCTCTTCAAATAAGTCAATTGGGTCTTATAATTAGGACCGGAGGAGTATTATATTGTGTTGTTCGTTAATTTTGGGTTGATTGCATAGATTGAATATCACTAATCGATGAGGAGCTGTTGCCAATTTTGAAGCAGCCCATCTCATTGTAATTTTTTTAAACGGTAAATTTCTTAAGAGAAATATTATCAAAATTGTAATCATTTGGTCTAACCAGCTTAGGCGTGACATAATTTCTTGGTAATTGTAGGAAACTTAAGTACATTAAATAATATAATCTTTATGCTTATTATGGCATGATATATAACTTTAGATGCAAGGAAGGAATAAAATAACCATATCTACTGACCCAAAAAAAAAAAAATTCTGAACATGAGCTAATATATATTTATCGATCTTTCTTTGAGCAGAAGAAAACCTCCTGTAAAAATTATTGTTAATAAACTGACTAATTATTGTGGAATGCTATGTAATTGAGATTTTTTTTTTTAGTATTTATGTGCACTTTCAGCCAGTTTCATATACATTTTAAATTCTTCCCAACAAATAGAGGATGATAATATATGTCCCGAGACATATCATGACAATTGGTTTAAGGTTTGTTTGGAATAACTTATAAGTAGATTGTAAACAGCTTTTCAATCGTGATTAACAAAATACAAAATAAATATATGAGAGTAATTTTATTTTGATTTATATAAACATGCTTATTGATGATAAATCCAAAAAAGCCTTTAGTGGTTTGGTGCGTTGTTGGTTATAAAGTGATTAAAAATTAGTTAAGAGTCTTATGTAAAAAGAGAAATTATTATCAAGCGACTGGCTATTATTATTAATGGTGCTAACAAATTAAAATTAAATGATTTAATAAAAAGTTATGGATACGAAATTAAAAATTGTGAAAAATATAAAAACACGCAAAATATTTTTCTCAAAATAAATACATTTGGCTGAAATAAATAAATAATCAAATAAATATACGGATAGCCGTAATACAGGAGCATACTAAATTAAACATTATGATTCTTTTGAATGAAAAACTGATATACATTTGATCAAACTAAACTGTACATCAAAAGCAACAACAACAACAAAATTCTTAACCAAGCAGTACAAGTTTTTTCCTCTCATCAAATATCCATCAAACTATGGTTTTGAAGGGAACATATGAACAAAATTTAAACTATGAATCAAGATGATGATTTTCTTCATCCCATAGAAGTTAATTAATTCCTCCTTCTTTTTCTTGACAGGAAGGAGGGCAAGCCTTTGGCATCAGCTCCACATGAACAAAGAGTATTAGAATAAGAGATGAATTCCAATCTCAAACTATGTTCGCCATTGTGTTCACAAATTCTTTCAAGTTTTTTCTCTCTTCCACCAATTAGATCATACCTATACACATATCCTGTTGTAGCAAAAACAAAAGAATTCCCATTCAATATTGCAAATTCATAGATCAAGGAAAACCTATCCAACCCCATTTCTTTCAAATTCAATGTCAAAAACTTTGACCAAGAAGACGATTTATGATCAGTCAAAAGCCAGAAAGTGAAGACAAGATCATCCATTTCCAAAACCACCAAACATATCTCATCCATATCCATATTTGATCCTCTAACTTTGTCCCACTTGAAGAACTTTCTTCCATCAAACCCATTTTGAACAACTTCTTTCGGATAAAGAACCCTTCTTGTCTCACCACTCTCAAAATTGTATGTTAATATGTACTTTTTAAATGGAGCACCATGATAATATAACTTTTGACCCATAAATGAGCTTTTCTCTCTCTCTTTCCACACACCTTCTTTCGGCATGTAATCTTTACAAACAAAATACTCTGATCCTTCTTGGTCTTCATTATATTCCAATAGAATTAACTGATACTCCCCATTATCATCAACTCCTTTATTATTATGGTTGCATCCAAAGGCAAAGGATAGACGATGAGGATTTTCTAACAAACCAGGTGGTGTAGCAATGGAGGAGTATGTTTGTGTTGTGGGGTTACAAATAAATAATTCCACTTCTTGTGGTTTTCTCTGTCTTGTGATTTTACATAGAAGCAGTCCATTGCTAGAGAAGAGGATTCTCACTTTCTTTTTATTAAGAAAGTGAAGAAAGTTTGGAGGAATCGCAGAAGATGAAGATGATGATGCTTTGTTTCCAAATAATTCATGCATTTCAGTTTTGATATTATTCAATCTAAAGAATGCTTGAATGAAAAATGAAGAATCATCTTGTAGGGTCATATTTTGAGTTTGCTTGGCTGTGAAATTTTTCTCCTTTGAGAATTCACATATAAATTTAGAACACGACTTGAACTTTAAGATGGATTTTGCCGGTAACCATGAGAATATCTCATATATGATATCTTCACGTAGCTGATCCATAGTTATGAGCTGCTATAACACATATAGAAATTTTTCTCAGAATGAATATTTAAAACAAAGTAGAAATTTTGTATTGCAATTTTGTGACTGAAACAAAGATATATTATGCACTTCATCTTACAGCACCATGAAATCTCTAATCAACTTAATTAATAGTGGTTAATTGAAACAAAGATATATTATGCTAATGTTGAAGCAGTACAGGATAGACATGATTGACACCAAAAACATAAACTAATCCTGCATCAAAGTCAAGTCGAATTAATGTAAAGCTCTTCAAGCAAAAAGATTATTTGTAAGGCAAATTATTCCTTATTACAAGACTATTTGTAAAACTTATGTAGTAATTAATACTCTTTTCTCCCTCTCTCAAATACTTCTTAAAATTATCATTAGAATTATTGTGACTCCATAAAAACCTCTTTACTATGTGCGCTCAATAAGAATAGTTTGAGAAAATAGTTATAAATGTGAGAGATAATAAAGCCCTTGTTTGGAATAATGATAGAAGCCTTTAAAAGCAGTTGTTTAGTAATGATTTATAGAATATAAAGTGAGTATATTACGAGTATATAAACATCTAAAACAAACCGATCCAAATGAGCCAAAAGCATATAGGGAGTATTTGGGAAGAAATCAAAATATGATTTTAAAAGTAATTTTATGGAATCAGAAATAAATATGTGAGAGAAATTTGATTTTGATTTACATAAAAATATTTTTTCTAGAGGATCCATAGATTGAGTCCTTATAAACCCTAAACTAGCTCCTCCTGTATTTAGGAGAGGGGAGGGAGTATAAATCCACTTTTAGCTTTGTATCAAATCACAAGTGCTTGTTTGGCAAGCTCCTATGTAATCAATAAGCCATAGGTTTTCTTGTAATATGGAATTTATTATAATGCAGAAAGCCAGCAGAAGAAAATAAACAGAGGTTGGACGTACAGAAGATACCTTGTTGTCTGTAGCTATGTCGCTCTTCTCGCCGTCAGTCACCGTGCCACGTCGGAGGAGCCTGAGGGAGTAATATATGCAGGGAATGTCCCGATGTGAGAATGGATCGTTCAATTATATATATATATATATATATATATATATATTCATAACAAAGAAACATAAAAATTCAATAACTTGCATATATCTTTGTATTTGCGAAAATAGATAATCAAAATAACCGAACAGGATTTCTTCGGATATATAAATATTACTAAAAATATAGCAAAGAAATATTTAAAAAATAGTTTATCCGAAGGTAGATAATTCTGTTGTGCTGCTTGGTTGGCGTGTACATAGTTTTAGTCTTATTAAATAATACACTAGGCTTAGAAATAATAGAATAGAATAAGGATTTATAATTGAATTAGCTTTCAAATAATAAATATTAAAAAATAATTATATGTAGTAATTATGTTCTAAAATCTGTAATATATCTAATAGAATATCTATTAGTATTCTACAATATCTAAATAATTTATCCCAATTAGATTTTAAATTTCAAACTCCCTCATCTTTTTCGCTATTATTCCGTGTTAATTAATTAACTAATTCGTTTTCTTTTTACTCCTTAATATTATCCCGAATGATCTTCTAGCGCAGGAACACCCATGGTTATTCAGAAATTTTTGTTGGATTAATTAATATTATTATAAAGCGTTAAAAAAGAAGCAAAATCTCTGTAACCATTAAAAAAAATACCATTGACTATTGAAAAAAAAAGCTACCGTTGACTGTTAGTATTTTCAATAGTTAAGACGATATTTTTTTAAAACACTTTTGGAGCAATATTATATTAATCCAGTAAAAACTTTTGATGCAAAATTACGCTTTAACCCTCGCATACATTTATATGTACTCTATTGGTAAGAACAGAATGGCCATTCATTATTTTTATATCTGTTATAAACATGTTTAGTTGATGTCCATGAGATTTTCATATGTGCATTATCCTTAATGCCACCACTTCAAATCTTACAAGTTGATCTGGTGGCGGTTTCATAGTGTGTTGCTTTGAGGTATATACATTTTAATTTATCTCATTTGGTATTTCTAAACAAAGGAAGTACTGGGGAATTGACCATATTGGTGTGTTTGGCAAGCACCCCAAACCATGGTTTGGGAAAAATGTTAGCCAAACACCCTTAAAAAAATCAAAACCATGGTTTGGATTCAAAACCATGGTTTTGACTCCAAAACCATGGTTTTGGAAAAAACACAAATTTTTTACTTTTGGAGAAAAAAGGAAGAGTGTGAGAGCCTATAGGATATGTATCTTGTTTTTTTTTATAAACATATTTTTTATAAACATATTTAATCTTATATCTTATAAATATATATACATATTAATTATTTATTAATTATATTATCTTATATATTATTAATATATGTTAATAAAAAATATATTATTAACAATTTTATTCCTTCAAATTAAAATATATCATAAAATATATTTTTTCTATAATTATCATATTAATTTATGCCAATTTGTATATATAAAAAGTACTTCTAATAACAACTATCCAAACACTCACACTTCTCAAAATCACTTTTTCACAAAATCTATTCTTCTCAACTATTTTTTTCAGAATCTATTCTCCAGAAGCTATTCTCCAAACCATGGTTTGGTTTCATCCAAACACACCCTAAGGAATGGAGATAAGTAATTCTAATATTTTTAAGGAAATTTTTTGGGGAAAAATTTTAATTGCTCTTAAGAAATTTTTAAATGTCTTGCACATTGAAACTTGATGAAGATCAAATCCAGATTTCACTATCTAGTATCCATATAAGGACTTTGTTCATAGGTAATTGTTAAATATCTACACATATGAAATTTAATTTTCTTCAACTGTTTATAATAATATCGTCACTTATGTATGTTTAATTGGGAAGGTGTGACTTGAATCCAAACAAGGAATAGAGATAGTGATAGGATAAAAATTAAAATTTTAAATATTTGAAGACTTCGTATATGGGTAAGTCACTTAAAACACTATATATGCTCTTTGTGAAAAAAGTTGTGCGTAACTTAATTTTCCTTCAACACAATTTGTTATTTATTCCAATCATAAATAAAAACACAAACGAAAAAACTTGTTTAGGAAAAGTTCAATCCTATATTTACAGTCATCATAGCAAAATTTTATTTAAATAATTTGAAAGGTCATATAGTTTCACGTACTTAATTTTTAATTAAGTTATTATTAGAGCTGGTAATATAGGTTGAACTCACAGGTCCAACCCAATCCACAAAAAATGAAAGGTTAGGATTGGCTAAAAGTCAACCCGTTGATAAACAACGCTTTTTAACCCGCACCGCCCAACTCACAACTCGCCGTATGTTAGCTTGCCAACCCGTAGGCTAACCCGCATTTTTTTTTTTGCATTTTTTAAATTTTATTAATCATTATATGTATATTAATATTATATTATATATTCTATCTAAAAAATTAATAAAAAACCTATATCATTTATTTATTTTGTGTTTTTAATCAAGTATTTAAAGAAAAGATAAACTCACTGTGGTGGGTTAGGGTTGGCTAAAAGCTAACCCGCCATTACATGGGGCCTTTTTAGCCCACACCCCCTAATCCTAACCCGTCACGGGTTTGCCTATATTACCGCCCCTAGTCATTATATATAGTTGTTTTATGTTTATCATGTTCTTATAGTATAATCTATTTTTAAATAGGTGTCTATAGTTTTTTTATAAGGTCTCTATAATTTTACTTATTTTTAATCCAGTTTTTGTAGTTTTTTATTTATCGGTAAG
Source organism: Neltuma alba (assembly GCF_004799145.2). Taxonomy (NCBI): domain Eukaryota; kingdom Viridiplantae; phylum Streptophyta; class Magnoliopsida; order Fabales; family Fabaceae; genus Neltuma; species Neltuma alba. Next base: position 25,573 of record NW_021632546.1, read on the forward strand.
CAACATTTTCAAAGCACATAATATAGAATTGTCAACCATGGCCATGGCAGAATTTAAGAAAAACATTCAACATGGTCAAGCTAAAATAATTATTCAATTTATGGAAAGCCAAGAAACATAACGAAAACATGAACACAACTTAAATAGAAAAATGAATAAAGTTGTTAGTGAGATTTTTATTTTTCATTTTATCAGTCACCTAAATCTATCAGGGTAAAATTATGAAGACACGATAAAAAGAAAAGAAAGACCATAGAGACCTAATTAAAATTTAACTGAAACTATAGGGACTTACATATACGTTATCCCAACTGAAAAAAACAACTCATCAGAATTTGAGCACGTAGAAATAATGGGATGTTCACCCCTAAATTCCCAACAAAATCTAAATTAGGATTCATTCATATCACCACCCTTTTTTTCAGCTCCCATGACACATGCAAGCGCCTCTTTCTGCATCAATGATATTGGAATCTGACTCTGAAATTCCTGGCATGACTAAGAAGAGCTTCTCATGATAACACCTGCAATCAATCAAAACACAATATGTTGGAAATCAAAGTTCAACTGTACAGTACCCCGGTATTTAATACAAGGACTAGTTTATCATTTAATTTTGTTCTAAATATAATACCTCAATCCACTTTATATCTCATAATTATCTATTTATTCCCAAGGTAGTCCTTGTAGTGGTTGTACGTATTAAAGTTTTTATTGAATGCTATAGTTCTAACTAATATATATTATTAGCCAAAATATTTTAAGGAAGATAACATTTATTTATTACAAATAATTAATTTAATTAGTTTTTTAATCTATTTAAATTAGTTAACTAGCTCTTATATTAAAAATTGAAGGTAGCATAATATGACTATTTGGTTAAGGTGAGACTACTTACTATTTGCTGCTCATTTCTCAGATTTTAAATATATGAAATATTTTGTCCCAGCTCCGCATGAACGAAGAGCATTAGAATAAGTAATGAAGCTTAAAAATCGGTCAAATTAATGTGTGCTCGCCAATCTTTTCAAGTCTCTCTCTCTCGTACCAATCAAATCGTACTTATATTCATCCTTAGTATTTGTAACAAACACTAAATAATCTCCATTCATTATCGTAAACTCATCAATGTCGCCAGAATCATCCTTCATTCCTATTTCTTCAAATCTTAATAAAAACTTTGACCAGGAAGACGATTCAAAATCTGTCAAAACCCATATAGTAATATTAAACTAACCTAATAATCTCATCGCCACACAAATAGACTCATTTGAGCACCCAGCCTTACCCCACTTGAAAATACATATGTAGTCCCAAATGAAGGGTCGTATACCACTACCAAAAAAAAAAAAACGACTTTTAGCCACGACTTTCAAATATCACCACTGAAAATCCTACTTTCAACGACGACTATATGTGTTGCTACTGAAAGGGTACTTTTAGCGGCGACTTCTTAGAATAGTTATTGAAAATCAATTTTTAAAAATGAGAGTTTTAGCGGTGACTCATTTTATCACTGTTGATGAGTTTCAGCAACAGTTGCTACGGCAATGATTGGTTGTCACCACTAAAAGGTAATTTTTTTTAGTAGTGTGTTTCGCAATTTCTTTTGGAAAATTTGACAGGACTAAGAGCTCCATGGAAGTGAGTTCAACCATACTTTGAGATTTGAGTTCCAGTTCACAATTTCTTTTGGAAAATTTCGTCATTAATCCTTCACTAATTTAGCAGCGGAAATTTTCCATGACTAAATTCCATTCCTAATTTTAGTGATGGAATTTGTGAGAGATTAACAACGGAATTATTCCGTTACTAATATCCTATTTTTTTGTAGTATTCTACTCCTTCACTTTTCAAAGGAGGGGTATGATAATTACTTTTCATCCTGGAAGCCACTTTCTTCATCATTTCTTACTTTCATTTCATTCTGTCCCCCAAACAGAGCATAAACTAAGCCTTCTATATCAATAAAAAAAAAAAATATTCACATATCCTGGACATTTTAGGTTCATCTAATATGCCGATGAAATTAAACCGTGGACTGTTGTTAATTTTACCTTCTCAGAGGATACGTGAATATTGCATCACTGCCACACTCCATGGACTCACAAAAACCACAAAAAGTTGTTCATACGAAAAGCCATTATTTTGGACTATTATTCTGGACCATGTAACCTACAAATGTTACTGATTATTATAACAGGACCTTTGATGATTTAAATTCCAATGGAGCGGTATTGAGGTGCTTAACTCCATTTCAATTTAAAATCTTGTCACATGAATCCATTTTTTGTTCATCTTTATTTATGCGGTTCCATTTGGAGATGTCACATTTCATCTTCTATAACTCTCTTGTTAGTAACATTTCTCTTTCTATCAAAAGTAGAATAAAATATGGGTTGGTACTTTTCATTAGGCCCTACGATGCCAGAATGGGATGAATCTATGCTCATCAGATAAAGGGGTTAGTATTTGACTTCTATCAAATATATGACACTGAACATAAATGACCATCTACACCTCACTATCAGTTAACCTAACTATTGCAGAGGGTTCCTTGAATTGAGTTGTTTGGCTCCAATCTCAAGTAACTGTGAGGATCCTTCAGAGGACTGCTCCTGCAATGTAGAAAAAACCATTATGAATAGTCTGGGGGATAGAAAAGTACACAGCAGCAATTTCAGTGCTAACTCAAGTACCACATTTCGCAAGCCATCTTGAACATCAAAACAATTTGGGTTAGTTTGTTGTCTGAAATGTAACTCCACCTACAAACATAAAAATCAGCAGCAGGATGTCATCACTAAAATGCCTGACTGATTATAATGATACACAGCAAGAATAGCTAGCAATACCCTAGCTTTGCATATATTCAAGAGTTGTAAGACGCAATGCAAGGGATATTACCAGGTAATGTCATAGAATAATGATGAACTGTGCGTACCTAGAATCAAAGTTTGATGAGGTATTGAAAAGAGATAAGCCATTGGAGAATTTCAAATAAATATTTTCTCCTCTCTTCAGTTCTCAGTATTAAAAAAGGTTATATTAAAAGTAATCCCAATCCTAATCCTCAGAAAATATGCTAGAATAACATACCATCCCATTCATCCCTTGTGGAGTGATGTAGTGGGCATCATGGATATGAGTGATTGAGTTCAATTGTCCCTGCAACATAGATCAACCCAAATTCAACTGTTGAATCCCAAAAAAATACAAAATATAGAAAACACACCAAACACCAACCAAATCTGCATTACTTGGCCCTGGATGTTACGGTTGCTGAAAAATTCAATACGGTTGGCGGCCACTGTGTTCAATTGTCCCTAAAACATGACACCAGAGAGCTGTCAGAGTATTCAATATTACCAAGTGCACAATATATGGGTGTTTAAAGTAGAAATGAATTTCTTGATCCCCAGTTTTAAAGGACTTCTTACCATCCCCGAAACAATTTGTTGAGAGGCATAATAGGCGTCCAAGTTCTGAGATCTTGAGTTCAGCTGATCCTGAAATAAAATTAACAAAAGGGGCCCAAATTTCAAACGCTATAAAGTTCCAGTGGTTTGGAAAATAGTCACACCATAATACCATGCTTACTATAAGTGCATCTATTAACAATGAGACTATGCCATACCGTTTCTTGAATGCTCTGCTGTGATTCATAAGAATAATCAAGGCCTGCTGCTCTTGTGCAATTGGCCTATAAAGAATACAATTCATAAAAAATCCAACTAACTAGTTGTTCAACTCAAAATTGTTGAGGGGCGAAAAAAGCATTGCTACTGTAATATAACAGAATAATCAGATTTTTCTTTTATATGAACAATGAACCAACCATTTGCTGCCAACTGCTGTCAACCCCGATGGCAATGATCTTTGGCTTTGGAAGTACTTATTAAAACATAATATTGGTGGAAAAAAGTAGTCAATTTAATACAATAAAAAATAAATAGATAAATAAATAAAATGAGTATAATGACTGAATGAGTTCTAACTAACCTGTCTTTTCTTCAAAGAATTGTCCTTCTACTCATATTACAAGCGGAGTCACTCATATTCACATGATTAGAACCAAGAATTGGTAACATTGGTTCCATGACACTCTTAGTTGAGTTATTCATGTTCTCACACTTTCTCAAAGCTTCTTCTAATGCATTTACAGCAGTCGTGTAACTTGCTTGTGATAAAGACCCTTCATCACCCAATTTAAATGCTAGTTGATAGAGATTAGTAAAGCGTTTGCTCCTAGAGTCCACCACATCTGACAACTCTCTTGGTATTTGTCTATTCTTTGCTTCTTTTGTCCATCGTTTTAGTATATACTGAGATGGGATATGGTGCACGCCAGAAATTTGCAGAACAATCATTACATGCCTACAAAGAAAACCATTGAATTCAAAGAAATGGCATGAACAAGATGTATCATACGTTATATTGTTTGACGAGAGAATAAATTGTCGATTATCTTCAAAATCTTGAACCTTAAACATCTTTGTTGGTCCATTTTCACTTTCCATTTTTGGATGGCAAGTAACAACTCCCAAGACCTCACTCTGAAATTTCTTAAATATTGTTCGTGTGTACAATGGCACCATTTGTTTCTCAAAAGGTGAGGGGGATTTTAATGCTGGTTGTTTATGGAAAGTTTCAAGATCAGCTTTTGCTTCCTCTTCACATTTCCCTCCTAATATCACTTTCTGTTGCTCTATAAACTCTCACTGTAGTTTTCCTCTACATATGCTTGTCTAACAAACAGTTTATAGCTTCTGATCGTTGCCTTGTGGACATTCCTACTAAGAACAAATCGCCCATATAAGTAGGTATCCAGTGTTTACGATCCTCATAAATTGAGCATAACCAATTATCATCATTTAAACCGAATCTCCTAATCATTTTCCACCATTGCTTCTCAAATTGTTCATTTGTCCAAGACATAAACACACATTTGTTAAATTTGGTCATAAAATTTGCGTGCTGCCGTGTTACATGACTTAGCTTTTCTGGAATTTTGCGCAGGATATGCCACAAACAAAAACAATGATGAAACCCTAGAAGCACTTCAGCGACAACTTTTAGAGCTCTGTCTTGGTCCGTGAGTATTATCTTTGGAGCATATTTGCTAACAAACTCAATTATCTTTATATGTTTTCATATCTTTTTAGTGGATTTTTATCAACTTAATATTCATTTTTTACATTATTTAATTATTAATTGATTTAATATGTTTTATTTTGAATTATCATTTTAAACAGATAAAATTGTTATATTTTGATTTAATTGTAATTAATTGATTTTTAAAAACAATTAATACTAACTTATTCTTAAATTTTGTTTGTAGGTTTTTAGAAGATTTAAAAAAAATAAAATAAAATAAAAAGAAAAACATATAATAATAAAAGGGGAGCAAAACGTTGCTCCCACCCCTAATTCAACTATTCATCGTCTTCATATTCCACGAGGAGCAGCAGACCGACAGGAGTGACGGCGCAGACGCAGACGCAGACGCAGAGCGAACCAGAGGCGAGCAGGAGGACCAGTGGAGTCGACGGCGTGAAGAGGAAAATCACCTGTCATCGTTCTCACCTTCATCCTCTTCTTCTCCTCCATCTGGAATCAACAGTGGGCGACGGCAAGAGCAAAAAAGACGAACAGAACCAGAGGTAGAGAAGCAGAGGCCGACGGCGTGAAGAGGAAAGGGGAGCTTGACGGGAATTCTTCCTTTCCACAGGATCATCATCACCACCGTCTTCTTCACTGCCGTGGCCGACGGTACAAGGGAGCTGATTGAAGTAGATTGTGAAGTTATGCGTGGCTAAGTTTCATAATTCTCTGATTTAACAACAATAGTATTTTGATTATTGAAAAATTTGTATAGTTTAATCTGATTATATTTAGAGATTATTATAACTGTATTACTATTTAGTATTTAATATTAGGCTATTTATAGTTTTAATTTTAATTATAATATTGTGGTTATGACATTTGTATTGATTTTAGAGTTAATAGGTTGTGATTTTCTGAGATAGTCTAGACTCTTAGATCATATTGTTTTTTACTAGTTTTAATTCTTTTGTTTTGTATTTAGAAGTTTTAATTAAGCATTTATTTTTAGCATTTTTAATTTTATTTTATTATTCTGATTGCAGTTAGGGGTTTTGAAAAATATTTGGTGACAATTTGAAGTGGCTTGATTGTTGGATTAAAAGCTTAATTATAATTCTTAATTTATTATTTTAACTTTGAAGTAAAGATTGTCTGCGTTATTGAGTTGGAAGATTGATTATTATCATTGTTAACTTCCGTGTTTCATTTTCATTTTTTTAATCTCCATTCATTTTAATCATTTTTATATAAAAATAAAAAATATATTTTAATTTTAATTTATTTTATGGTATTTAATTAGCAATTATCGAATGAAAAACCTTTTTTACTCAGGACATGTCGTGTTACATGACTTAGCTTTTCTGGAATTTTGCTCTGGATATTCCACAAACAAAAACAATGATCAAACCCTAGAAGCACTTCAGCGACAGTTTCTTTTAGAGCTTCGTCTTGGTCTGTAAGTATTACCTTTGGAGCACATCCGCCCATTGCCCTCAACCATGTCTGTAGCAGCCATGTATAAGTTGATTTAGCCTCATCAGACACAATTGCACATCCTAGCAACAGGAATTGATAGTGGTGGTTCACACCAATAAAGGGAATAACAGGAAGCTTATATTCATTCTTGATATGTGTGGTGTCAAGAAGAATCACATCACCAAAGTGTCTATAATCAAGCCTACTTTTTGCATCAACCCAGAAAACACTTCTCAATTGTTGCTCTTCATTCAGATCTATAGCATAAAAGAAATTAGGATTCTCATCTCGCATGCACATAAAATGGTCAAGCAAAGCATGGACATTTGCTTCATCTAAGCCAGATGCTATCTGTTACCTGAATGGTTTCCACTGCTACCTTTTCTATTGCCAGCCTTCATCTTTTTGGTTCCAGCCCTGGTAATCTGTAATGCATCCCCATTGCTACTTCTTAGATCTAGATTCCCATTTCCCCTAAAGTAATATGCTTGATCAGGAAAAATTTCATGGTTATGTTCTTTTATGAAACTACAGATGATCATCGATTGTCTTGCCTTCTCTTCACATGCATGCAGGCCTTGCAATCTGGCTTTACCCAAGATAAGTTCACTCTACCCCGTTTCCTTTTTACAGGAATACTTGGCATCTTATCTATATTTGAAAGAGAATTTGAAGTTTCAGTTGCACAGGGTTCTTGCTTGTTTCCATATTTGGTACATGCAAACTTTGCATCAATAAATTTTCCAGATATTCGGGACCGACGGCTAGCTTTTATTATAGCAGTAAATCCCACAGATTTTGCATAATCTTTATAATATGAAAATGCTTCCTCCTTTGAATGAAATTCCATCCCATCATGGTGCTCTGGTAATTTTGAAGAATTCAAGTTGGTTCCTTGTCCAGTGCACCCTTCATTTCCATGATTTGCTAATTCAGCATTGATACCAAGCCCTGCATTCTCCTTATCATTTCCAACAATTTTTAAAGAACTTCTGGGTTCATTACTATTGTTTTCATCAACCAAATCAGCAACAATAGGATTACAACTGTCTTCATCATGACATTCTCCTGATGGCTGCTTAAGGTCTATCTCCATACAAAAAATTTGAACTTTTCTTTTAACTTGTAGAAACCTGTCTACTACATCTGAACCTGTGAAAATAGAAGCAGAGAGTTAAACACTTAGATAAAACAAAAGGGAAGAATTATAGTCTATACAATAAAGTTTCATCAAACATAATTCACAGAATGATCAAATTAATGGACTATTTAAAAGTCTGGCAGGGATACCTCTATCTTCTTCATGCATAGGATCATTGACAGGGTAGATTCTAGCTAAATCCATCAATATCAACGTCCATCATATCCTAATAGATGGGGCAACCACTGTTAGAAAATAGGCCATTGACAAAAAAAGGATAATATATTGTATGCCACAGACAGATCAGCCAGGATCTTAATGCAGACAGAAACAGGTCTGCCAGAATTCTACGTTGATACATCTGCAAATAGTTTAAATGACACCCACATCGGTCTTTAAGAATGTCATGAGCTAGATATTAAGGATTCGATCCTATTCCAAATTTATGCCTCTTTCCCCAATCCTTCCTCCCAAGCCCCAGGCATCCTTTGCAACAAATACCAAAGTAAACCAGAGGCTTATTCCAGATGGTAATACAGAATAAGAAAAACAAATAAATTCATTCACAAAAAAAAAAAAAGCAAATGAAAAAGATGTTCATAAAAACAGTTGTGAATGAAGGGGTTGTTCAACAACAAGCCAACAACAACACATGCTCGCAGATGAAAAATCTCAGCTTGCCATTATAATCAAGAAATTTTCATACTTGAAGAATCAGCTTTTAAAATAACACTCCATAGCTTCTATACTGAGCTTGATAACCAGCCAAACTTCGCATATTTTTTTATGCCACAGGTAACCATCCAAACTTCTAATTGCTGATCCAGTACAAGAACAGAGCCCATATCAAGCGCAGTAAACACTCTTTTCAGTCCATTTTTCCTCCCAATCTGCTAAGTTCACAATTGCTAAACAGCAAAAAGTCTTTCACTTAAACTGCAAAAATAACTTTGGGTACGCATGTACAAGCTCCGGAATAAAAATACAAACACCATCTTCTAATCAACCAAAAGTGAAATCACAAGCTGAATCATCCATACTAACTTATTCGTCCATGGACTAAAAATTGTTCACGAAATTTAACTAAATAAATAAAAAAGTATGCATTCAAAAACCACATCAAACCCAAATTTAACTCAATGAAGCCATGTCCTTAATAAAAATCATCAATATAATCCTTAAACGCAAACTAATTACCAAGGCGTTCAGTGATCCTTCAACAGGCTTCATAGAAACGGTACTTCCAACCGCGAACTCAAACAAAATCCGCTGATTCTGGGGCTCGAAGAAATAAGTGAGGGTGACATAAGAAGATTGCGGAAGCAACCTTGAAGTAAGGTATGGGCAGCGACAAAGTTCGATCACAAGTTTCTTTCTTTGTTGTTTGCAACTTTATATCAGTTGGTTCTTTGGAGAAAGGAAAGAAAGCAGCTTGGATTCTGCAATGCCAGTGACATAGATGGATTTCGATCACTCTGCTCTTCTTTTGTTGTTCTATTTTTTTTTTCCTCTTCCTTTTTTTGAAATTTGTTTTCTTTGTCTTTCCTTTCCTCTTCTTTTCTTTTCTTTTCTGTTCATTTTCTTTGCCAGCCTTGTTTTTCAATAAAAATCCACTTGGAACTAAAATACTCTCAAATGCAATAATTTAAAGAGGAAATAAGCTGATTATATAGATATGAATGTTTTGCCATGAAAGCCAAAAAAAAAAAAAAACAAAATTAGAACACATACGTAACCCCATTCCTAAATGATAAAAATTAAAAGAGAAATCTTTTTTTAAATATTTTTTTATTGGAAAAAAAAACTTCATGCAATTCAACTTTTATTGTGTGCAATTTTACTTTCTTTATATGTAATTCCATCACCCTTTGCATAGTATAATCATCTTTCTCTATAACTCATCTTCCTTTTATGTAACTGAACTTTTTTTGTGTTTAAGTCATCTAATATGCAAATTAAACTCTTATATCCAAATAATGTTTTATATAAATCATTTTTTTATGTAATTTAACTTTCTTTTCGTGCACTTTATCTTCTTTTGTGCAATTTATTATCCTACTGATCATATGCTGATTAAGTTTGTAGTGAGGGATTTATTCTCAATTTTTCATTTTTTATCAGAACAGGTAAGAAACAATAAAATTACTCGCTCTTGCTTTGATGAGACTAATCATGCAATTGGGTGTCCTGGCCTTAAAAAAAAAAAAAAAGGAATAATGCAGTCGGGTGTCTATTGGTCCGCCTGGCTCTCTTATAGCGTTGAAGGCAGAGAACTCGGAGGGAAACAATGAAAATGAAGTTTTGCACTTATTGTTAAAGAAATGAAATTAGATGAAAATTAGATTAGTTTAGCATTCTCATCATTATTGGCAAAAGAAGCATTGTCATCACGTAAACCCCAAATTCACATTCCAAAAGAAATGCTCAAACCCACGTTTGTATAATCATAACAACTTGACAGAAAAACTAATATTAATAATAGATGAGATTTACTATTAGTTTACGCTTTACAGATTACTTCAATATATATATATATATATATTGAAATCTTCCTATAAAATTTGTGTAAGTGGTAAGGGTGGGATGAGATGGGGATAAAGGTCAAAGATTCAAACCTGACATGCGAAAAGAAAAATATTGGTATTAATAAAATATTTAGAAATGAAAAGAAAAATATTGGTATTGAATAAAATATTTAGAAACCAGCGGGACTAGATTAAAAATTGAGGAGAATTACATGAACTCATTCCTTTTTCTATACTTTTTATCACTTGATTGAATGTTTAAAAACTTCACTAGCCTATATAAGTATTTTTTCCCCCCCTTTGATAAAACCCTATAACTCTTTGGTAAGAAAAAACTAAAAAGAAAATCCCATAACTCTGTAGTGTATGGCAAAGGCCCCAAAGCCCATTTTTCATCCTACAGGTTTCCCAAAAGATCATAAAACCATTGATCTTAGTAACTAACACCATCTTCTTTGAATATAGCATAACCTGAATACCCAAAAAGAAAATAGAAATCTTCCTCTCTATATCTATATATACAGATTATGTACACAAAACTCAATATATCGAATTGTGAATGTCTAAGTTTACACTTTCTGTTATCAATCATTCATCAGGTTTTTCTTCACATCCCTATGCTGTTGTACAACCAAAACTGAGCCATGAATGGCCAATTCTGAAGAAGCCAAGACATCACCAACTGTTCCAAGTTCTGGACACTCCTCCCAGTCACTCATACCAATTGTCAGTGAACAATGTCCTCTTCCACCCTTTCCTACTATGAACAAAGAATACATATCCCCTATTTCTTTGAAAACTTGAACTGTTTGTGCTCCATTGCTCACAAACTTCTCCACATATCCGATCTGACCTGACGCCACAAAGCGGTTGTAGAAATCAACCATAAAGGTATTATCAATCTCATTCACTGTTTCTTGCCCTGACAATGACATGAGAATTTCTTTGTCTTCTGATTCTTCGGTGGATGTCTCACTTTGTGGCATAGAGGCGAGTAGGAACCTGATGATGGTCAAGTTGATTTTAGAGTGTTGCGCCATGCGTATGCTCCAAGCAATGGCCTCACGATCATCTGAACCTCCAAAGAAAAGTGTTGCAACATTTTGTATGCCTTCAGAGGCAGTTAGTTGTGAAAAGCCAGGAACTCTACTCAGTCCTCTTTCTACAATGACACCAACTGAACAAGGGGCATGTCTGAGAACCTTCTGATTTGTAGTCCTTATGCCTTCCTTCCCACTTTCCAATTTTCCATCAATACGTTGGTGTTTGTGAAAAGGAAGCAAAATAATTGTTACGTGTAAGTCCTCTGCATCATTGCAGACATCCTCATACAAACTTGGGAAAGCAGATACTGCCTTTCTTTGGTGGATCAAAATCTTTGTCTGAGTAGTAAAGTTGTCAATAGCTTCATTAATTTCCACCACATCATTGCCACCATAGTCGTCGTCATCACTAAGCTCAGCATTTTCTTTTTGATGGTATAACATATTTGACTTGATCTTCTTTACAAGCTCTATTAGGTGCATTGAGTAAATGGTAGCCGGTGATGTTCTGGAGCCATTTATTGCTAAAACCAATGCTAGTACAGCAGATACTTGACGAGGATCATACATGCAGGCTAGAATTCGAAGCTCATCCTCCACTTGTTGTGATTCAAGAGTTGTATGTTGGTTTGCAAACATTTTATCATCCGCTCTGGTCAGAGAAGCAACAATTATTCCTGATATAATTGTGTTAAGCACTACTGCTACTAACAACACATTGTAAGCTTCTGCAGAAAAACTCTGCAGATTAAAAGGAAAAAAGAGGCAATGAATCAGTACAAAAAGTTGAGGTTTGAACTGTGAATGAATTGAAGTCAAGACATAAACTTACAATTATTCCCTTGGCAGCTGCCCCAAAAAATAGAAGATCAGCATAGCCTCTGGTGTTCAATATGAAGCCAAGAAAAATACCTTCACTTGGAGGAATTTGAAGGTAACGACAAGCCAGAAGAGTGCCACTAAGCTTACTTGCAATGCTCAGTAAGATCAATATGGCAACATTGGTTACATCATTCAGATTTCTCAAGGCAATGAGGTTACACTGAAAGCCTAAGTAGCCAAAGTACACTGGAAGTATAAAGTTGTAAATAGAATAACCTAGTTTATGTATCAATGTTCTAGCTGTTTTACCTTCCCTGGGAAACATCAAGCCAACTAAAAAGCAACTAATTATACTATTGAAACCCCAAATTTCTATAATCATTGAGTTCCCTACAAGAAGGAATAGGATGAGTAATAGTTGAGGAGCCTTTAGGTACTTTTGGTTTACATGTCTTTTATTTAGCCACAAGGCTAAATGCTTGTTTATTAGAATCAACACCCCAGTAATTACAAGGCAACCTAATCCACCCAGAATACTTTTTGTATGCCAGTTAACTAACAGATTGAAAAATAACAAGCAAGTCATTTCTGTGATTAGTGCAGAAGAAACCGCGATTCGCCCCATGTTTGATGCAATCAACCTCATTTCTGATGCCAAACGAATCACCAAGGGAGAGCTTGTGTATGATACGATAAGCATAATGATCAGGCAGAAGTATGGCAAAGGGGCATTGTTTGTTAACTGCCTGTACAGATAAAAGGACACTCCTAAACCAAAAATTCCACCTACTGCTGCACCTCCACAGGCTACCAAACTGACTAGACGTAGGTTGAGCAACATGTATTGAGTATTCATCTCTAATCCAAACAAGAAGGTGATGAAGATTCTGCAGAAGAAGCTCACAACTTCATAGTAATTTGTAGAACTCTGAAGGAAAAAATATTCTTGTATTTGCTTAACATGAGATAATGCCGTTGGCCCTAGTACCACTCCAGCCTGTTCAACAATAACACAACCACAATTTCATCATCATCAATGAACTTGAATCTCTCCATTTCAATTTGATAGAGTTCTTTTTTCAGACAGTGATAAAGACCCCCACCAACGTGAGTGGGTCAAACACTAAAAACTACACAGTAATTGACGCTATCAAATTTTTAATGAAATGATTCAAATCCATCATCTTCCATGATTGAGTGAAAAACCCCAAAATTAAAAAGTTCCGATTGAGGAAAAAGAGGAAGTTACCAAAATTTGCGCAATGGGTCCGGGCTGACCGAATGTCTTAAGCACAACGTTGAAAAAGTGTGAGATGACGAGAATGCAGGAGACTTGCATGCCCATTGAGCTCAGAGGGTTGATCAAATCGTTTTGACGACAAAACATGCTGTGTGTGGCGTCCATTTTCGCGTCAATTCTATGTCAGAAACCCAGAAATGTGGAGAAATCAAGTTGAATGAGAGAGAAAGTTATTGTTTTTGTTGGAACAAGTTGATTATGGGAATGGCATTGTCTCTTTGTTTCAGATCCTATATTTTTGGAAGAAGACGCTTATTTGACATAACACATACGCCTCGTTTACTTGTTCTCCCTTCACTTTAGCAAATGGTAACAATAATAATTAATCATTAATCAGTCAAATAAACTTACATATGAAATAATTAAATACGTTTTGCTAAACGTTAAGTCTGCCCGTATTATTAACTTTCTTAAATGTTGTACATAGAACAAAACTTTGGTCAAATTAATTCTATTTATAAGGTCAGATTCTCTAATTATTTTGTTATAACTAGTTGTTAAAATACATTTGTGCATTTGCAAATTTACTTATGAATACTTGTAAATTTTCGTATAAATACTTGTTTTTAGTGCTGGTAGTTCTTATTTCTTAAAACACATATATCTATTTGTAAATATAACTATAAACTTAACCTAATGAATTTAAACAACTTGACTTAAATTGTGCAATTTATTATTTTATAAATATATTTTGTTAATATTAACTAAATAAATGTTAAATTTGATTAAGTCAAGAAAAGAAAACCTTTTAATAGGCCCTCACATAAATTAAATAGCTTTTGAGTAATCTTTAATCAAACATATTCGTAATTGAATGATGATAATTATTAGTGTCTAATTAATTACTAGTTTCGATCCTTAATATAAAAGTTAACTGGAGTTAAAATTGGTCATAAATATAAAATATCTGTTTTGTCTTCTATTTTTCTCAAATATCTTTATTAATTATAAAGGATTCTCATCAAAGGATAATTACAATCATCTAATGTAATAACTTAAAAAAAGCAATATATATTTGTGACAAATAATCAATTTAACTAATTTATTTAATATTATTCAATTAGTTACTTAAATTTTTTAACCACTGGAGGCACCATTTGTTTTGAGCACCAATTATGAAAACATTTGATCAAATTTGAATGTTGTGACATGGAAAAAAGCCACTCAGGGTGGTTGTGACCGGTGATAAAGCTGAGGCTTTCACATAACTTTTGATGAGGTCCCACGATAAGAGCCAATGTGTAGTCTCAAGTTGGCTTGAAAATGACATTGCTGCTAAAAATCAAAATAATATAATTAAACATAATAATCAAGTCACTCATCGATATCAATGTGTTTCTATCACTTATGTTCAATGTTATTGATATTAATAATTAATTATAACAATAATCAAGCTCTACTTCATTCATATTAGATAGAGAATTAATCTATATGCACAAGCTAAATACCCAAAAATAACAAATAGTGAATCAAACAGTTAGATTTAAAGATCCGTTTGGCGTGAAAGAAATAGAAGAAAAGAGAAAAGAAGAAAATTTTTTATGAGTTTAATTTTATAAAAAAATTGAAGAAATAGGGTTAAAAGTTTTTTATTAAATTTTGTTGCTCTTTTATTTTACGTCTCATTTTTATTAAGATTTTATAACACAGCGAATAAGAAATGTGAAATCCGAGATTAATTCAATAAACACGCACAAAGTATGAAAGTAGAAAATTTTGCATGTTGCTCACTCACAAAAAAAATTTAGCATCTTGGAAAATTTATTTATATTAATTTATTTACATGGAAAATTACTATGAAGCTTAAAAAAATATAATTACTGAAATGTTCTAATGATAAGTGAACATTAAATATATATTATATTGGCTCTTTAATACTCCTGTGATCCTTAATATAAGACCTATTTAATTAATTTGATTAGATTAAGAAAGTTAGATAAGTTAGTTAATTATAAGAAATGTGACACGTTTTTCCTAAAATACCATAATTATCTTTCTTAACACCCCATCTTCCTCTTTTATTTAATTATGATTGAGGGAGTATCCATAGGGGTAGTTTAGATAAAATTGATAAATATAAAAAATGAGTCTTATATTTAGAACTAAAACCAACTCAACAATTGTGTTCTATATTAAGAACCGGAGGAGTACAAGATATTAAGATTCAGTTAAACTATTTTAGTGAGATTAAAAAAATTATTCTAAATTATTTAATTATAACATATGCTATATAATTTTTTTGTAATACTTACGTGTATCATTAGATTAGATATGAATTTATAAATGGGATAAATCAAAACGATATAAATACTTTAAAGTAATTTGATAACTTCCTTAATCTTTTAAAATTAATTAATTGGGTCTTATATTAAGCACTAGATGTATTATATAGTAGACTGTTCTCTCTAAATCTCGTTCGATATATTATGTTCTTCTCTTAGTTATATTTTGGAGAAAATGAGATACAAAAAAGTTAAAAAATTATAATATTTTAATTGAGATATTTAAGATTTTAAAATTTCTAGGAAGGAAGCAGTGCCTGATTTGAGATTTTGAAATTCAAAAAAAATCAAAAAAAAGTTGCCTTTGGTGTTTTTACCAGGTTATGACAACACTTCATCTGAAAATAAGTCTTGATTGTGAAATAACAAGTTTTAATTTGGGATTAACAATATATTTTTTTCCTGATACATAGCATGTGAATCAATTAAAAATAACAATACTCCACATAGAAATAATAAATCTTGATTGTGAAATTACAAATCTTGAGTTGGGATTAACAATACTTTTTTCTGGTAAAAAAACCAAGAGCATTTTTGTTATTTTTCTTAAATTTTAAAATCTCAAATCAAACACCACTTTCTTTCTAATATTTTGAAATATTAAGTACCTGAACTGGAACACTGCAATTTTTTAGCTTTTTTACGTATCATTTTACCTGTTATTTTTGCCACATCATAGTTCGTTTAGTTTCATCAAAATACGGCAAGCTTCAACAAGCTTCTTGTGAATCAATCCTCCAGGATGATGCGGCCTGATGGACATTAGCTGTATACGTGTTTGCCATTTTTGTTTAGTTTTTTTTTTTAACCTTTTCTTTA
Source organism: Neltuma alba (assembly GCF_004799145.2). Taxonomy (NCBI): domain Eukaryota; kingdom Viridiplantae; phylum Streptophyta; class Magnoliopsida; order Fabales; family Fabaceae; genus Neltuma; species Neltuma alba. The sequence continues at coordinate 42,087 of NW_021632546.1, forward strand.
TTTCCTTTGTACTATTTAATACCCTGTCTTCCTACATTTCGTTGGAATGGAAGTTTTCTTCGTTGGCAACATACACACACACATATAAATTCCTCCATTTTGATCAAAGCCCTTCGAATTTCATGCCACGTTCAGTTTCTGGGCGAGCGCGCAAGTTCTTTCATACAGAAGAGAACTAGTAGCCAGCGAGAATTAGTTCGGGAATCAGTTTATAATTTACAAAATCGTAAGTTTGAATTTTATTATTGATGTGAAAATTTTTTTAGTAGAAATCAGTTAGCGCCTTTATAAGCTTTTTTTTTTTTTAGTTTGGAGGTATATTATAGTCTTGATGAGCTCGACTTACTTAAACTTTTCAAACCCAAAAAAAAAAAAAAAAGGTATGTGTGTGCGGGAAAAAAGTTGGAAAAAAGTTAGGTCTTTTTTTTTGCCAACACAAACATACTTAAATCAAATTTTTTATGTTTATTATGTCAAAATTTTTAATCACACTTGGTCATATATCCTAATTTATTTTTTGACTATTGATAATTAAATACTATTAAATGTTAATATTTTTAAAAAAAAATCACATGGTTATGTGTAATTGGAGAATTTGTATGTGAGTTGATAATTACATACTAATGTTTCAAAAATAATACACATGGTTTTATTTGATTAGAGAACTTCACACAATGGATATAAGAAACTTAGGTATCAGTTGGTATGAAGCATTGAAAATTAGAAATAGAGACTAGGATTATAATTAAAAATAAAAAATAAAAAAGTCTTTAGTATGAATAATTACTTTTTACATGGGATTAGGCAAATTCATAAAGATAAGATTGGGTAATACCACTTTTCTTATGGTATTCTTCAATCCCACATACATGGATTTATCTAATCCTACGTAACAAGTAACCTCTTATATTAAATTTTTTTTAATAGATTTTGTCAATCACTCCCAATTCATATACTTCATCTTTAATGCTTCATACCAATTATAAGGGGAAAAAACCTATCATACACTTATTAAAAATTGTTAAAATTAATTTATTATGTTTGAAAATTAATCCCACTTTCCACTTATGCCATTAATTAATGCTCGTCATTTTCATCTTTTCAATTTTTTTTTTCATATGAAAACTTGATCATTTATTTTTTAAGTGGGTCAAGCCTACTCTTAAAATTTTGTCAAATGAAACCTAATTAAAAAAAAAAAAAGACATCATAAACCTTTAAAATTTTCTCTTGTAATTTAGGATATATGGTATGACTTCAAGTTTCACCGCAAAAATGAGGTCGTTGAATCATTTATTGTGCTTCAAAAGCATTAATTTTTATCTTTCTACGTTGCATTAAAATTTATAAAATAGTTAATAAAGTTATATTTTTTCATTAAAAAAAAAAAGCTGCTAGTATTTGGGTTAATGAGGTTTCTATTTTACGACTCCATGGGGCAGGCCATGGCTGAGTGAAAATACAAAAGAAGTACCGTTATAAGTAGTTGGAAGCATCCAGAAGAGCAAGGCAAGGCACGCGTCGTGCACGTGAACTAGGTTCGTGGTTGGCGCTTGCCGGGGCAACCGGAGTACCAGACCAGCGACGCCTTCACTGACCGCTTCTAAAGTGCTCTACTGTATAGGCTCTCATCTTTTGAATATTGCAACTTCTATCGCTTTCTCTCACTCTCTCTCCTCAAGATTTTTTTTTTTAATTTACTCGAGTGAATCTCTCTCATATCGTAACGACTTTTGGGTTTTATTTGTCATCGTCTCTTTCTCTAGAGACATAAAAAGCAGCTGCGAAGATCTCTGTTGCTGGGTCTCAAGTCAGCTTTTACCGAAGGTATTTGTGATTTTATCCTTTCCAACTGTCTGGGAAGTTTAGGGTTTTTGAATCGGCTTCCTGATCGTTATCTTGGCTTTTTTTCCCCCCTTGAAGAATCAAGCAAACGAAAAGTGGGCTTGTTTTTCGTTTTCGTTGATTGTGTTGTTGGGTGGAAAAGCGCGTCTAGATTGTTTTTTGAACGGTATCAGAGGAGCTCTGATGTCTACTGTAGTCCAATGGATTTTAGCGGAGGCACAGTGTTGTCTTAATTACTTTTGTATCTATCATCTTCCCTGTTATCAAACTGCTTGAGAAGGGATTTTGGTATTCAAGTTTAAAGCTTTTGTGGTTAAGTCCTTTTCACTATATACTTTCTGCTCCTTATGATCTTGCTAGATGGGATAGGGAACATGTTGACTATCTTGGATAGAATGAATTCATATGAATTGATGAGCTTCTTGTTGAGAATCATCGTTGTGTAGTATATTGTGAAAGAATAAATAATCAGACTGCTTTTAGTTTAAGTCAGTAAGAGCTTGTTATTGAGTTGATGACTACCTTCCCGTTTCCATTCACTTGTGTTTCATGGGTTTTATTCTCAACAGGATCGAATAATACTACTCGTTGAGGTTGATACTCGCCTTTGGTTTTGTTCAAATGCCTTCTGCCCTTTCACCTCAGTGGCAAGAGAAGGCCAGTGGTTTCTTTTCTTCCTCAGGTGTCTATGGCTGAATTTATTCCCTCTTTTTCATGTCCATTCTGTGGCCTCTGTTTCTTTGATTGTTCTCAAATGTAATTTTAATGCAGGGGTCAAATTTAAAGAGGCCAGGGAGTCAGCAGGAGCATTTGTGGGTGAGGTCACAAAGGATGCAAAGAGTAACGTTACTGATGTGGCAGAGCGAGTTGGTTCAGTAGTCAAAAGTCGATGGGCAATTCTTCAGCAGCCATCAACAAGACATGCTGTCCAGGACCGATTGATAACAGCTGCCGCTACAACTGGTACATTGTTAAGGAGAAGCTTGTCGGGGACTAAGGATAAGGTGGCAGTTGGGAAAACAAAAGTTGAAGAGGTAATATAGCTCAATAATTGGTTTATGTATTTTGATAATATATCATTATATTTCGTGCAGTAGTCATAATAACTTATGTTTGTTGATAGAACACATGATATCACGTGATACTCATTGACCAATTCAAACATTCCTTCTCTGAAATCTTCATTATTGAAACTGATAATCTGTTTCTGCTTGCTTGAATTAGTCTTGCTGTTGGGAAGATAAATGCTATGCTAACGTACACATGCTTTTAATATTTTAGAGAAAAGTTTAGGCAAAGTATAACCCCCGTCTAGCCTGTAAAGGTCACGAGACAATTTAGATGGTTAGATTCCTTTCCAACTTCTGCATAACGTGTTGAAATTGAACTCTGAATCTGGGAAGGGCGATTATGATAATTGATCATATTCACGTGGTGGGCTAAATTTAGGCTGGCATTCTAGTTCTCTGTTGGCTTTATTTGAAGCTGTTCATGTATTTGGTTTTGGTTAAATGGAATGTTTGTTGAAAACCATCTATCCTTTTTTCTTTCCACTCTTCTCTGTCATTCTCTCAATCCAGTAGTTGCTGGTCCTACATGAATATCATCTCGGTAATTTTCCCAGCACTAAATTGGTGATTAGATTTTTTTTTCCCCCTACCTTTGTCTTATTTGTTTGGCATCATGATTATGCATATTAGGTTGCAAAGAAAACAGCGCAAAAGAGCAAGACAATATTGACTGACATCGAAAGATGGCAGAAGGTAATTGGCATTTAGCTGACCGTCCCATATATTTACTATTATGCATCAACTTTTTTAAAAAAAATTAATCTAAATTTTCTTTTGCAGGGAGTTGCAAGTACTGATGGTAAGTTTTTCCCATGTTCATGGCTTTTCAATGGCTAATTTGATTGTTTCTATCAGCCATGTCTAGAACACTTTGTTATCATGCTGTATTTTAGATTATTTTATTGTTGACAGCCTGTATTATGGTACTTAATTATTTTTGCCCAGTATTTGGAGTTCCTATTGAGATTACTGTACAGAGGCATGAATCTAGCCGACCTGTTCCTCAGATATTGGTCAAATGCGCAGATTATCTTATACTGTCAGGTAGGTAGTTTGAGAGTAAGGCTCTACAATAAATCAGCACTTTTGTTGTTGTTTCAATAATCTTTTTTCACTCATTCTTTGTAGGGTTAAACTCCCCCTATCTCTTTAAATCTGAAGGGGATAAAAAGGTTATTCAACAGTTGGTTTCCTTATATAACCAAGGTGCTGAAGTCCTTCTGGTAGCTATTGTTTTTTTATCGTAACTTTTACATATGGATGATGGAAATCTGCTGTTACCATTCTGTTACAGATTTAGCTGCATCAGTACCCGAAGGTACAAGCCCAGTTGATGTAGCAGCTCTTGTCAAATATTATCTTGCTAGCCTTCCTGAGCCCCTTACCACACTGGAGCTTTATAATGAGATAAAATGTGCTCGATCCAGTGTGCATTCCATGAGAAACATACTGAAGAAGCTCCCCAGTGTAAATTACATGACTCTAGAGTATGTAACCGCACTGCTCCTTCGTGTGAGCCAGAAGTCACTACTCAATAAGGCAGGAGATATCTCTCTCTCCCCCCCTTTCTTTGTGTTTGTCTGACTGTGGGATAAACAGTGGGTCTTACGTGTGTTGGGATGTGCACTTGACTATTTTGTTGCCTTGTGCATAGGAATCCGTGGTGGGTAATGTCAGCGAATGGTATTTTATATTATTGTGAAATCCTGTTAATAGACTGAAAAAGAACACTTGTGAGACATTTCTTAACTAGCACCAAACTTATGTTTATTTTCTTCAGAGTATGAAGCGGATCACAATTTTCCGTTTCTAAAATACTGCTACTCTTCTGTTCTTATGTTGTTTTCTTCTTCTTTTGAAGTTGCTAATATTGTTTTCTTAATGTCTGCCAATGGTATTATCCTAGGAACACTACTCACTATAAACCACAGGTTCTGAGGAGACAATCCTATTTCAAAATAAACACATTAAATATGCTTGAAAGAATTTACCCTCTGCACTGGGCTAATTTTCCATCCAATGTGGACAGAAAAAAATTCTCCCATCCAACAGCAAACAGATATTGTACGTTGGTGGCTAGAGAATGTGGTGTATTTGGCAGGAGCAGGATGCCAGAATTTTGAGTAACTGATATATCTTCTGATCTTATTCAAAATAGTGTCATTTGCTAGCCCTGTCCTTTCTGTTAATGCTCTTCTTAAGTGTTTTGGCTTCTGATTTACGCAAGGATTGCAGTATATTTTTTCGTTTTATCTTTTTTGTCCTGCAGTTCTCGGAGAATTTCTTGTGGTTGGTTTCTCTAGCCTTTTCTTCAATGATCTCCAAACTTTCATCGGTCTAAAAGTGTGAAGGAAATAGAACTAGTTTCTGAGATGCATGATTTACTTGCCATTTTGATAGTTAGCAGTCTTAGTTTCTCCCTGTAATATGATTATACGAATGGTTTATCATTTCTGGAGTGTTTGACATCCAGTAAATTCTCCCAGCTTTTAGATGCTACTATCCATCTGATGAGCATGCTCATGACTGTTGACTTTATGCAGATGGATGCTCACAGCCTTGCTATGGAAATGGCACCTGTTATTATGTGGCAAAAGGGGTCGAATCCTGAATTGTATCGTCATTATTGGAATCAATTGTCCAAACGTCCTTCTAACAAGAGCTTGGATCCACCACCTGGTGCTTCCTGGGACATGCTTAATGGTGAGTCAGATGTTGCAAACAAAAATCTTCCTCTAGAATCTAATTGAGTTGACTGAAAATGTTACAATAGCCTATTTATGGTTATACCTATAAGGATTCCAGTTATATAATATGAAACCACCCCTGATGAATTCAGCCTTGGCATGTGATATTCATCTGAAACAGATAGTAAGTTTTATAATTGACAGTGCAACTAATGTATGGCTTGGCTTAAGGAGATGAGATATCAAAACTAGTCTTACATGTTTGAAGCAGATTAATGCTGGTTAGATGCATCAAGTCTTACTGCAAGCTACAGATATTAGGGAGGGGAGAATGCTTAGATTAATATATTTGTGATACTGTTGCGGGGTTTCGTCTCAAGCTATGGGAATTTTTAGTGATCATAGAGATTAAATAATTCACGCATTTTTTCATGAACTAGTTTTTCTTTCTGCATGTTACTGAAAATATTGTGTAAGCAAGCGAAATAAGTTTTTCTCTTTAACCAAAATATGAGTCAGGTTTAATTATTTAATATTGCTTGTCTATTTGACTGGTTTTACATAGGCTCTTCTTTCATCAGGCGGATAATTTAAAAATCTACATGAAGAATTGTAATACTTGAATCATGTCGACTCTGAAAATTGCATTCTCATCTTATGTCACAAAGTTAATTTAACACTTAATTTCTTTGGTGCTTATATCAAAATGCCTTTTTCTTATGAAATATATGGTGTGTGGAATTAATTATAATTAGAGATGGCCTTTTTGTCATTTTATTTTAAATCTCGTGTTGCAGATGAGGGTGAAGGCATGGATGCATCCTCTCACATTCCTTTGGACGATGGCACTCCAGTTGACTTTGCTGCGATAGAGGTTGTTCAATACCTCATCGAACATCATAATGCAATTTTCACCGATGCGAATGAAACAGTGTGGAGATGAAAAACACTGGCCCTCCTCCTTCTGCACCGGATTCAATGATGTGAATATCATAGCTTCTTTTGTTTTTGTTTTCCCCCTCCTTCAACCTTGAAGTTCCTCCCCAAGCTGGTCAAGATCATCAAATTAGAAGCTATATTTTTGAAGTTGGATGAAGATCATCAGTCCGGGGAAGGATTTTGGATGCTGGTGTGGAGTTGAAGTGATGGAGTAATTCAGATTTTCTTAGTTCTCTTGTTTCCAGTCTGGAGTTTCATAGTCTTTTTTGTTTATAGTTGTGCAGGTTTTACTTAAGAAGGAATAAAAAGGAAGGGATGTTACTACTTTTCATGTATGTCTTGCTTGAGAAATTGGAGAATTGCACTGATTATCCTGAACAATACATCACTTTGAGGTGTTATCGTGGCTTTTTTTCTAGGATTGATAATGATATGTGATTATTGTTCATAGTCAATGAATAGAGCGACTGATTTTAGCTGATAATAACGGTCTATTTGGTGCACCTTTTAATAAACATGGATTGTCATTTATATCTTGACTTGGATTTCCAGATTATTACCAGAAAGATGTGTATGTCCATACGATGCATGCGTTCCAAATAATGCGCATGCGATGTAATCTGAAGACCGTAATTATTTGCATTGGTCATGGACTTGTCATGATTTTATTAGAAAATTATATTATTCTGAGTAGAGAACTTGAAAACAAAGATGTAAGAAAGTTATGTATTTTTTTTTTTTTAATTTTTTGACATTTACAATGGCAACGAGGTATTGCCTAAAATAATCTCTTCATATTTTCGTTATAAACATTGGAACACATGCCTTATATGTTTGGACATGCTACTCTGGTCTCGCACCATTTATTTAGGAATATAATCAGAGTCTCAAACAAGCGAGTTCGTTTTTAATATTAAAACTTGTCACTTAATGGAGGCACAAATTAGAGGAATGATTTAAGTCACATCCTCACTAACATAACCTTTAAAACTGGAATCAAATGAAGGAACCTTAAGACGCCCAACTTATTGTGGGAGTCTTTTGGATTTACATTTTTCCTTTGAAACTTCATATTAATTTTTTTTTCCTGATTTCCTTCTTCACAACTTTTTATCTCAGGATCCGTACTTCTAGTGAGGGATTGTATTTTCTTCAAAAAGTTAAATTTTCTATAGCAAAAGATTTTTCTTTTTATATCATTGCAAAGAAGCAGAGAAATCAAGCTGAGGATGCAACAAAAAGGCTAGACACGAGAGAAATGATATCGCTGAAATGATGGTTTATGCATCCAGGTTGCTAAATTCAAGTTGTCCAAAACATGTCTATCAGTTGTCAAATCAGCAAGCTTATATTAGGCCATTTGCAGCACAACACAGCATTTTGGGCTGAACTTACACATAAGGCATTGAAATTGGAACAGAGTTAAGAGAGAGACAATTGAAGAGTTCATTTTTCTGACGAGTTCGGAAGGTCTTCAAAATAGTCAAATATGTCACTTGGGAAGTCCTCAAAGAAGCCATTTGGTGGAATTGAACTCTGAGCAATTCCTCCCAACGCAAGACCTGGCTTCTTGTGCTGCTCGAAAATGTCAAGGAAGGCGGCATCAAACGGCTCCGGATCAAGCAGGCCATGGCAGACCAGGCCATCATCCACTTGGTGGTGGGAGTCATCAGGAAGAAGTACCTGAGAAAAAGTGTACTCTGACGAAGAGTCAAATGATGGAACCATGTGAAATGGAGTGGCTTCCTCTGCTTTCACATTCTGAAACTTCAACTCCTTAGTGTCACCAACCATCAGAAACTTGTTTCCTGATGGGTTTTGCTCCACATGATTTGAACTGCATGAAGGAACCTGAAATTCACAATCTTACTTCTAAGTTAGAATCATATCATCATCAGAGACGCTTAGATCTTCAACATGTACATGATTCTGCCTCAAATATATACCTCTTCAACTACTGGTTGTGGCTGATGAATAGGAGATGTTGCTTTGTTCTTATTATTGTGTGGCTTTGATGATGATGATGATGATGGAGATGGTTTCTGCAACATTCTCTCCAACCTCTTTCTCCTACTGCTCCAGAAATTCTTCACATCATTGTCTGTTCTTCCTTCTAAGTAAGCCGCTATTTTCGCCCACTTGTTCCCAAACTGTGCCTGCAATTCTATCACCACTCTTTCTTCCTCCGCTGAAAACTTGCACCCTCTGAAATTCCAAACAAACACCGCCATAGATTCAGTCTAGCCCATGCATCTTAATCCCACTATTACTTTACAGAACCCAATGACTGAGATCTTCTATTTATGATTGGACTAATAAAATCCCACCACATGTGGTGAATTTGAACTCAGCACACACCCCACAAACAAAAACACAAACATGCTATATAATCACTCTCTTAAAAGTCACACACACACATACACAAGATAGGACTGGGACATGTGATGATTAAATAACGAGTATATATCAACTTATAGTCTGCGTTTATATGGGTGACTGCAGATAGAATATCAGTTTGGTTTTAAAGTAGGGAGATGATTCACAGCACCATTGAAACGAATAGCTTAATCTAAACCAAAAATATATTTTCTCGCCTACCAGACACGTTTCACAGATACCACATAAGACTCACAAGCACGAACACTAAGAGATTCAAATATACGAGATAGGACATGATTAAAATAGAACTTTACTTCATAGTTCATTGCCACTATCTAAAGAAGAAGAAGAAGAAGAGGAAGTTTTCAGTATTATGAGAGACAGTAAGCACAAAGGCAACAACAACGTAGAACACTCGAAGGTTCATGTGCATGTGAGAACAAAGATACCACAAAAATGGTGTCTGTCTTCTTACGTACGTCTTCAAGTTGGGTCTAAGCTTGTTAACCCATCGGAGCCGGCAGGATTTTCCGGTCCGGGGAAGCAACCCTTTGGATCGAATGGAGCTCCAGTCCCTTGGACCGTTTTTCTTGACATGTTTCATCAGAATCTCATCTTCTTCAGCACTCCATGGTCCTTTCTTTATATATGTTCCTCCACCAAACTCTCTCTCCCCATCTTCTTCCTCTTCCGCAAATATTTCTGAGCCTCTCAGTTTCATCTATAAGACACAAGAAAACCCAAAGCTTCTTCCTTCTCTTTCTCAACAATTGTCTCTCTGAAAGTGGCTTCTGTTTTGTTTCATGGGTGTATGTAACACTATGAAATGGTGCTCGCGATGTTATGATCGTGTGTGTTATTCGCTTTACAGAATCACGAAACACTTGCCTTTGTATTGGTCCATTTTGAAAGAGTGGGACCCGTTAAATTCGGGCCTTTGGTAAATGCTAACGTGGCGGAGTATTACTGGATTGTTGTTTTAATCGGGGATGCAGTTGATTGTTGCCCCCCACTATCAGCAGTGACGGTTTTGACGGTTAGTGGGAATACGACAACCCCGCCTTTTACTCTGTTCAAATTAATATGCCCTTTTCTTTTATCATTTTTTTAATAAATTCAAGATTTACTCTGAACTTAAAAATTGACTGAAAATATATATGTATAAATGTTCTAATTTATAAGATATATATACTACCCTCTGTCTTTGATATAAGATATGGTTAACTAATTTAAAGAGATTAAGAAAATTAATTAAGTTAGTTATTTGTAATAGTATTTTTTTCTAAGAATACCCTTACTAATCATGTGTATTACTTAAAACTATCATTTGATATAACCTTTGATATGTGCAACTACAAGAAGGACTGATTTTTAAAAAAAATATAAAAAACAAAGTAGGTTGGAGTTTTATATTTATGACAAAATTGAAAGTCAAATTAGTTTTTATATTAAGTACATGATAGATAGAGTATATAAAGCGATTAGATAAATAATAATCCTTTTATTGACCCACAAGGAAAATGATAGACTAATATCGAGTGAATAAATGGTGTGTGTGTGTGTGTAATGATCAAGTCCATATTTCATTACATTATCGTCATAAGGACTTTGTTCTTGGTAAATATTTAAAGATGAAATTTAATTTTTCTCAAACTTTTCATTAAAAAATTGTCGCTTATGTTTAAGAAATTAAAGATGTGACCTGAATATGCAAAAGGAACGGAGATAGTGACAGGATGAAATTAGGATTAAATAATTTTAAATATTTGAAGACTTTGTCCATGGGTAATTTGCACGTATTTTTCATATGCAGAGGTTTGCTCTAATTCTATCGAGTCTTTTTGACCCAAAAAATTGTATTAAGTCTTTGAAAAATCTAGTTATATATTTTCTTTCACATAAGCTAAATCAAGTCATTAAAAAAAAAAAGTTAATTTTGACAGTTGGATAGGTTTGGTATGTAGCACTCAATCTATTATTATGACGTGGTATATAATTTTAAATAATATCGAAGAAAGTGTTGAGTAATTAATTAGAGAGACATGATGGGCATTGTGTATGAAGGAAACTAATTTGTTTTCTTTCATTATAACAGAAGAGCCTAAAAAACTTGGATCTAGACTTTTCATCAGAGACCACTCTCTTGTTCTCTCTTCTCAATCCCTTCATCCATCATTCTCTTCCAAAACCAGTGTTCATGCCACACCTTTTGCATCTGTTCGATAGGCACATTCTTGGGCTCTGGCAGGAAATAGTACACAAACACACTCATCACCAGCACCCAACCCCCAAAGAAGAAGAAAATCCCAGACTTGAAGTGGCAAAGCATGGTCAAAAATGTCTGAGCAACAATGAAAGTGAAGAGGAAGCTCACTGCCACTGTGATGCTTTGCCCGGCAGATCGAATCTCCAATGGAAAAATCTCACTTGGTACTAACCACCCCAATGGCCCCCATGACCAACCAAATCCAGCAACATATATGCATATCATCACCAAAACCAAGTAAGCATACCCTTTGCTCAATCCTCCATTATCTTTCAGATAAGCTGCCATTATCCCTCCTACTATACTCTGAGATGCTAACATCTGAATGCCTCCTATTGCAAACAAGGTTCTCCGGCCAATTTTGTCGACTACAAGCATTGATATGAAGGTCGAGCCGGTGCCTACAATGCCAGTCATGGCAGCAGACAAGAGTGAAGCACTTACACCTAACCCTAGTGTTCTGAAAAGCAAAGGGGCGTAGAAGGCTATGACATTGATCCCTGTCACTTGCTGGAAAAACGGTATTGCTACTGCCATTACAAGTTGAGGTCTGTATTTTCGTTTCAGGATAAGCTTGAATGAGTGATCAGTGTCTTTTGATGTTGAACTTGCTTTGATGAGACCATCAAGCTCAGTTTGGACATCATCGGTTCCTCGAATTCGTTGAAGTATTAACTCTGCCTTTTGGTGATCTTTATTGCGTTGGATTAGGCTATTGGGAGTTTCTGGGAGGAAAAGTGCACCAAGTGTGAGGATCAAGGCTGGCACTCCTGCCATGGCTAGTGAGATATGCCAACCCCATCCACCTTTGATCTTCTCTGTGCCATAGTTGATAAAATTAGCACACAAAGCTCCAATTCCAATGCTAAGTTGGAACCCGTTGTTTGTAAAACCCTCTCCTTTAAACATTATAACCCATCACAAAACCACTACTATGGTAGAAAAGGAAAGCTGTTAAAATGAGCTACCATAGTAAAAGGAAAATTTCACATTTTTAGAAATTGACTTTCAAACTCGGGTCAACCCGTAATCCGTTGCATGCAACAACAAAAAATCATTCATTTACATCTACTGGGCCTTCGAGCCTCCGGCCCGGGTAACAACAAACATCACATCAGCCCATCTAAATGATTCCCAACCAAATAATCCATAGTTCATAAAACACTAGCAATGGCCTCCGGCCAACCAAAATAAGGAGATACATTCTCTCCAGTTTACAACAAGGCCAGGTAATCAAATATATCAAAAAGCAGTCCTAAATGTGACAATATATACTAGCCATACATATACAAATGCTAGAGGCCTAAAGCTAACCAAGCTCAAGCCTCTGCGTCTCTTCCCAATGGCTCCCGCCCGGAACCTTCACCTGAAAACATTTTAAACCACGGGGTGAGACAAAGTCCCAGTAACCAACCTTTCCAATACTAGGTACTACTAAATAGGTGCTCGTGAGGTGTCAAGTGGGGCAGTTCACAAGTAATATAATAACAAGATAGCCACAATAAATCATGCGAGTGAAATGATGCAATCCCATTAACCAAATCCCTCACTTTGGGGGATTTTCAGGAGTCGAAGCCGGCCTATCCCTCACTATGGGGGACGTAAGGAGCCATAAAAGGCCTATCCCTCACTCTGGGGGACGTAGGGAGCCAAAAGGCCTATCCCTCACTATGGGGGACGTACTAAGCCAACCATCATGCATTAATGGAGGCCTTACCACGTGGTAGTAACTATCAAAAACTCTCACCAATTCCCAAGTCATGCATCATGCTCAAATCATAATCAAATAGTAATTGAACATTTCATAAGCAACTTCATTCAGTGGCATGTCCTTCACAATTTCAAGATTCATCATCAACCAAAACCCCACAAGACGGTTTTCCTTTTTATACACAACATACTCTTTGAACATAATTACTACTTCGAGTACAGAACATAAATCTACTCACAATACCACAGAAGCAAGTACTAAGGATTGGAAAGTGGTTACCTCTCGCCTGAGCAAGGAACAACAAACCAACGATGTGGCCCCGTGCACCACCAAGACTCACCACCGATCTACACAAGCACACAAACACACAACCATCATGTATTAGCTTTCAAACTAATAATGTGGCCAAAACAATACTTGGGGACACAAAATTCCTATCTCCCATCAAAACTCTACCCAACTCAAAGGGTATAACTATCAAGGCAACACTCTAATGGTCATACCAATCCATTAAAACCTTAATTCCTTTCCAAACATCAATTAAAATTCATAACCTCAAGGACCCACTATAGGAATTCTACATCCAAACATCCCATTTGAGCAATTAAGGTTCCAACAACAAATCTAAACCGATTAAACATCCAATTTAACCTTCCTTAACATAACCCAATTCACAAAACTCAAAATCAACCTCTACATTATCATCCTCAATCCCAGATCATCCATTTCCATAAACCCCAACTCCAAAAACTCAAGATTCTTTAAATCCAAGGAAACTACACCGATTAAACACTTAAACTAACTCAAAGCAATCAATTAAACTCAAAACAATCGGTCAAAAACCTCAATTTCATCACAACTTAGAAAAAAACCTAGGGTTCCACCAAAAATCCTCAGAAATTCCAAGAAATTCCAAGAAAGAAAGAAGATTAGAGGTTAAAATCACTTACTTGAGGTAATGGATCCTTAGAAATGCCCCCTCCAAGCCAAAAGTTCGAAACCCTAGCAGAGCTCCTCTCTCCTCCTTCAGATTTTCTTATTTTCGCACGCTGAACCCTCCCGCGACTATATAGAATCGCGACCTTTCGCCGCGGCGAACTCCAATCTTCGCCGCAGCAAACTAATCCCGAGAGGGATTACTCGCCTGAAAACCTGACTTCACCGCGGCGAAAGCTTCCCGAGAGGAAACTCTCGCTCGCCCAGAAAACATTCGCCGCGGCATACCCCTACCTTCACCGCGGCGAAACCTTCCCGAAAGGGAAGCCTCGCTCACCTGAACAACTTCGTCGCGGCATCCCCTAGACTTCGCCGTGGCCAAACCTTCCCGAGAAGACACTCCCCTCTAAAACTCCCGGTGCGCCGCGGCGAACATACCCTGAGAGGGGTATGTTCACCTATTCCTCCAACATACCTCAAATTCAACCCAAACACCCAGATCAAGATTAAATTGCTAATCTATCCTCAAAATCAACTCAAAAGAAGCTATTAAAACCCGATAAAAACTCAGGATGTTACATTGTTGATTGCACCTCTTAGTCTTGGTGGCGCCATTTCTGAGAGATACAGAGGAACTGACTGCAGAGCAAACATTACAAGAATTTCTTAGCATGGGAAAATGGTCGGTGTTAGGTGGTAGCCAAATCTACTAAATCCTAAGAAAGCATGAGAACTACAAATGACTCTTCGCTGTGGTTGAGGATTGAGCAACTGTGTCGTTTAAACTAGGTTGTTGAGGTTTTGTGGATGTGTAATTATCTCCTGGGAAGCATGGAGTTTGCTGCTACTTGAATTTTCTAAGTTAATATGATACATCAAAAGAAACAGTTTACTCTAATATGAGTAGGATCTAGAAGAAATCAGTCACAAGGTATGACATAGTAAAGGGAAATGAGGATGCAGAAAGTCTTAATGTAAGCATGTGTCCCTCATATGCCCCAAAAAATTAAAAGGTGAGAATTTTATTTTATCTCCTTGAATTAAACCTGATTATTAAATTGGGTAAATGTAAAAATAATTTCTTATTTTATTTACTCTGTTATGGGTACCGGTCCTGCCATTGTCATTTTTTTTGGGGGTGTCTTGATCTTCCTCTTTAAAGGGTCGAGATTGCAATTTAGCATAGTAGTGTTATTTCAAAAAAGAGCAGAAAAATCAAATTCGGGTTTAAATGAACTTAAAATGCAACAGTACTCATCCCTTTGGAGTAAAACCAACGACATTTCTAATTAAATAAGTAAAAGGAGCCTACTTCATTAATCTTCACAATTTCGCAATAAAACCTTACCTGGTTTGCAAAGCCAACTCCAACACCAAGCAAAAGGCGACCAATAATGAGCATATAGACATTAAAAGCTGCACCACCAAAGGCTGCACCAGCAAGAAATGCAGCACCTCCTGCAGTAATGGAAGGCTTTCTTCCAAAAGCTCTGGTGATATACGAAGCTATGAAGGAAGTAAGCAGCCCAGCCACATAGAGCGATGAAGTGAATGTTGTCAGTAGTTGACTGTCAAATATGCAGTAGTTGCTCACTTCTGTGTCCTCCTTCATCTTCTTGTATATCTCTGGGAAGAACTTCACCAGAAATGGCTCCATTGAAGTCACCCCACCTTCATATTCATTCCTTTTAGTTCATCAAAGCAGCCATATATTGTGACATTGGTAACAGATTCATGAGTTTGACCTACTCACCCGGGGACTCACCAAGGTTAAGACAATTTCAGTGACACCTCACATTAGCACGAAGCCTTGAACCAACACTTGTGGAGGGTATGAGTTAAGTCTTTATTGGATTAACTTCTTTTTTTTTTTTTTAAAATATGTTCATGAAGGATTCAATACTATTAGGTCAGATATAAACAATATTATGTCTAATCAGGGGTAGCTCTCATAACTTGATTTTTTACACACGACTCAAATATTGGACCTTGTTTGAGGAGAACCAAACTCTTTTCATTCAAAATCACTGTTAATCTTATCGGAGTAACCTTTGTTGAAAAGATTTAAGGTTTCTATTTAAAGCAAGAAACTCACCTGATATGCCAATGTCATAGCCGAAGATGACACCTCCCATGGCAGCCATCATGCAAGATAAGACAACGAACAAGGTTATCTTGCCATTGTTGTGTTCACTTCCGTTTGTCACAGCAAAGCTCAGAGCCATCAGATTTTTTCCCTTGAGCTTAACAGAGTAAGTAGAAACTGAGGAAGATAGAGCAGTAGGCTAATGTCATAGAACAGCAGGATTAGTCTTTGCTGGATCTGAGGATAAGGTCATCACCATTTTGGTTGGAAATTAAACAATTTTTGACAGTATCCTGGTGGTTTGAATTTTCAATACAAGCAACGTTGTGTTTCGTTGACCTGAATGTTATTTTGTCTTTTTTTAACGTAATTGGCTTACTTTTGAATACAAGATTTGATTGATTGATAAGAGTTCTGCTTGATGACTCAAATTCTACTGTGTTACCAAATCTTTTTGATTCACTGAATATATATATATATATTTCCTTGTTTATGGGATGAATTAAGGAAACGTGTATCGTATTATTTAATGATCAAGATATGTTTGAGTATTACTTTTGAAAATTAATTGACGATTTTTAAAAATTTATGCAGTTTATGGATAAGAGGATGGGTCTGTACGTGCATCTTTCTTCATAATTTTTTGGAACAAATTACTCACTCTGCTCCTTTTTATGCAAGAGTTTTTCAACCACTAAAAAAATTTGTTAAAATATGTTAAAAACTCATTAAATATGTAAAATTTTTTCATGATATATATATATATATATATATTCTAAAACTGTCACTGAATTATTTTATGAATTCATTTTCCCCATGGTTATCCTCATTTCCAAAGCAAAGTATATTTTTGGAAAAAAGATAATTGAATATTCGTGAAAATTCGTGCATGATCTTTTATTTAGGCCCAAAAACACTTGCTGAGACTTCTAAAAAAGGATAGGAAGGGCAATAAATTTTGGACTCCGTACTAATATTATTACATTTCAATAATATCCTCTCCTGTTTTTAATATAAGAGCTAATTTGACTTTTAATTTGGTTCTAAATATAAAACTCCAATTTATTTTGTTTTTCATATTTATCTATTTTTTAAAGAATCTTTATACCTTGGAGGCTATAGATGTACTTAATAAAAATTAGATAATAATGGCCATTGTTTAATTAGATGACCGAACACTCAAATTAAATTGATCAAAGTTTCTACGTTTGCCGACCTATTAAAGAAGGTTATTGGAAAAAAATAGGGAAAACTAAGTTGGAGGTCCTTATAGTTTTCCTCAATTTTAAATTAGGTCTTTGAGCTTTTTTTGCTTTTTATTAAGTCCTTTAACTTTTTACTTTTAGATCTATTGGTCCTTGCTGTTAAATAGAGCAAACACTGTTAAAAATTACCGTTACACCTTCAACGTCCTGCGATCTCATCGTTGCTTCCCAGTTCTTCTACAACATCACATCTCTTGAAAAGCAAGAAGGCTCACTACTCTAACGATGAAACGAGTTTGTTCATCAAACCCACGTGAAAAAGAGACAACACAATGAATCAGTAGAGGAAGACGAGAGAGATGGACTTTCATGGCCTCCAAGGAGCTCGACGGTGAGAACAAAATGAGCATGAAGAGAGCCAGTCCAAGAGCCCTCATGTCCCAAATCCATTTGCGAAACTAGAGTTTGAATCAAACTAATGATATTGTTGAAGATGATGATGAGTCTAGTAGTGAAAGTCATGATTAGTTTGATGTGGTCTTATCAAACTCTCCATGCTTTCTGATTCTACGGAGGAAAGTGGAGGAGAGAAGCTGAAGAGGCCCAACTTGGAAGTGGCGGGAAGGATATGGATGCTAGAGATACGAGTTAGAAGGAGCTATGAATGAATGGATTGATTGCTTGGCTTTTGATGCTCCTTTGGTTTTGAGCAGGAACCGTGAGTTCAAGCACGGCAGAGAAGAAAGATGTAACGGTGTTTGCTTTCTTTAACGGCAAGGACTCATAAATTTAATGATAAAAAGTTAAAGGATCTAATAAAAAGACAAAAAACCTCAAGGACCTGATTCAAAATTAAGAGAAACTATAAAGACCTCCAAATTAATTTTCCCGAAAAAATATATATATACTGTACATTTTCTCTCATCTATTTTCTTTATTTTATTTACAGGGGTAAAATTGGAAAAAAATTATTAATTACCCTATAAATGATTTGTATTTAAAAACAAAATTTTTCTCCTGCAACAGTGCGATAAACTCTAGAAATAAATTTGGGCCTGTTTGTTTCTGTTTTTATTTTTTTCTTGTCAAAAAAGTTTATAAGATTGTTTTTTTAAAAAAAGTTATGAAAAAAACAAAAGAATATGTTTAGATAATGGTTCTAAAAAATTATATTTGAAAATAAACATATTGAGATTAGATGATGAAACTTCAATGAGAACTCAAGTTGTTAAATGGAGAACAAGACATCGAGTATAGAAGAAAGAATTTCCCAATAACCCCCAATAAAAAATAAAAAAATGCAAAAAAAAAAAGCTAAAAATTATTTGAGTTTTTGAAAATACTACCTGCAGTGCCTAATATTTTACTAATTAAAAATGGCAGGCATTATGAAATAATAATGCGTAAAATGTGCAGGAGGAGGAGGGGAAAGAAAAGCAACCAGAGCTATATACTTATCCGTTGTTGTCCCCTTTAAAAATAAAACAAAATGTCTAGGGTAAACATTGGAATTCGTTAGAGACATCTGATTGTGGCCAATTTTTAGTATTACACAGCAGTATATAATATTTTATATATATATATATATATATATCCATTTCAAACGAACTGAGTAAGTGAGACAAATATTGTAATTATAAATTACTAAATTATAATTAACGTATACTAAATGTATTGGTTTCCCAATAAAGTTGTCACTTTTACCGCAGGTTGTCAAATTGTCCAACGTTGTGAGTACCATATCCAAAAAAATATTTTAAGAAATATTCTTTTAAATCAAAATTTATATTCAAATAAATTTGTTTATTAATTTTTTCCTTCATCACATTAAATCTCTAATTTTGGCTAAAATTATTTTGAATAATATAATATATTTCTGTTTTTTCCTTAATTTAATTTTAATTTTTTTAAATATTTATTTGTTTAATTTTTTGTCATATTGGGATAGAAATCTAAGTAATTTAGATAACATACGCATGACAAATTTTTAATTAATTCAATAAATATGTTATTGACTAAAAGTCTTTAATAAATGTTTGAAGCAAAAATTTGTTTAAAATTTTTGAATTATACATTTAAATAATTTATATTATCTCTAAAGCTTACATCATTTATATTATATCAAAAAAATATGGGTTTTGAAATATATAGTCTTAGCCGTTCAAATAAACTTAAAAATTAAGTTTCAATAAATGCGATCTCAAAATATATATATAATTTTTATAATATAACCATAATTATTAAATTTTATAACATATCATATTAAAAAGTTTGAAATTATATGTATTTGATTTTTTTTGGTAAATATAAATTTTTAAATCATTCTTATCTTAAATAGATATTTTGGACAAAACAAGAGTTTGAGAGTCAAACTTAATAGCCTGCTATATATACAAATAAATCTTGGAGGTTTATATGATATATATTTTAATTTTAAATAAGGTTTGTATACCTTTTCAAAGTAAAATGGAGGCTTGTGTAATTTAGATAAAATAGAGGAGTTTCAATGTATTTTACTCATTTCATTAATTATCATAGCCATGAATTTTATACGAGTTAAGGTTTCATTCAGCTGAAATATTTTTCTAGCTACACCCATAATATAATATACTTTAAGATACCAAATACACTTAAAAAAAAAATCGAAGTGCAGAATGAATCACTAAATAGTTTAAAATGCTGGACTATAATTTGTTTGTTTAAATAATATATTATACTATATCGATTGAAAACCACATTTTTAACCAGGAAAGATTTGTCTGGATCATAACAAAAGCACTTTTAAAAAATACTTTTACATAAATTGAGATAAAATTAATATCATATATTTACTCTGTATACTGTAAAATTACTTTTAAAATTATGATTTTATTTTCACCCAAATATTCAATTATCAAAACAAAAGGTTGAAGTGCGTCACCGTCATCATCACTGTCTCCGGCCAACTTATCTTCTGTTTTTTAATTCGCAGAACTTGTTTCAGAGTACCCAAAAAAAAAAAAGATTCAAAATAAAATAGTTTTGTTTTATATATGTGTGAGAAAGAATTGGCGGGAGACTTATTGAAGAGAAAATAGTTTAAAAAAATGGTTCAAGGTAATTTAAATATGCATGAAAAAAGACTATTGAAAACACTGGTAAAAGTGATGGATTAGATAATACCAAGCCTTCTCAAAATGAGTAAAATAAGAACGAAGAGAACTATTATATTACTGTGTTGATGTCATCGTTTTTGGGTCTGAATACACATAATATAATAGAAAATAATTTCAGTATCACATTGTTCAACTTGGCTACCTGAGTGCGACAAATGTTGGCAAAAAAACGAAGAAGAAGACTTGAGTGCGACGAACATCAATTTAGCGTTCACGTCTAACGTTCGAGTCCCGAGAAACAATATAGGTCACGATAATTTAGTTAACATAAAGTTATCTTTCACATATATAACCATCTAAAATCATAGCCATATGCTTGCTCTTTTTAAAATATAAATTCTTTTTAAAAAACCATGAAACTTCTTGGGAATTCCCAAACAATAGCCTAAAGGACCCTAGAAATAATTAGTATATTGGGGAACACTCTGTGATGAGTGACAGAACTAAAGGTACCTTCGCATATTTCTGTGGTCATATCTAAATCCAATGTAAATCTACCTACCCTCTTATATTTTACTAATTATATCCCCAAAATTGAATGATTTGATAGCTAAGAAGGTGTATGTTTTGGTTAAATTATTTGACGTTCGAACCATGGATATAATATTTGAAATTTTCTAACTACTCAATGAACATCGGAATTTGTAAAAGGCGTGAAGTTCAATATTGTATTACAACATGTCTGTCATATCCTAAATTTTTGGCCTAGAAGGTCAAGAATAAGCATGAATTAAGTAGGAAACTAAGACCAGTTGAGTACAGGTCTCAAAAATATGCAGTAAAGATAAAATTATTTGCAAGGACTAAACAACAAATTAAAAGTTTTTTCTAGATCAGAGTATAAATATTTTTAAATACTATGGGAGAGTTTCAATGGCCAAAATGAAAGGGAGTAGAGACCTAACTATAAAAGGAGCAAGTTTCAATTTAGGAAAAAGCATATGTATATAGACAAATCATATATAATGATTAAAAGTTAAGGGAACTTAAATAAATACTATGAAATGATGGACCTATAATTTATTTTTTGAGACCCTTGAGATGTTTGAAGAAGGCTGCATGAATGACGGGTCATATAGGGTTAAAAGTGCAATCTCTGAAAGTTGAATCTTAATTGTAATTATGAAAAATTTACCCAAAAATTCAGGAAAATTATGAAAATTCAGGAATAATAGGAAAAAGGTTCCTAAGTGAAAGATTGAAATGGACGAAAAACAAGATTTAGTAAAGAATAGGAAAATTATGAAAAGTAATTATAGTTAGCAAAAAAGTAATAATCATTAGTAAAGGGGTTAAATGGGAAGATTAGCAAGTAGCGTTAGATGTAAGGTCAAAAGTGAAAGATTGAAATCCACCTCAAAGATAATTAAGTGCTTAATAATGTTGAAATTTTCAAGACATGTTCTTGAGATCAAACAGTTTGGTGGAACATTCAACATAAATTGTTTCTCAATATGATAGCTCTCTAGAACAATGTCATTATCGCTATAAAAGTAGGAGGATATAAACTCTTTAGTCTTGACAATACAATCTGTAATTCTCACACACAATAGTACGGAAAAAAATTGCCAAGGTATTTACAGCCATAAGATACCTAATCATAAGGACCATTCTTCTCACAACTCATTACTATTACTGTTCACAGCTAATCAACAACTATTCATGTTTAATCCGTACAGCCAATAAAATCCATGTTTGACATAGAGCTCTCCACACCATTTTTCATTTAACTCGTCATATATAGTTTCTATTTCCCCTCATGTATTATCCCGAACAATACTTAAGTTTTTCATATTTATTATGCCAAATTTTTCAATACATATAGCCATATGTTCTATTTTTAAATATTATCATTAAAATATAAACTTATATTAAAAATAGGACACATAATCATGTATAACTGAAAACTTAGTATAACAGATATAAAGAACTTGACGTATGTTTTTATCTTATGCTTGATTCTTTAATTTCTATATATGTCATGTAATATGCCTTCCTATTTTCATCAAATTTCATTTCCCCACTTACTCTTCATGTTCATATTCATTTTCAATCACATGTTAATACTTGCCCTTTGCTAAAGGTCTCCACTTATACTCACATTAATTTGTTTGAATAAAAGTTCCAATTTTAGGTTCATATAACGATATGAATTTAGGCTAAAGACAAAATGCTGAGTGATAGAGAAATGGAAATAACATGTGATCAAGTTTTTTCCTGACCATTTACACATAATTGAATATATATGCGCGCGCGCGCGCGCAATAGAAAGAGATTCCATTGTTGTCAACGAGAAGAAGATTCCATCAAAAGATTTACAGTACAAAACGAAAATCGAGGTAAAAAACAGACAAAATGAAAGAAACAACAAAGCAAACATCGGCAAAACAAAATAAACGGTCCATTATCACGAATCTCTAGTCTGTCAGCATTTGAAAATGTATTTTCGAAGAAACTTCTTCAATCCCAATTTTCTGAGCGTAGCCATCAACATTGACCATGATCATATATCACAGTTTCTTCACTTTACATTCTTTGCCGCTCATTCACTTAATTAGCTGCTTGCTTCACGCTTCAGGTTGCTGGCACGAAAATGGCAATGACGAGAGGCAGCGGCTCACCACGAATGACGGTGGGATCTGGCGGAGGAGATCTGTGTGCATGTGGTTTCGGCTTGTTACTCTTTTTATGTTTAACTACATTGTGCCTTTGGTTAAGCCTGCGACCCAACGAACCCAAATGCTCCGTCGCAGCCTTCGTTGTTCCTGAACTGAACAAAACCTCAAATGCAACTACCAACTCTGCCATAATCTTCATGGTCGACTTTGATAATGGAAACAAGGAATCTGGGATTTGATACGACAATGTCAACGTCACCGTCGGTGTTTTTCTTGATCGGAATAGTACCAGTCCGATTGGTAGCTCCACCATTGATGGGTTCTATCAGGGACGCAAGAAGAATGCGAAGAAGTGGAGCTCTGTTGAAACACAGGCCGGAGCACTTAATCGGACGGTGAAGATGGACAGGAAAGCATACTTCCGGGTGAATTTTACGACATCGGTGAAGTACAAGATCATGTTCTTTTACAGAGCACGACACAGATTATGGGGAGGAGCTAATGTCGCGGTTAACGATGCCGGCTTGAAAGATGAGAAAGATGATATCAGACTCGGACACTCCCTTCCAGTAATTGTGTCCGGCGCAATCCAGCTGGCAGCTGGCTGCTATCTCATGCTTCTGGTTCTGGGTCTTCTTGTCCATTTTGTGCCTTTAGGTTTTTTTCTCTAGAATTGTTTTTTTCCTTTTTTTTTTGGGAAAAAACACCATGATTCTGTTTTTGTTTCAGAGAAAGTAATCATGTTTGTTAGGACATTTGATGCGGGTTTGGATTTGGATTCTGAGTTAGTTTACAAGATTTTCTTTCAAAACGTAGTTATTGTGGAAGAAGGGCCTCTCCACTTTCGTTTCTCTCTATCTTCTTTCACTTTCCATCTCAATCATTAAATTGTATTTTAAATGGTTCATATTTCATATTTTATAAAATTATGAATAAAATGTTGAATTCAAATAGCAATATTAACAGTTAACATGAGAAGTGAATATAAATGGGAGGAAAGGAAGGGGAGACAACCTTTTCCCAATTATTGTTTGGGGCTCTCCAAATTATATTTATATATTTTAATTGTAGTTGTTATATTTCTTCCCAGTTTTTTTATGAAAAATAATGATTTTTTATTTGGAGCATTAAAAAAAAAAAGCCTACTTCCCCTTAAACGTGGGAGCTGGGAAATGAATTATTTTAATCTTAAATGTAATATTTCATTCATTTTTATCTTCAAAATATATAAGTTTTTTCAAATATCCCTATTAATTACACATAGCAGAAAACTCAACTAATTTCTTACACTAATTAATTCAACTAATTTTTTTTAATATCATTAATTTAGTTATCTAGCTTTTATGTTAAAAATCAAAGACAAAGTCAGAGAGCAATTTTTTTTTTTTGATCTGATGAGAGCAATTATTAAAAGCAAGCAACTAATTATTGAATTACGGTATTTTGTTGAATTTTTTTATTTTTAACATATTTATTAATCCAATCAACTTTAACGGTATTTTTTTATCAGTAAGAATTAGTTATGTGTTTTTTTTTAATCAAAAATAGTGAAGGATTATCTATTTAGAATTTTGATACTAAAAGCACGCAATAATGCACTAGATTATCTCAAGGCTTCATTTGGTTTCACTGATGCTTAGCCTGGGAAAGAGAGAAAAAAAGATTGTTTCCTCCGTTGAATCCGTTTGGTTGGCTGAGCCAAGGATAACAATTTTCAATGCCCAAAATACCCTTTTGGAGAGGAAAAAGATAAGACAGAACTGAAATATATTTTTTTTTGGGGTCTAATTTGTTACATACAATTGAATATCATAAATTCAATTTAGTAAAAATGCTCTCTTTCTTTGTAAATAATGTGCTTTTTTTAACCGCTCCTTTTATGCTATACAAAATAAACTTGTGAATAGACTTTTGCTGGTTCACTCACCACACCTCACTTGTACTGGATTCATTTTCTTGATATTCATACTTGAGACTTGAGAGACCCAATAATCCATATGAATTATGCGACTATTTGGGCTATATCTGAAGAGGCTACAAGAACCGAAAGAATATAGAAGAGGATGTCTGTATGTATAATTTTTTACAAACTTTAGTGGACAATATTTAAACAAAAGATAAATAAGCAATAGAACCACATTTCCACGGCTACAAGGTGCAAATTCTATTATTCAAAGCCTGGTCCAAGAAAATGCTTCACTAATTACGAGTACATTGCCCTGTCATAACAAAACTCATAACAAAGGTACAGGGCACAACAATCAAAATCCAGTATTACACGAAGCTGTAAATTTACCTGACTACTTGGAGGATAGAAAATATGGTTTGAACAGCTGTGAAAAAGAGGAGTAAAATTGCAGCAACCGAAGCAGAAATTTGCCAAGGTGTATGACAATATTCACGTCGTAGGTTTGCCTTCCACTGGTGCCAACGACTTTTACAATACCTGTTCAATTTTTTGCAAGTCTTAAAATAGTGATGACTGATAGTTGACTGAACGACTTTGTCTGAAGGACCATTAAATAATGTGGCAACTTTTCTCGCATCACCTAAATAGTTCCTAACTATTTTCTGGCGAACCAGGAGATCCACGTCCTTTTCTGTGTCTATTAGCCAATCCAACAAAAGAGCATAATTAGTAATGTAAGCATTTTCAGGATAATGACATTGTTCTAATGCTATCATGTTACGAAACAAAAGTACAGTGTTATCATCCACCACAATATGTGGAATTTCAAGAATATGTCCTGAAAATTTCACGTCCAATAAGCATTTGCTCTCATCACAATCCTTCAACTTTACGTCTGCTTCTTCCATTGCATTCGCATTGTATAAAAGAATATGACTACCATCCTCTGGGACTTGCATCCGTTTCCGTTTAACCTCAGCCTCTGGGTTTGGCTTCCTTTCAGACGTTTCTTTTTTCCAGTAAAACAATCAAAGGAGATCTGTAAAATGATTTACCCCAACAATGGAACGAGGCTCTAACTTTCGTCTGTTGTGATACCTAAAATACGCATGAGTGAGCTCAAGAAATGAAGGGAGGCTACGGCGAGGGTCATGGGGCAAAGCTTTATTGAACAACTCTTCAATAACAAAGAATGGAAGTTGATTCTCAAGTAAAAGTAGATCTAGAAGTATAGAATCTGCTAATCATGGCTGTGACAATTTAGCATCTTGTGTACATCCCTCAAATGAGACATGATGAAGAGTTCAATGATGCAGGCAGCATCCATTAATGCCAGTTTCACAAGTTCTTTTTCAGTAAGGTTAAGGATCTCTGAATAAGAAGCACGGACTTGTGGCTCTAACTTTTGTACAAATTCAACCAATTCACAACAACTTGACTCGGTTCTTTGAATAAATCTTTTGAACAATATATGTTTATACCTGTCAGAATAAATAGAAAATGGATTAGAAAATGTATCGGGTCAGATCTCGGATCAGGTCAGTTGGATCTTCTGAGCTCACGCTATAAGCTAGACTATAAAAGTCTAGACTTTTGAGTACACAGCAGAGCACCCTTTTGCAAGAAAGAATAAGAGAGAGAGAGAGAGATAGTAGGAAAGATCAACCACTTGAGTGAGTTGAACTGATAGGTGGAAGCCCCTATTTATAGTTTTTGTCAGGGGTGTTTTGGGTAGCCAAAATATCCATTGAGCACATCAGATAAAATCTAAGATAGAATATATAAATATATTTTTATCTCATAATATCATGATATTTGAATTCAATATCCAGAATTAATCACAATTAATTCTAAATATATATACTTAATATATATTTAATCTATACAATATAAATTAATTAATTTATTATAATATAAACTTATTAGATTTATATCGTAATCGATTGGATATGATTCATGGTGTTTGACCAAGTCAAACATATCATAATATTGCTTGGATATTTGACTGGTATATTTTCTTTATACCCGATCAAATAATCTAGCCCATTAAGGGCAGATCCAAGCCCAAAATCTAACATCTCCCACTCGCACTTAATGGGCTATCCTCGTGTGATAGGTAAATCTTCCATTGCTTTATACTAGGTGTCTGCTGTGAACGCGTGGGCATGGCGTCATCGATTGAGGTGCTTGTGCACTAGGAGTCCTTTATACCGGACCAGCACATAAGAACACCCTCAGTGTACCTACAAATTGTATGCTTGTTGCCTTGAATGCCCTAGTTTTATCCATACACTTTACTTATGGCATATCTAATGCCTCTCAAGTTATTTTGTTTACTCAGATTGCCTTCCTATACGTATGGTATCCACACTTGCTTAGTTGTTCTATTCAACCTGTAAGGGACATGTCACAGATACCAACGTAGATGTGTACTTCAGGATAAATCTTCCTTTTGACTATTCATCATTTAGATTTGGCATAGTCGCTTTCCTAGTCTTAACCGGTTAGATCGCATCATTATTGACCGTGGGGTTTAGGCTAGAGTAGCTGTCACTAAACCAAACCCTTGTAATGTTGTCTAAGTCTTGAGAGCATTATGAAAGGTTTATTTCCTTTCTGGGACTCACACCGTAATGGATCAGGGATCTTTCATCTATGCCTCATGTTGCGAATTTGAGTGAGCTTATGTAGTATGAATTGCATGCTACGGTGCTCGATCCACTAAGTAGAGTATGTCGCTTTTGGTTTTAGTAGCACCGTACAGACTTAAGTTCCAAATGCGCTTCAATATTTGAACCGGAGCTCTTTTATCACAACTATATATGATGCCTTACAAGTGAAGAGTTCCTTGTCTGCCTACAGGTCTCATGGATTACACATTATCCATGAGTCGGCCCAAACTTTTATGGGTCTCATCTCAGCAAGGCTGAGGTTACATTTGTGCAGTGATTCTTTTCTATCATCTCATGGTGATCATCTGCTGTCAAATCTTCTATGTCCCATGAGAACACAGCGAGGCGGTTGCTCGTGTAAGTGGGCCAACCCTGTGACCTGTACGACATATTGGTATTGCATACCTCATGCCTATACATGTATAGATACATAAATGTATATACAAGAAAATTTTTTTGAACTAGATAAAATGCATTGAATTACTAAGTAAGAGGAAAAAGAAAGTTCAGTACAACATGCCTAGTGCTTGCACATTTGAACAAGAAAAGGATCAAACAGAAAAAAAGGAGTTCAATACATCATGCTTTCTGCATGCCCAAAGCCTTTACATGCTTAGCAAAAGGATCTCTAGCTATAGGCTTTGGTTAGGGGATCTGCCAACATCTAATAAGTGGACAAGTATTGAACTATCACTTGTTTCTTAGAGATCATATCCCTTACAAAGTGATGTTTTATGTCTATATGCTAGTATGATTATGGTACTTAGGGTCCTTTGCATAGGCTATTATTGCTTGACTATCGCAATGAATTAGAGTTGGTCCCTCATTACCACCATGGACTCCCAATCGTACTAAGAATCTTTTGATCTATACAGCTTCTTGGACAGCTGCAGAACATGCTACCTATTCTACTTCCATGGATGAAAGAGACACACATGTTTGTTTCTTGCTGCTCTAGGAGATTGCTCCGTTATTCAGTAGGAAAGCATAGCCTAATGTTGAGTGTTGCTCGTCCAGGTCTCCTACCCAATCAGTATTAGAATAACCCTCTACACGAAGGCCATTTCCTTGATAGCACAACTCATAGTCTATGGTTCCTTTTAGATATCTCATAATCCTCTTTACAGCTTCCTAGTGTTTTACTCCTGGATTGAATTGGAAGCAACTCACAAGTCCAACTGCAAAGCATATGTCTGGACTAGTACATAACATAACATACATTAGGCTGCCAACGACACTCGAGTATGGGACTCTCTTCATGCATTCTATATCACATTATTTTATAAGGAGTATTTTCTCGCTTAGGTTATGTCCCTTAACCACAGGGGTATGCATAGGCTTACAGTCTATCATATTGAAACGCTCAAGAATCTTTGCTATGTATGCCTTTTGTGACAATGACAACAATTTTCTAGAATGATCTCTTCTTATCTTAACGCCTAAGATATATTCTGCTTTGCCCATGTCTTTCATCTCGAAGTTCAAGGATAACCACTTTTTGATCATCTTTATTAGTTTAAGATTGGTACTAGCTAGGAGTATGTCATTGACATAGAGGGATAGAATGACAAAGTTGTCTTCAAACTGCTTGATATAAATACAATGATCTTCCTCGATCATTTTGAAGTCATAGGAGCTTATAGCTTTGTGGAATCTTAGGTACCACTGCCTAGATGATTGCTTGAGTCCATAAATGGATTTCAAAAGTTTACAAACCTTTTGTTCATTCCCTTTCTATATGAAGCCCTCAAGCTATTCTATATAGATTTTTTCATCTAGTTCTACATTCAAGAAAGCGGTTTTTTACATCCATCTAATGTAACTCTAAGTCTAAACTTACTACTAGAGCCAATATCAGTCGTATCGAATTGAAAAGTACAACAGGTGAGAAAGTATCTCCGTAATCTACTCCTTTCTGTTGTGTATACCCTTTGGCAACTAACCTTGCTTTGGGTTTATCAATTGATCCATCAGCCTTATGTTTGTACTTAAGAACCCACTTGCTCCTAATTAACTTTTGGCTAGGTGGTTGATCAACTAATTCCCATACTTGGTTGGACTCCATGGAATCCATTTCCTCTTATAAGGCCTTTTGCCATTTTTCCTTAGCAGGCCCTGTTAGTGCTTCTTTAACACTTACAGGGTCTTCTTTATCATTTTCTGGACTAATGATGAAGATTGCTCCTTCAATTAAGAAGCGTCTCCTATGAGTTTTGTCTCCATTACTTCTCCTAAGTGGGGTTGCTGTAGGACTTCCTTCCTGTGGCTGAGTCAGACCTTGTTTGAAAATGGTCCAACCCTCCCACTCAGATCAGCAGACTGAGGAACACTTTGTTGTACCTCATTGCTATCATTCTCATAAAGACAACTTGTTTGATCAATACTCCCTCTGCTAGGAAATTCAGTTTCTATGAATGCTGCGTCCCTTGACTCTATCTTAGTCACTGAGCCGTCATCATTTTCACCAATGAAGACATATCTCTTAGAGTTCTCAGAGTATCTTATGAATATACACTTTTTATCCCTCGGTTCTAGCTTGTCATACTTATGGGAAGAATTACGAACATAGGCCACTGACCCCCATGGTCTTAGAATGCTTAGATCCAGTTTGCAGTTTGTCCATGATCCATAAGGGGTTGTGGTGATTGATTTAGAAGGCACTCGGTTAAGTATGAATGTGGCAGTTAAAAGAGCATCTACCCAATATGAGGTTAGAAGCTCAGCTTGTACCATCATTGATCTAACCATATCGAGGAGAGTTCTGTTTCTCCTTTCAGCAACTCCATTTTGTTGATAAGTACCGGGGATTGTTAGTTGCCTAACAATACCCCTTTCTTCACAAAGCTCCTTGAACTGATTAGAGAGGTATTTTTTGCCTCGGTCAGTTCTTAAGGCTTTGATTCTTAAACCTAGCTGATTTTCCACTAGATTGAGATATTTTCTAAATCACTCTAATGCTTCAGATTTATGGGAAATTAGGTAAGTATAGTCATATCGAGAAGAATAATCGATGAAGGTAATAAAATACCATGCTCCGTGACGATCCCTTACACTCATTAGTCCACAAATATCAAAGTGTACCAATTTAAGAGGGTGGTTAGCCCTGGTTACCTTTCCGAAAGGTTTCCCTGTGCTCTTACCAGCGAGGCAATATTCACTCAGAGACATTTCCTTTTTTTGGACACGTTTCCTAGCAAATCCTCTTTTTCCAGTTTGGTCATGCGTTCTTGACCAATATGTTCTAATCTAGCGTGCCATATATCGTAATTGACATCGAAAGAAAGTGTATAGCAAGAACTAGAAAAATTGTCATTGAAATTCTCTAAAACAAAAAAAACCATCCGAAACATAATCAGAAACTAAAAAACTTGGTCCCATACGAAATGTCTACTGTGAAATCATGGAAAAAGATATTGAAATAAAACTTAACTAAAGAAATAATAGACATAAGATTTCACCAGATTTCCAGAGCGTAGAGGACATTTTAGAGGGCTAGGGTTTTTCCTCCATGCAGGGTCAGCTCACAAGTACTGATCCCTTTGACTTCTACTCTCGCGTTGTTCCCAACATAAAGCCATCTGCTTCTTGCTGGTAACCAATGAAATTCTGTGAAGTTGTCACGATCCTTGCTCACGTGGTGTGGCCCCTGAGTCTATAACCCAAACAAGATTAGTTTCAGTAATAAACACAGTGCTAGAAACATAAGAGAAATGTATCAAATCTGAATCCAATACCTTTTTCTACTCAGGGTAGTCCTTGGCATAATGCCCCTTCTGTTGGCAAGCATAGCATTTGTTGGTTGCTATGTTCCACTTCTTTGCAGATTTTTTGCCTTTCTTGAAGGAATTCTTTCCTTTCTTCACTTTAGGGCCACCTTTCTTTTTTTGAGAGCCTTTGCTTCTCTTGGACTGGTTTTAGGAGGTTAGCCCTCCCTTTCCTTCAGTTAAATATGCCTTACTAACAGGTTTCACACTTTCCATTTGGTCATCCTCCAGTTGGAGCTGGCAAGCTACATTAGCAAAGATTTTTGTACTCTCGTTATGAGTAATAGTATGCTTCATGGTGTCCCTACTGGCTGAGAGAGATCTCATGACAGCTTGAATCTGTTGCTCATCAGATAAGGCGCCTTTGACTTCCTTAACTCCTTGATCAAGTTCTGCATTGCCCTTAGGTGATGCCTTATGGGAGTGTTAGGACCCAGCTTGAAATTGTCAAGTTTGACGGTGAGTCTCCTAAGCCTTATAGCAGAGGTACCATCAAATTCAGATTTCAGTGCTGCCCACATAGTAGAGGCAGAAGGGTGTGTCTCGAATTGCGCTAACACATCATCAGTCATGGCACTTAGCATGGTAATTCTGGTGATGGTATCTCTTCTTTTCCAAGCTAGTAGCTGTCCTGGTCCCTTCGTGATGCATTCCCCTCAGGCTCTGGAAGAAAAGTTATCAACACATTAGTGACTTCTTATTCTTCGAGGACATATGATATCTCATGATGCCACATGCTGTAATTGTCTCCGTTCAGCTTGTCACCTCTTATGAGGTCAACTATGATAGACTTGATTCCTCTTTGAGACATCGTGCTATCACATAAACAATAATGCATTTTAGTATGGTATGCAACATATACGTTATTCAAGTAGGTCATAGATCATCAGGGTGAGAATCTTGCTATTTTCATGTTTAGGAGACAACTAGGTTGGCTCCCATCCCATTACTTCTGGTTAGGCTCTCATCTTTCTTATCTTTGACTTTCCTTGAACATATCCCCAATTTGAGTTTTCTTCATGAAACTCCCACTCAAATAAAGCATTTATAAAAAAAAATTTATTAATAAAGCATAAATGTTTACAAAGATTTGGATAATCCAAAAATAAAGTCTCAAAGAGTAAACATAAAATGAAAAAGGAAAAATAAACACGAACAAAAACTCATTTGTTCATGATGTATTTTATCATAGGTCCTCTCAAACTCTCTTTAACGTCTTTCCAGCATCTACAAAGACTTTATTTAAAAAATCCTTCACTAAATATGTGTCCCCTCCTTGCCAGTTCCTCTCTGTATTGGATTACAATGTTTGAGAAAAAGAGTGCATTTTGCTCATTGGTAATTTGTTTAGCATAATAGCTCAATTTTGAAAATAGACATTTTTTATGCTTGTATTCATCAGCATGCTTTTCTACTATTTGTTCAATTAAATTTAGGTCCTTAGGTCTACAAACTTCTTCCTCTTGTTCATCAAGAACACATTTCCTTTGACTACTACTCCCCTCAGGTGCATTAGAGCTCACTCGTAATTGAGGCGTTTTTCTTTTATTTGTACTTTCTTCGATCAGCAAAATTATTTGAAGACTTTGGAGCATTAGAAAAAGGAGAATAACTTGGATATATTTTAAAAGAGTGGTTAGAATTTGAGATTGCCATTTCCTAAACTCAGAGAAAAATAAAGTTTAAGTTAAAAGGGGAAAAATAAAAATAAAACATTTATTTACTATTTTTCATACCCAAAAAGTCATCCAAAATAAGCACATAATATATCAATTTGCAACTCATTATTTTAGGAATATTTTATGCCAAATAAGGTCCAAAAATAAGCCTCCATGCACAGTCACACACCCCAATAAGCCTTCCAAATTTTTTTAAAAAAACATTTAAAGAAGGGGAGGGTTGCCCACTCTCAAGCTTGGCACATGTCATCCACGTGGCGCCTTAACGGTGCTCTTCCGTCACAGAACCTACTTCTTTTGATTTCTCACGTTTTAAGGAGTCTAAATATGTGTTTGTTGTGACCTAAGGAGCTCTAGGTGGGCCCCATGCGACCACATGGCATGTCTCCAAAAAAATTTTCAAAAAATTTTTTTGGAAAAAATATTTGTTAAAAATATTTTTTCTTTTAATTTTTTTTTGTCGGGTTAGTGGACTGACTTGACTCCATGGAGGATCCGGGTTAAGTTGACCCAAAACGCAGCATTTCACCGCAACCCAAAACGATGTCATTTTGGGCTGTGGAGGTCATCCCTAACCTCTAGCCAGGTCGACCTAAACCCGGTTGGAGCTTGATAGACCCGCCAGCTTCAAACCTCCATAACTTCTACCTCCGAGCTCCGTTTTACCCATTTTAGGTTTCTATGAACTCTCATTTTCATGTTCTACAACTCTATGGGTTTATTTTCTTTGAAAAACCTCGTTTTTAAAGACCTAAAAACTGGTTCGTATGGCCGATGTTAGAGCGTATGGAAAATGGATTTTGATCCCGTTTTTTGAACCTCACAGTATTACAAATAATGTTTTCAAGCTTCAAATGTATAGGCAGAGTGTATATTCGAGTTTAAATCACAAGCATATCAATTTCGAATGATATACTGGTATACTAACGGCAACAGAAAAACGAATAATATATGCATTCATATATATATATTGAAAGCCTCAAGATCATCGTGGCTCTGATGCCAATGTTAAAATAAATAGAAAATAGATCAGAAAATGTACCAGGGTCGGCTCGGTTAGATTTTCTGAGCTCATGCTATAAGCTAGACTATAAAAGTCTAGGCTTTTGAGTGCATAGCAAAGCACCTTTTTGCAAGAAAGAATGAGAGAGAGAGATAGTAGGAAAGATCAACTACAGGAGTGAGTTCAACTGATAGGTGGAAGCCCCTATTTATAGTTCTTGTCAGGGGTGTTTTGGGTAGCCAAAATATCCATTGAACTCATCAGATAAAATCTGAGATAGGATATATAAATATATTTTTATGTCATACTATCATGATATTTGAATTCAATATCTAGAATTAATCACAATTAATTCTAAATATATATACTTAATATATATTTAGTCTATACAATATAAATTAATTAATTTATTATAATATAAACTAATTAGATTTATATCGTAATTGATCGGATATGATTCAGGGTGTTTGACCAAGTCAAACATATCATAATATCACTTGGATATTTGACTGGTATATTCTCTTTATACCCGATCAAATAATCCGGCCCATCAAGGGTGGATCCAAGCCCAAAATCCAACAATGCTTTTGCATGTCTTGCAGCTCCTCATTGCGACAATGAAAGGGCCCAATAGAAACAACTTTTAGAGTGTAAGCATTTTCTTTAAGATCACGGAGCTTAATGGGAACCCCGTAAATACAATGGTGTGGTGAGAAAGAACCATCTCCATAGTCTTGAATAAGTTCTTCGATGTCTTTAGTTACCACCAGTCGTGAAGAATTCATTTGTGGAGTACTAGTGTCAATCTAAACAAGATAAGGTAAAAAGTGTAATAATTGAGGAATGAAACAGAAGTAACCTTAAAAGTAAGGAAAAAGAAGCTGGTAGAGGAAGCATACGGTTTTTTAAGCACTCTCAAAAGAGACCATAGAGAGTACTTCACTCATGTCAATAGATATTGCTGAGTGAATGTCAGAATCTTGAGCAGTCACTTGTCGAGCACAAGCGCAAATCTAAAAAAAATAAGGCCAAAAGAGTGTAATAATTGAGGAATGAAATAGAAATAACCTTAAAAAATAGTAAGCAAAAAGAAATTGAAGAGAGAGGTAAAGGATGCATATGCCTTTTGTGAAGCGCTACAAATTATTCGTGCAGTAGTCGACCATATCCCCATGAGAGGTAGATCACTCATTTTAGGGGTGTTAATCTAAACAAAATAAGGCGAAAAGAGTGTAATAATTAAGGAATGAAACAGAAGCAACCTTGAAAATAGTAAGTAAAAAGAAATTGAAGAGAGGTCAAGGATGCATATACTGATGGTGAAGTAACACTCATTCTTCGTGTAGCACCAGTCATTATTCGTGTAGTAGTCGCCCATGCCCTCATGAGAGGTGGATCACTCATTTCAGTGATGTTAATCTAAACAAAATAAAGTAAAGAGAGTGTAATAATTGAGGAATGAAACAGAAGCAACCTTAAAAATAGTAAGCAAAAAGAAATTGAAGAGAGGTAAAGGATGCATATACCGGTGGTGAAGCAACACTCATTATTCGTGCAACACCACCAGTACAAAAAAATTGACTTTCAGTGGTGACAAAAAGTCGCCGCTAAAAGTATAAAAGTCACCACTAAAAAGTTGTTGCCGTAGCAGCTATGGCTAAAAACTTTCAGCGGTGACTAAAAAGGTTGCCACTGAAAGATACTTTCAGCAGTGACTTTTAGAAGTTTCAGCGGTGACAAGGACACTTTCAACAGTGACAAATGTCACCGCCAAAAGGGATGTTCAGCGGTGACTTTTTCGTCACCATTGAAAGTAATGCCTAAATTTACTAACGCCACGTCATCACTATCGGCAGCCACATCATCACTAGCCACCTCCACATCAGTAGCCACATCACTCCTCCCTGCCACGTCATTGTCTAAATATTTTCACCTTAAATGTGTCTTCTTCAAGGTTCGAACTCGTGACCACCTCTTTTGTGTCCAATCTTCTTGCCACTGAGCCAGATTGAATTTGTTTATTAATATTGTAAAATAAAAAATATATATTATTATATTACACTTTCAGCGGCGACATTATAAAGTCGGCGCTGAAAGTAAGACCTTTAGTGTCGCTGCTGAAAGTCTACTTTCAACGGTGACCATAGAATGTTGCCGCTAAAAGTGAACCCAATGATTCTCAAGGGTATACTTTTAGCGGCAACAAAAAAAAGTCACGCTAAAAGTCTTAGTTTCAACAGTGACAAAAAAAGTCACCACTTAAAGTCCACTTTCAGCGACGACAAAAAAGTCATTGCTCAAAGTCCACTTTCAGCGGCGACATTTTTGTTGCTACTGAAAGTCTTAGTTTCAGCGGTGACTTTTTGGTGTCACCGCTCAAAGTCCACTTTTAGCGGCAACTTTTTTTTTCGCCAACGAAAGTCGTCGCCTAAAGTCTTTTTTTTGTAGTGCACTCATTGTTGGTTCAGTAGTCGTCCATGTCTCCATGAGAGGTAGATCACTCATTTTAGTGATGTTAATCTAAATAAAATATGGCAAAAAGAGTGTAATAATTAAGGAATGAAACAGAAGCAACCTTGAAAATAGTAAGCAAAAAGAAATTGAAGAGAGGTAAATGATGCATATAACGGTGGTGAAGCAACACTCATTATTCTTACAGCACCACTCGGTGGATCACTCATTTCAGTGATGTTAGTCTAAACAAAATAGGGCAAAAAGAGTGTAATAATTGAGGAATGAAATAGAAGCAACCTTAAAAATAGTAAGCAAAAAGAAATTGAAGAGAGGTAAAGGATGCACATACCGATTGTGAAGCACCACTCATTATTCGTGCAGCACCGCTTATTGTTGGTGCAGCAGTCGTCCATGTCCCCATGAGAGGTGGATCACTCATTTCAGTGATGTTAATCTAAACAAAATAGGGCAAAAAGAGTGTAATAATTGAGGAATGAGACAGAAGCAACCTTAAAAATAATAAGCGAACAGAAAAGAAACTGAAGAGTGGTGAAGGATGAATACGGTTTGTGTAGGACTCCCCAAGACCTCCGAGTGTTTTGTTTAAGAATCTGTTACTTCCGCCATCTAAACTTATTAGTCAAACAAAAACAGGAGAATGAAAGTAGATCTGCTATGCTCTATGTTAAGAACAAATATATAGATGGGACGCGCGGCGCCGTATCTCAGCAACCGGCTCTCATAATTACTTGGCTTCACTCTAACATTTCTCTTTTCCCCTAATTGATTGGGCAGCTGCATTGATGAATGATTTCTCCCTCCAAACCTTTCTAATTCTCTTTACTACAGAGCCCTTTAAAAAAAAAATTATTAGTTCCAGTCTCAAAGGTAAGACAGTTGTTGCAGTGTTTTGATTGTTAAAAATATATTCCACTATCTAAATTATTAAATGTTTTCTTTTTCAGTGCTTCCAAACTTCCCAACATAAATGAGTTAAGGTGCGAATATGCCTTGAAAGTTTTTGCTTAGGAGTATTGGGTATCCGAAATTTTTTTTGGGCTTAATGTCACCGTAGAAGCTTCCAAATCATAGCAATGTCACCTTGACCGTTATCTAGGTTAAGTTTTAATTGTCAATTGACCAAAAAGACTGAGTTGGTAAGTCCATGTGTCATCCACATTATTTTCTTTCTTGAGTTAAGATGCAAATTTGCCTCAGAAATTTTTACTCAGGAGCACTGACTGCTGGGTATCTGGAAGTTTCCAAATTATAGCAATATTGCCCAGTTGTCACCCATTTTAAATTGCTTGACTTGAACATTCTGTAAGATATTACTAAAAATATTGTAACTTGTAAGAGATTGAAGATCAATACCTCTGACGTAAAAACATTGGGAACATTGAATAAGACCCATACATTAGGTTATAATCCGCCATTATTCTCTCCTTTCTGATCTGTAATTTACTAACTTTTGCTCAACTTGATTGAAGAAACCATTGTTGTAAAGAAGAAAGAATAGGATTTTCCCTGGAGAGGATGATGAAGTGAATTTTTATTCAGTACGTAACAAGAAGACGACTTCAATGAATCAGTGTTTATCAGTTTTCTTAGAGCCAATTCTATCACTACACATGCAAAACACTGCCTATCAAAATATTGCTCAGAATATAATGGTAAATCATTTAAACCCATTTTTTTTAAAAAAAATCTATACAACTCTTGTATTATTTACATCGTTTTATTATTAAATGTCAACTTCATAATTATTTTCTAATCAAGAAAATTTTCTCTTCCTCGTGAATACAATTAAAGAGGGTGGCGAAAACAAAATCTTCAATACAAGAACTTGAACTAACATTTTTATTTTTTGCTAAACTGAAAATTTTAACATTATTAATTTGTCTTTAGAATTTAATTATCTACTCTCTCTCTCTCTCTTTCTCTCTCTCTCGCTGGCTCTCTCCAATTTGAAGAACCTGGACTAATTAAGTAAGATATTATTTAAATAAATAATTTAAAAATATTGTATTAAAATGTATAAAGTTTATTGATGTAAAACAGAAAAGAGAAAGGGGAAGAGAAGGAGATCAGAGAAGAATATTAGAGAGAAAGGGAGAGCAAAGACGAGAACAGGAATGGAAGAAAACTATTTGATACGTCAAAAGCCAAGTCTGCTTACACGATAGAAACCTAGGGTATTTATAACCTAATTTTAAATAAAATAATTAAAATGCAAAATCAATAAATGGGTTAGTAGGTAGTTAACAAAATAAATAACTAACAAAAGAAAATCAATTAATTAAATCTGCATCATTTCCCTCCTCCCGATTTGAAGAACTCGCCACCGGAGAGATAGAAAGCTAGTAGCTGTCGAGGAGGGCAGCATCCACACGACGGAACTCGTCCTCGGTGAGCCATGTAGCGTCTAAATCAGGACAGCCTTTCCAACAAACAAGATAACGACTGACGGGACCTGCTGGAGTTAGAACCGTCTGCTCATCCATCACGGCAACAATGGCTTCCGCGGGAGGCTGAAATATGACCTGTCTTGTTTACACCTTAGGGTCAAATTCAAAATTAAAACCAATGATTGTATTATAGGCACAACCTCGTGTCGTTTCACTTGTTGGAGCCTTAACTATTGATCCTAAGTTAACTAAATGCCATGAAAATGCAAATTGACCAGGGTAAAGTTGGGGGTTTTCATTAAAACTATTAATTGAGATAAAATGCAATGTAAATATATTTTTGGATTTTTGGGAAATTACGATGGAATGGATGGGAAACAAGTGTTGAAACAGTTGATAAAACCTCTTGAAAATGGACCTTTGGCAATCATAGTTCAAAATGATTTTGGGAGTAAAAATCACCAC
The DNA here is from genome assembly GCF_004799145.2 of Neltuma alba. Lineage (NCBI taxonomy): Eukaryota > Viridiplantae > Streptophyta > Magnoliopsida > Fabales > Fabaceae > Neltuma > Neltuma alba. The sequence goes on from NW_021632546.1 coordinate 81,338, forward strand.
GTTTTCTAAAAGAAAAACCTTAAAGAACCCTTTAAGTCTAGGATCTTAATCAATGGCCACCCATCCTATAAGATCCTATTAAGCTCACTTAGTGTGTGTATTAAGATTAATTAATGCACTTGGTTTAATACAAGCCTAGATTAACTCAACAATCAAGCAATACCATACAAGAAAGAGAGTATAAAAAGAGTTGCATATAAACATATATGTAACCACATATATTGAAGCTCAAATTCAACATTAACTAATCCAATACACAAAATAATCATCCAGAATTGATTACAACCATAATCAAAACAGTTCAACCCCAATTTACAAATCCTAAGACCTAGAAATTCATAAATAAACAACTAGAACTATGGATGAAGCTAACTCCCCTTTGAAGCTCTTGGAACTCATGCCAATCAACCATCTTCAAGAGTTGAAGAACCCCTAGCCCTCCATAACTCCAAGCATTGCTCCAACCAGTAGCAACAGTAGAATCTCCATGGAAAAAGAGGTTATGGATGGATTAAAGGGAAAGATGATGGAATGTAATGAAGAATTGGTGAAAGGAGGAGATGAGAGGATGATTCAGCCAAAGAAAGGTGAGGAGAGACCGAATGAGGCTTCCCTAGGTTGAAACTCAGCTTATACTAGCTACTAGAGGTGATTTTAGGTCGGGTTGAAGCTTAGGGATCCAAATCAGAATGCTGAAATCGCGACTTCTGCAATTCTGACAAATCAGCCGTGGTGGATGGTACTTTTTAGCCAAAACGCAAAGCTTCATTTACTCAGGGCCTCTGGTGTAATTTCTTGAATTCTGAGGCCCTTTTCTGCGATTAATTCGGTCTTTTACTACCTTTAATGTTAGGATTAAAGTGTGATTTCCAAATTTTCCCAAATTTCTCCCAAAGTACCTACAAGGAAAATCATACATAATATAGCATCAATTATCCTAGATTTCAATTAATAATAATTAACCTCCAATTATGACAATTTTGCCCCTATTATGCACTAATTCAAGGTAAGGCACTTTAATATAAATTAAGCACAATAAACACTAAAAGAGCTACTAACTATGATAAAAACCCTTAAAATGATATGAAAAGACAATGAAGAATTGGGTTCAATTAGAGGCGTAACTCTAGGCAGGGGTGGGGTTAGGGCTTGGTGAGTCTGAGTACTTGCAGAGTCATCAGAACACAAAGGGGGCGGCTCGAAAGTGCCCTGGTAAGGAACAAGATCCTCAACATTAAATACTGGACTAATAGACATATCTGGAGGTAACTCTATTAAGTATGCATTAGGCCCTAACTTCTTGGAAATGCAAAATGGGCTAGAGGCGTGAGCGTACAGCTGCTTGTAAGGCCTATTTGGGAAACGCTCAGGCTGTATATGAGCCATGACAAGGTCGCCAACATCAAACTCCTGGTGATGTCGATGGACATCGGCAGCTATCTTATACATGTCATTATTTAAAGCTAACTTATGCCTAACCTCAGCATGAATATCGTGAAGGCGATGTGCAAAGGTCTCAGCGGACTCATAAGGGCGGGCAGACAGGAGAAGGGGAATAAGGTCAATAGGCTACTTTGGGTTGTGACCGTAGATAACTTGGAATGGGCTTTTGCCAGTGGATCTATTGACTGAGTTATTGTAAGCAAATTCAGCTATAGGCAAGACTAAATCCAAGTTACTAGGCTTATCGCCAACTAAACTACGAAGCAGGTCACCTAAGCTACAGTTAGTCACTTCAGTTTGTCCGTCAGTTTGAGGGTGGAAAGCAGACAAGAACTTCAGTTGTGTACTGAAGAGCTTCCAGAGGGTCTTCCAGAAATAGCTGACAAACTTGACATCCCTATCAGAGACGATGGTGGTAGGCAGGCTGTGAAGACGCATAACCTCTTGAAAGAAAAGCTTGGCCAGATGTGAGGCATCAGTAGTCCTACTGCATGGGATGAAATGTGCCATTTTTGAGAATCGATCAACTACAACCAAGACAGAATCGTGCCTTCACACTGTCTTTGGCAACCCAAGCACGAAATCCATACTAATGTCCTTCCAAGGTGCCTCAGGAACAGGAAGAGGCGTGTACAACCCAGTATTCCTCTTCCTTGCCTTTGTTGTATGGCATGTACAACACTGGGAAAGGATTCGAGCAACATCACGCTTAAGGGAAGGCTAGTAGAACCTGTCTTCAACCATGGCCGTAGTCTTCTGAATGCCGAAGTGTCTGGCTAGCCTTCTCACGTGTAATTCCCAAACGAGCAAATCCCACAGTGACGTGCAGAGAATACACAACCTAGACCCACGGAATAGGTGGCTATCATCGATCAGGAAATTCACATGATCTTGGCGGTTGCCATCTTTAACCTCATCATAAATGATGCCAAAGTCAGGGCACGAAGTGTACTCATCCTTGAGCCTGTCAAATCCCATAAAGGTAAGAGTGTCAGCTACCTTGTTCTCTATCCCTGGGCGGTGCTTGACCACAAAGGTAAATTCCTGAATGAACTTGCTCCACTTGGCATGTTTGGCATTCAAGTGTCGTTGGTAGCTAAGGAACTTGAGAGACTGGTAGTTTGAGTAGAGGACAAACTGTTGGGGGAGGAGATAGTACTTCTAATGCTCCAAAGAGAGAACAATGGCATAGAACTCCTTGTCATATGTGGAGTACTTTTGCTTGGCCTCATTAAGCTTCTTACTGAAGTAGGTGATGGGGTGGCCTTTTTGGCTTAGAAGGCCTCCAATTCCCACCCTGGAAGCGTCATAAGCAATTTCGAAGTATTTGTGAAAGTCAAGTAAAGCCAGGACAAGAGTACTCAAGAGTTTCTCCTTAATAATGCTGAAAGCTGTGGAGGCTGTGGGAGTCCACTTGAACTTATCCTTCTTTAAGCAGTCAGTAATTGGAGACATAAGGGTGCTGAAATCTCTGATGAAACACTGATAGAAAGACCCTGGCCCATGAAAGCTGCGTGCTTCATGTAGTATCTATGATTCTAGCCAATCTTGGATGGCTCAGACTTTTGTAGGATTTGCGGACAAGCCTTGTTCTGAGACGATGAATCCAAGAAACGTAACTTGACTCTGCAGGAAGGAGCACTTTGGTAGGTTAAGATAAAACTTCTCCTTTTAAAGGGTCAGGAGCACCTGTCTAAGGTGATGCAAGTGGTCGTCTCTGGATTTACTGAAAACCAGAATGTCATCAAAATAGACAACCACAAATTTTCCTAGATAAGGCTGTAACATATGCGTCATCACTCGCATGAATGTGCTGGGGGCATTGGTTAAGCCGAATGGCATAACGAGCCACTCGTATAGTCCATCTTACATCTTGAACGCGGTCTTCCACTCATCTCCTAGTTTGATTTAAATCTGATGGTAACCACTGCGAAGATCGAGCTTGGAGAACCACTTAGATCCAGACACCAAATCAAGCATGTCTTCTAATCTAAGGATCGGGAACCGTTACTTGACGGTTATCTTGTTGATGGCTCGATTGTCAACACACATTCTCCATGAGCCGTCTTTCTTCAGAGTCAGAAGGGCAGGGACAGCGCAAGGACTAAAGCTATGCTAGATGTAGCCCTTCTCAAGCAAGCCGTTAACCTGTCGATTGAGCTCTTCCCAATCTTTAGGGTTCATCCTATAGTGTGGAAGATTGGGGAGCTGTGATCCTGGAACCAAATCGATTGCATGCTGGATGTTCCTCATAGGTGGCAAGTCAGGACGTAACTCCTCAGGGGTAACATCATTAAACTCATCTAAGAGTTGGGTCACCGCTTTTGTAAAATTGTCAGGTGTTGGTACAGAAGGAGAAACAACCTGGGAAACACGGTAAGGATGACATCAACCTCCCTACGTTCTTCGATGAACTACTTTTGTGTTAGGAGGTGAAGGTTAATGGGTGTAGAGGTGGATCCTTTCGTGGGGGCAGGACCTTTTACTTTGTACTCAGGCTTCACAAGACGGAGTAAGATGGTCTTGCCCTCATGCTTGAAGATGTAGTTGTTTGCTCGGCCTTGGATAGTGACATCATGGTCATATAGCCACGGGCATCCTAAAAGAATGTAAGATACATCCATGACGATCACGACACATAAGACATCTTCCTTGTAGTCGACCAAATGGAATGGGACACGACACTGCTGGGTGATAAGCAACGAGGTGTTGTTGACCCATGCAACAAGAAAAGGCTTAGCAATTGGTTCCGTCTTGAGTCCAAGACAAGCGACACCTCGAGTAGAGATCACGTTCCTTTCACTTCCATTGTTAATAACTAACTTGCATGACTTGTCACTGCACTTCACAAAGGTGTGAAAGATGTTGTTCCGTTTCTAGGAGTCATCTGGTGTTGGGACAGTCAGGAGACATCGCATGACTCTAAGATGGCCTGATGGCACTTCGTCACAATTAAACTCTTCGTCCACATCAGAAGGAATATCGACATGGTCAATGACTACATCTGGCACACTCTCGAGTAGTGCATCATCTTGAGATTTGATAAGCACTGCACGTTGCGGGCACCTTGAAGCGATGCGTCCCTTGGAGTGACACTTGAAACACTCTATCAATGAGCTACCCATGCGAACGTTTGAGGCTGATGACTCTCTTGGTCTTAAAGCACTTGGTCCTAAAAGTTGATGACTTACCTGTTGATTGGCCGAGGTAGCGGAGTTACGAGCGGGACGAGACTCTAAACCAAAGAAGCTAGGACACCTGAAGGAGGGATATTTAGGTAGACAGTCAATCTCGATAGCCTTATGATATGCTTCTCTAAACTATAGAGGTGGTTTACTCTGAGCTCTCTTTGTATGTCATCCCTAAGGCCACTGATGAATCCTTGATAATGACAAAACTCGACTCATTTAAGTCGTTACGAATCAGAAGGTCATCATATCGAGAGACGTAGTCGGCTACTGACAAGGTTTCCTGCTTGAGGTTATTCAATTGGTTGAAAAGCATACTCAAGTGACTGATCGGTATGTACTTTTCCTTAAGCTTCAGCTTCATCTCCTCCCAAGTCATGACGGGAGGTTGCCCTAAGCGTTCGAGGTTTGCTTGGACATGCTGCCAATACTTCCGTGCAGATCCGATGAGCTTCATCTTGGTAAAGTGAACGTGCTGCATGTCACTCATATTGTACCACTAGAAGTAGTCGTCTATGGTGGCTAACTAATCGAGGAAGGCATTCGCATCTAATCGACCATCAAAGTCAGGTGTCTCAACCTTAACCCTCTTCATCGCATCATCATTGTAGTCGTGTCGAGGGGTGTCTTGGTATCGCCTAGGTGGCGATGGGTCTCATCCATATCTGGGCCGAACTACATACCCTTCGTAGGTACGTCGATTCCCAAGATGGGATTTGTAACGATTCTCTATACCTTGTTCATCCCATGAGTCGTCCTCTTCCTCGATGGGTTAGGGAAAGGCCTCAACATGTGACGGTCTAACCTGTGGGTTATGCAGACCTATAGAAAGCTGGGAGCCTTTAGTGTGAGATGGTCCAACGGTGTCGAGCTTGCTGTGCGCTTGCGTGGTCTCAGGGGGCTTTCCAAGAATTCCTTCTACACTCTTACTAAAGACTTGCCTATCAATTCTTAGGAGAGAATCTCTAATTTCCTGCTGGGAGGTCCTAAGCTCCTGATTAGCTATCTTAAGCTCTTGAGTAGTGGCTCTAAGCTCTTGACATTGGGAGTTATATTCTTGCTTAATCTCAGCTAAGAATTCCTTAAGGCATTTGGTGAGTTCATTCAGTTTTAGTTCAAAGGTCTGAAGTCTCTAGTCTATTTGGGATTGAAGGGAGCTAACACGGGGTTCTAAGGATTGAAGTGCTTGGTCTAAGGTGTCCTGTCTATTTTCAATATCACAAATAGTCATACAATAGATAGGCGAAAGCTAACAATGAATAATGAAGCAAGCAAAGAAGCTACTAATAAAATGAAAATAAATTGTTTTTTTTCTTTTTTGTCCTTTTTTTATTTTTCTTCTTCTTTTTTTTAGGTTATGAAATAATAATTAAGAATAAATAACCAAAAATATATATACAGGCAGCAGTGGTATCCAGCAAGAACAACGTCCCAAAGCAATAAAAGTAACCTCCAGTATACTAAAAAGTCACAGTAATTAATTAGAGGGTTGATTGGGCCTTACCGCATAGCTTTACGACACCAAAAAAAAAATACCCCAATGCTCCTGGGTGACTGCTCTTAGCGTTGGCAGGGTCGGTGGTGGAAGAAATAGTGTGAAATGGGGTCAAAACGATGAAAAACATGATTTGGGTGAGCTGGCAATGCGGTGGCGCGTGGTCTGGGACTGTGGCGGCACGTGGAATATTGGCTGGCCTTGAAATTTCTGGGTCTAGCCGTGTTCCTCCTTGTGAACCCGATGGAGGTGATTTCGCACCAATTGGAGGTTGGACAAGAGAGTTATGAGCCTTCAAAGTGACAGTGATGGTGATCCTGCGTAGTGGACTTTTTTCGACAGTAACTCACTGTGAAATTGAGTGGTCTAGACGGTTATTGGCCGAAGAGGACGATGACGATGGTGGCATGGTGAGAGGAGGCCTGGGAGTGAATGGACAGAGGCGATTGGTGGTGGAAACTGGAGAGCGACGGCACTGTGTGTAGCTTTTGAACTTAAGGGCGTGTTTGGATGGTTTGGATTGACAGAAATTGGACATAGGGAAGCACAGCCAGGCTCTGATGCCAAAATTGATGTAAAACAAAAAAGAGAAAGGGGAAGAGAAGCAAAGACGAGAACGGGAATGGAAGAAAACTATCTGATACGTCAAAAGCCAAGTCTGCTTACACGATAGAAACCTAAGGTATTTATAACCTAATTTTAAATAAAATAATTAAAATGCAAAATCAATAAATGGTTTAGTGGATACTTAACAAAATAAATAACTAACAAAAGAAAATTAATTAATTAAATCTGCATCATTTATACAAAAATAAACATGCATGTATTATAATGATTAATTTATCTTTCATTATAATAAAGTCCTATTTGATTTTCTTTTCCGCATGTGTGTTTGAAATATTATTTTACTCAACTCACGTATTTAAATTTGTAAAAAGTTAGTAAATAAATAAGTTTTCATAACTAAAAAAATTTAAAATATGACTAAAATTAGATGAGTTCCAAATTCTACATATTCTTTGATGATGATAATGCATGATGATGATAATGCATGATGATGATGAAAAAGAGTGGAAAGAGCATGTTGGTGCAAAGCATTCCGGTCTATTTAATGTTTTGATTATTTCTTTTCTTTTTTTTTGATACACTTGAAAAGGGGAAAAGGCTAAACAAGACTAGGAGACGCAATGATCGTCTGCACCGCAATCGAGCTTAAAACTTGGAGACCCATTGCACCATTAAGAGCAAACTTTGCGAGGGAGTCAGCCATTCGGGTGTCCTCACGGCTAACAACCTGGAGTTCTACTTTCCAATTCCATTCGAGCATGCTCTGGAGTTCCTGGATGACTTCTCCTTCAGTGTGTAAGCTGCTGTCACCTCCAGCGATAAGTTGAATGGCCTCTGTAGAGTCGCTAAGTAATATAATCTCACGCTCCCCTAGGTCCCAGGCTCGTTTAAGACCCACCAAACAACCCCATAACTCTACCGTGAGGTGGTCCCCGTGATCTAGCTTGTGAAGAAATCCCTCCACCAGCTCGTTGTTGTGCCGTCTTAGAACACCAGCACAGGCAACTATACCTTGGGTCACCGAGAAGGCCCCATCAACTTCCACAATCAGCTTGTCACCCATATCTGCATTCACCTGTTGTGACACATGGCGATGAGTAGTATTCATGTTTATTCCCCGCAACTTAGTTGTCGTGAGTTTCATGCAAGTCAATATCGCTTGCGCTTGGGTTGGGAGAACGGAAAACTTGGTCACCTTGTTTAAATGAGTTAGTTCATTTCTAGCCCTCCAAATCAGCCAACACAAAACAGAAAACATACACTTCCATTCACCCTCTATTTGGCTGACGTTCCTTGAAAGATTCAACCAGAGCCAGTCTTGGGTTTCAACAGAGAAGAACCTGTGATAATATTCTGGTTTAACAAAGGGTTCCTAGAGGCGTTTACTATCTGGACAATCACGTAGTGCATGAAGTTCATCTTCCACCTCGTGTTTGCATTTATCACAAAGACCGTTATGATAGAGTCCCCGTTTTAGTTTGCGCTTGTTGGTAATAAGGCGCTCGTGGTGGAGGAGCCAAGTAAAAGTTTTACAGTGTTGAGGAATTTTCATCTTCCAAATATTCTTCCAGCTTATATGGGTGGGAAGGCTTGGGGGGTTTAGAACAGCGTAAGCTGATTTAGTAGAGAACGTACCACTCTTATGCCATTTCCATCGAGCTACCTTACCGCCCTCCCTATCATCCTTTTCTTCAATGCCCTCCTTCACATGGTTCCAATTGCTCTTGATTCCTCTCCATGTATTTGAGCCAGTTTTTTGAGCATTGATATGAGGAATAAGGTCGTTTCCACAGCCATACTTGTGACGGATCACTTTAACCCAAAGGGCATTGCGTTTGGTAACTAGGCCCCAACCGAGCTTCATCATGAATGCTCTATTTTGCTGTTTAATGTGCTTCATACCAAGGCCTCCCATTTGTTTGTCCATGCAGATACCATCCCAAGAGATGAGGTGCATTCTTCGCTTGTCATCTGAGGAGCCCCACAAGAAATCTCGGGCTTGCTTCTCAATTTTCTTGCAAGTGCTATCCGGGATGTAGGCCGTTTGCATAGCGTAGGAAGGCATACCATTTATTACAGAACTGACAAGAGTACCACATCCAGCAAATGATAGATTATTAATTTTCCAACCACTGAGACGGCCTTTGATTTTATCAATAATAAATTGGTAGGTGCTATTTGAGACACGTTCATGGTGGAGGGGAGTCCCAAGATATTTTCCAAGATTAGCAGTCTGCATAAATCCCAGTTCCTCACTAAGCTGGTGAGCTCTAGTGTGGTTGACATTTTTGGAGAAAAAGACTCGAGTTTTTCCTTGGTTCACTTTTTGTCCTGAAGCTTTGCAAAAATTTTGTAGGCACTCCTTAATAACCGATACTTGTTCTAGACTAGCCTCTACAAAAATCAACAAATCATCAGTAAAAAAACAAATGGGATATAGGAGGGCCATACTTACCTAGTTTAATGGCTCGCCATCTCCCAGAGTTCAATTCAGCTTGTATAATGTGAGCGAGTTTCTCCATGCAGAGCACAAACAAATAGGGAGAGAGTGGATCTCCTTGACGAAGTCCTCGAGAGGGATTAAAGATATTTGCTTTGTCGCCTTCCCAAAGAATTTGCATCGAAGGAGAGGATATACAAGAATAAATGACATTTTTAATCGAATTGGGCATTTTAATTTCATCAAGGCAAGCTAAGATGAAATTCCAATTAATCCGATCATAGGCTTTCTCCAAATCAATTTTTATTGCCATAAAGCCTCTTTTTCCAGACATATTATTCATTGAATGAATCACCTCCTGTGCCACTATAATATTATCTGAGCTTGTACGCCCCGGAACAAAACTGCACTGGTTAGGAGAAATAATTTGAGGAAGAAAATTCTTCGTCCTATTAACCACCACTTTAGTAATAATTTTATAGATCACATTGCACAAACTAATCGGTCTAAAATCCCGAATAGTCTCTGGATGGTCTTTTTTAGGAATAAGCACAATAAAAGTATGGTTAATATTTTTAATAGATGAAGGATTAGCAAAGGCTTCTCTAACTAGCTCAATAATAGATTTACCTACCAATCCCCATTGACTTTGAAAAAATAAAGCATTTAAACCATCAGGGCTAGGGGATTTCAGAGCACCCATGCTAAAAAGGGCAGCTTTTACCTCTTCTCCATTGATCTCTTTCGCAAGTTCTGCAAGATGCATAGTCTCGAGCTCAGGGTAGGAAACTCTATTCTCATTCAACCTGTCATTATATCCATCATCTTGAAACAAGTTAATAAAGAAATCAGTAGCAACCTTTTTTATTACCTCAATATTGTCTGTCCATTCTCCACTATCTTGCCTGAGAGCTTCGATTTTATTGGGTCGTCGCCACCCATTAGCTCTTGCATGGAAGTATTTGGAGTTTTTATCACCAAGATTATACCAATCACATTTGGCTTTCTGAGCCCATAGAAGTTCCTCCTGAATGATCACCTCTTCTAGTTCTAGCCAAAGCTTTTTTTGAAGTTGTTCCAAAGAGGAAGATATACCAGTATTGGATATAGACCGTGAGATGCCCTCAAGTCTACCCATAAGTATACTCTTCTTTTTTCCAATATGGCCAAAGACATTTTTGCTCCAATCAATGAGTTCTTTAGTGAAGCTGTCGACATTTTCATTCCAGTTACTGTTGTCCTTCCAATTTTCCTTCACTAACCTGCTAAAGTCATCATGGAGAACCCAAGGTGCATTAAAACGAAAAGGTCGAGAAATAAAGTTCTTAGGGAACATATCATACCGAAGCTGGAGCAAGATAGGGCGATGGTCTGACTTAAACCATGGGAGATTTTTGACAATAGCATCAATAAAAGTGCTCCTTGCTCTTGAGTTCGATATAACTCGGTCAATTCTGTTTTCACACTTGTCCCTTTTCCAAGTGAAGAAAGGTCCCGAGCAACCCATATCTGATAATTGTAACTGGCTAACCCAATTGCAAAAATCTCTATCCATCAGGGTTACTTTGGCAGCATTGGATTTGCGCTCATGATAGAATAGGGTCGCGTTGAAGTCTCCTCCAATAAACCACGGCCACTGATTACCTGGGTCAAGTTGAGTGAGTTTACCCCACAAAGAGCGACGGATGGTGCTATTCGGGCTCGCATAAACTGAAGTAACATAAACTTTGTCGTCATTTTTTTCAGCCACCACGTGAATATATTGATCGTTCACTTCAAGAACTTTGATAGATGTTTTGATTATTTCTAATCCACTCAAATATTGCCAGCATAAGAAACATCAAATCATTAATAACTACGGGAATGGTCCTTTTTTTATGTAACAATATTAATTTTGATCATAATTGAAAATTAAAATTGAAAGGCTAGCCACTAATTTGGATTCAAATTATAATTAATTGTTAGCCAAAACAATATGATTTAAAAAAAAAAAAACCAAACACCGTATTCAAGTTTAATATGAAAAAAATGACTTTCAACGCGATCGTTAATTCTGTGAGAGACAAGAAAACTAAATCACTGCTAAAAGTAGGCATTTAGGGATGATGACAATAGTCACCTCGATGGTACTCGAATGATAAGATTTATTATTATTATTAACCACAATACATATACTTATCATTAAAATGATACAAATTTACATGTCAAATAATGATATTTTTCATTACCATTTATCATTCAACCTTTACAGATTTCCAAGCGAAATTACTATTAGTTATTATTAGGGGTTCTTAGTAATAAAAAAGTTCTAAATTTGATCTTTATGAAACGTTCTCCCCTTTTTCTTCCTGTTTTTCTTCCCTGAACTTTCTTGCCTCTATAGAATTATGGGCTTGTTTTTCATACTTATAAAATCTCACACACCAAACAAGATAAATATAAGCATATTGTTTATATTCTTTATCATACTTTTTTACTTACCGATCGACAATTTTTTTTTTCAGAGTAAAGGCACTTTTTAAAGGGAAAATAGTTAAAAAAAAGACCTTCGAAATAGAAAAATTATAAATAAAGACTAATGATAATAGTACTATGGGTTTTGACAATAATTTTTATAAACCGGTCCTTGTGTATAATTTTTTTATTTTGGCGGTTTTTTGGGTCATTTTTCCCTTTTTAAACCTATTATCATCTCTTTTATATTCCTATTCTCACTTGATTTCCTGATCTTACTCCATCAAGATCCTTCTAATGAACTGAATAAGGTCTCATTAAATGTCATTCATTCTTATTCTTTTTGTTGGTTAAATTGAATGATCTAAATTTATATTTGAACAGTTTCTATTTAATATTTTGAATAACATACGCTAACGACCCATTTGTTTTACTAAATTGCATAAACCTCTACTCTGCCTTGAAAACCTATATAAACTGTTTTTGAGATTAAAATATATGTTACGTAAACTTTCCTGATATGTTTTGAAATTTTATTTTCATTCGTCCGACTATTAATGACCATTAAGCTTTAATCTGAACCAAAATACTCCTTCCTAACATAAGAATTATTTAAGCATCTATATTTGTCCAAAAATTGTTTTATAGAACCAAAAAATAATTTTATATGATTATTTTCAAACTTTTTAATATGTCTTACAATTTATTGATTTGGATTATATTATAAAATTTTATAATTTTAACTTTTCATGATAATTATTGAAACTTATTTATTCAGGTTTCTTTTGAGCATACATTTTTTCATCGTATAGCATAAATGATGTAAGTTAGGGAGATTATATGAATCATTTAAATTTTTAATTAAAAATTTTAAGCAAAATTTTTGTGGTGAATATTTATAGACATATTTAATCAATTATATATTTATTTAAAGAATTAATTAAATTTTCAATCATTTTTTATTTTTAAGTTAACTAAATTACTTTAGTTTCAATCCCAGTACGGTCTAAACATTAAAAAAAAACTATTTATAAAAAAAATAACATTAACAAAAAGAAAAAATTCATGAAATTTCTCAAAATAATTTTAGCTAAAATTAGGGATTTAGTATGATTAAGAATAAATTAGTAAATAAAAATTATTTTAATGTAAATTTTAGTTAAAAGCATTTCTTTTATAATATTGATAATAAAATTAATGGTTTGAACACAAGTGTATGTCTTTAAAATAGAGGAGAGTTTGTAATTAATACAAATATAAGGGAGGTTATTAGAGTATAATAATATTAGATAAAAATAAAGAAATGAATTTAAAATATTAAAATTTGTTCAAGACAATTTAAAATAACAAACTTCCTGCAAATTAAATAACAATACTCACTGGTAAAATATTGAATCTCAACTATTCATATTTTTTATCAAATAGTGATATGAGATGAGGAGAAGAAAATGATAAAAAAGGTGCCGAGCTTGGTGACGCTGGCTTGTGACCTGACTAGGGGCATCAAGGTAATGCTTGAATGAGCAGCAGGTTCTTCGTGGAAATGATAAAAAGGTTGAAGATAGGATCCATATTGCTCCCATCGGCCCATTTTATTGGAGGTTTTTTTTTAAAAAAAAAAAAAACAGTTCGCAGGATAATTGATGATAATTTTTTTTTTTTTTTTACTTTTGCCCTTATGAGAACGAGTTTTAAATGCCGGGAGAAAGATGAAAAATAATAAAAGTGTATTAAAAAACATCACTGGTCCTAAATGTAAATCACTTGTAGAGGAAAATCTTAGTCCTAAATATAAATCATTTGCAATATATTTAATGCTTATTTAGCAATTTTATTTTTAGTTAATTCTCATTAGAAAAAGAGAAAGAATGGAGAGACATAAGAATTAATTGTAAATAAATGTAGAGAGAGAAAACTTAACAAGGATAAAATTAAAAAAAATATATCAATTTAATGTATTCCTTGGTATTCCCTCTTATCCTTATTATAAGACATTTCTAATTAATTCTCACATATCAAGGATTGAAAGTTAAAGCATTAAATTAGTCCCAAATTAATAATTTTTTAAATTTACCCCTACTTAAATATAGATAGAGAAGCATCAATTATGAGGACATTATTAAAAACACACTAAACCTTAATCATTAATGATGAGGGCAAAATGGAAAAAAAATTCATTAATGAGTCATTTAGAGACTTATATTTGGAACCAAAAAAAAATTCTAGAATATTTCTTATGACAGGGACAAGAGGAAGTATGTGAAAATGTGTTACGGATAATTTACATTAAAGATTAGAGTGGTAATTTATTACTTTCCAATCACATTCTTTGAGGATAAAAATTTTTTTAAAAAATTATCATTTTACAACATATTTAATAATTCAACGACCATTTTTTTTGTTTGTATCAAAACTTAACCACTTCTCCAAAATATAAGCCAAACTTTCTTAAAAGGGTTGATTTTTTTATAAGATAACATTCACTTTTTTCTAAGCATTCAATGAGTTTTTTCAATTTTATCCCTATATATTCTCATTCCTCTTTGATTTATTTATTGTATCTTTTACTTATTCTTTTCATAATAAGGGCAAATTTGGAAAAAATATATGCCTTGTATATTTATTGTTTTAAATTGATTTTAACTAGTTTCTTGATAAACTGATAGACAAATTTTAGCTTATTTTTTGAACCGGATGGAGTATTTCGAATAAAAGGAAGTAATTTAATTTCTTTGTAGTGACACAATAATTGGTATACCCAAAAAATACTTTTAAATAGTTTTTTAATGTCTTTTTATATACTCACTTCGTATATTAAAAATTATTTTTAAAATTATAATTTAGTTTTTATCCCAATAATTCCGAATAAGTGAATGTGGATCAAAAGTAGCGGCATTTCATTGAATGCGGATCAAAGTCTCCGCCAATCCGTATCCCTAATTACTATGAATAGTAATGTTATTACTACAAATTTTATGTCATACTCCTCTCACCCTATTATATAACAGAAAGAGAAAAAAATTTTTGGTCCATTTATAAACCACTCATTAAATTTTAGTATAGATGTTGTATTTCCTCCTTCATTTATTATAGTATGAATAGTTATCTTTTTAAAAAGGTTTGTATATCAAATAAGGATAAATTTGAAAAAGTTATCAATGTATTTTAAGGTTTTTCTTAATCTGTATGAAATATGTTAAAAGTATCTTATAAATAGGATCAAATGAGTATATCCACAGGTTGATTTGAAAAGTTAAATGCACCCAATGTTTGATCCCCAAACTAAAAACTGAACTACTAATTTATAAATATTAAATAAATTGTTAAATTAGTTATTAGTAATAAATACGTATTATCTTTTTTAAAATATTTTTATTAATCATGTGTATCAGAATAAAAAAATTTTAACATGTATAATTATCATAGAAACTATTTTTAAAAAATAAAAATAAAAAATAAATTAATATCTTATATTTAAAATTAAATTGAATTTTTAATTAATTATTAATAATAGGTGTCTTCAGTTCTTTTACGTCATCTTATGATCTCATCCCTTCCGTCAGCACTTTTATCCTGACCTCTTTCCTTGTTCAATGCGCAAGAACCCCCCCCGCAGACAACCACCCAACTTTTATGAACATATAGCAGTTCAACCAACCACTTATTAAATTTAAACCACTTCCCACTTGTTCATGCTCCCTCGACAATAAAAAGTTGATTAAACTTTAAATCTGGGAATGATATTTAAAATTATATGTATCCTAAAATAATAAAATTTTCCTAGCTTATCCTTAAAAATGTTGTTGAAAAATAATAAAGTATTTTCAAAATGTTATTGAAAAATAGTAAAGTATTTTTTCAGTACATTGTTATTGTCTCTTATCTTTCTCTCCTCTTTCACATGCATTTAAAACATCCTCATATAATTAATAGGGGCATAAGTGAAAAAATATCATTAATTATCCTGACAACTTATATTTTGGATTATAATTTTCTTCTAAATGAGTTTGATCTCAAAATCCAATACAGTGAACAACTTCTCCAATAAATGGTAAGAGAACAACCAGGGGCCAAACTGTTATATTCTGAGAACGAGGTTTGCGTCACCACTCTAATGCTTTTTATGACATTTTAGTAAATTTTAACACTGTTATAGCTCTATGGATTAACATATTAAAATGAACTAAAGTTTAAGGACTAAATTAAGAGTTTAAAATTTGAAAAACTAAAAACTAAAATGGGCCAAGATATTATAGCAATGTTGCCCAGCTGTCATCCACGTTAAATTGCTTGATTGAACATCATGCAAGATATTGCTAAAATATTGTAACTTGTAAGAGATTGAAGATCAATACCTCTGACGTAAAAACATAGGGAATATTGATAAGACCCATACATTAGGTTTATAATCCGTTATGATTCTCTCCGTTCTGATCTGTAGTTTACTAATTTTTGCTATAAACTTGATTGAAGAAGAGAAGAAACCGTTGTTGTAAAGAAGAAATAATAGGATTTTCCCAGAGAGGAGAATGAAGTGAATTTCGCAGTCTAAAAGGGATAGAATTTTTGTTCAGTGTAACGACAAGAAGGCTTCCATGATGAATCAGTGTTATGAGTTTTCTTAGAGCAAATTCTATCACTGGACATGCAAAACACTACCTATCAAAATATTGGTCAGAAATATATAGTAAATCATTTAAATCCATTTTTTGAAAGAAAAAAAAAAGTATGCAACTCTTGTATTATTTACATCCTTTTATTATTAA
Source organism: Neltuma alba (assembly GCF_004799145.2). Taxonomy (NCBI): domain Eukaryota; kingdom Viridiplantae; phylum Streptophyta; class Magnoliopsida; order Fabales; family Fabaceae; genus Neltuma; species Neltuma alba. Next base: position 97,691 of record NW_021632546.1, read on the forward strand.
ATGTCAACTTCATATTCATTTTCTAACCAAGAAAAAATTCTTATCACTTCCTGATGAATACAATTAAAGAGGGCAGTGAAAAGCAAAATCTTCAATAGAAGTACTGAACTAACGTCTTTATTTGTCATTAATTGAAAATTTTAAATTATTAATTTGTCTTTATAATCTAATTATCTACTCTCTCTCTTCCTCCCTCTCTCCAATTTGAAGAACTTGGACTAATTAAGAATGGTATTATTTAAATAAATAATTTAGAAAATATTGTATTAAAACGTATAAATTTTGTAGAAAAATAAACATGCTCATATTTTTTTTCTATACAATAAACATGCAAGTATTATAATAATTAATTTCTTTCGCTACAATAAAGTTCTATTTGATTTTTTTTTTTTAAACATATGTGTTTGAAATATTATTTTACTCAACTCGCGCATTTAAATTTGTAAAAAATTTAAAATATGAGTAAAACTAAATGAGTTCCAAATTCTACATATTCTCCTCTACTCTATGACTATTTCTCTATTTAAGAAACTTAAGTTATCATTGAAGTTTCACCCTCCAATCTCAATATGTTTATTCTCAAAATTAATTTGTTTAGAACAATTATCCAAACAATCATTATGTCGGTATCCCTAATTATTATGAATAATAATGTATTACTACAAACTTTATATTAGATATCTATAGTTGATTTGAAAAGTTAAATGCACCCAATGTTTGATCTATAAATTAAATCCTACCTCGGTCACTTAATATAAGAATTGGATTAATAATTTGTGAATATTCAAAAAAATTAATTAAATTTATTATTTGTAATAAATGAATATTGTCTTTCATCAAATGCTTTTGTTAATCATATGCATCAAAATGAAAACTTTTTAACATGTACAATTACCATAAGGACTACTTTAAAAAATAAATAAATATGAAAAAATAAAATAAATTAAAGGAAAAGAGACAATAAGATAGCCTCAAAAATGCTAAAGGACAAATTTAGAGTGGGTGGATTTTAACATTTCAAATCAGACCCCTTGTACTATTTTAGATATTAAAATATTATGAAATAATAATATTGTCTTTATCCTTGGTAACTACTTTTATATAGCTATTGACTATTCTAATTTAACTACTGATTAGTTTTGTTCTTAAAGTTCTGGGAAATACTTTTATATAGCCATTGACTACACAAGAGTAGTAAAAAATTAAACGAAAAGCAGTCATTAGATCTCTAGCAACACTTAACGCAGTTTCTGAATTTTTGAAATAAAAGTAGGCAATAGTAAAACCAAAATAGTCAATAGTTAAATAAGAGTAGTTCTCAAAATTTTAAAAATAAAAATAGTCAATCACAATAGTAGAGTAGTCAGTAGCTAAACAAGAGTAGTCATCGAAGTTCCAAAAACAAATGTAGTTAATAACTAAAAAAGAGTAGTCAATACATAAAAAGAGTAATAACTAAAGTTTTGACTATAGGTCACCAGGGTTTTGGTGACATGTCACTAGAGCTCCGGTGGATGGCCATCGATAGGGTCATCAAGGTCAGAGCTCAGGTAGCTAAAAACCAACTAAAGGTACTGTGGTGACAATATTTTTTTAAAATATAGTAAAAGGCATTAAAAATTTCAAAATAATAAAAAGGGTTTGAATTGAGATTTTGAAATTCAGGTACATTGATATGTCATTTAACAATTTTTAGGATATTTTATTATTTTTTAAATTAAAACTTTATATTTAAAATTAAATTAAAATTTAATTGGCTTTTGTATTTATGACAAGAAAGTAGGTTGAAATAGGTTGGCAGACTAATAATATGTGTCTTCAATTTTCTTACGTCATCTTATGATTTCATCCCTTCAGTCAGCAATTTTATCTTTAACCCTTTCGCTTATTGAGAGTTTGTTTGGATCAGCAGTTAGAAAAGTAATTTATTGGAAAAGTAGCTTTTCGAAAAGTAAAGTTAGGTAAATACTAAAGTGGATAAGTTGAATATTATTTGGATTAGAGTTCAGAAAATTAAAGCTAGTTTACAAAAGTGAGATTAGTAAAAGGTTATTTGGATTATGGTTGAGTAAAAATAAGTTTGGCTGCAAAATGACCAAAATGATTATGAGTTTTAATAAATAATGAAACATGATTAAAAAAATAATTTCACAAAATACAATGAAATTAAAATAATTTAATACAAAGAAGTCATAAAAAAATATTTTAAATATAAAGTGAAACATGAAAAATAAAAGTATATTTTTAGGAGCATATTTAAAATTGAAGTATATTTCTAACTTATTTATTACTTTCAACTAATTTTACCTGATTTTTTTATTTACAAATTAGTTATTTGAGACTTATAATAAGAACCAAAGGAAATAATAAATTTTTTAACTTTTTGTCTCTTCATGTTTCAAAAGTTATAAGTCATAAGTTGTTAATTTTAGCTTATAACTTATTATAGTTTTTCATACAAAAGTCAGATTGTCTAATTGCTCAACCAAATAGCATCAACATTTGCAATCAAGCTTTTCGCTTATAAGCTGTTTATTAGCCCTGAAACACTGCCAAACAGGCTCTGAATGTGCGAGGACTCCCTGCGCAAACAACCACCCAACTTTATGAATACACAATAGTTCTACCTACCCCTCTTATATTAAATTTGAGACTACAATAATCTGACTTCTCTTGTATTTTACTTTAATTATATTAATTTCTTTTCTTTGAAAACATACACTTAACTCTAAATTCTCAATTTCATTAAGAATATTTAAAAAAAGATACATCTTTAATTAAAATTTATATTAAGATACTTGTATTTACTAATTTACCCTTCATAACACTAAATTCATAAATTTGACTAAAAGTTTTCACGAATTTAAAATTTTTTATTTTTTCCTTAATTTTACTTTTAATTTTATAAGTAGATGACAGAGTATGACATAAAGATAAAGATACATTTAATTATTAAAACAGGACAGACACTCATTGATTTAATTTTTGATTTAATGCAGACATAAAAACCTTAAATAAAATTGATTAATTCTTAAATAAATATATAGTACATTAAATAAGTTATAAACGTTTCTAACAAAATTGTTATTTCAAAATTTTAAATCATAAATTTAAATGATTTCTATAGTCTCCCAAACTTAGACAGTTTATATTATACGATAAAAATATTTATTTAATATATTTTATAGCAATTTAAAAAAATTTAAATAAATACATTTCATTATGCAGTGAAAAATTAAAATTATAAATTTTATAATATAATCAAAATTAATAAATTTTATTGCATATTAAAATTTGAAAATAAATGCATTGAAATTGTTTTTTTTATCAAAATTATTTTTTTGGACAAATATAATGTTTAAATCATTTTTACATTAAGGAGGGGTATTTTGGTCAAAATAGAGTTCTAAAGTCAAATTTAACAATTACCTAACGGTTGGATGGACAGAAATGAAATCCCAAGTATACAAGCAAGGTTTGTGTAACATGCATTTTAATTTCAAAGGGGGTTTAATACATTTTCAGAATAGAAGGGAGGTTTTTATAATTTAGATAAACTAGAGGGGTAGTTAGAGTATTTTACTCTAAATATAAATCACTTCTAACTAATTCATTATGCCTCGAGATAAGAAGTTGATTAAAATTTTCTTATAAATATAGGAATGATAGTTAAATTATTAAATGTATCATAAATAATAAAATTTTCCTATTTAATTTACTCTTAAAGACCGTTGTCGAAAAATAATAAAGTATTTTTTCAATAAATTTTTATTATCTCTTACCTTTCTCTCCTCTTTCACATACATTTAAAACTTTCTCTGATAATTAATAGGGCCATAAGTGTAAAAATGTCATTAATTATCCTCACAACTTATATTGGTTAGCTATAATTTCTTCCTAGATGAGTTTAACCACAGAATGCAATTGAGAGAATAATTTCTCCAATCAATGACGAGGAAAAAATCGAGAAGCTGTATAGTTGCATTCTAAGAAGCAGGTTTGCATCACTACTCTAATACTTTTATGATACTTCATTAGATTTTTAACACCGTTACGCCTCTATAGATTAACATTTTAAAACGAACTAAATTATAAGGACTAATATTATGAGTTTAAAATTTCAGAAACTAGAGCTAAAATGAGGTTAGATTTCTAAAACCAAAAGTGATATTATCCCTATATAATTTAGAAACAGAGAAATTGCTCCTTTTTTTGGGATGACAATCAAGTTCAAGAAGATAAAACAAAAAAAAAAAATCAACTATCATATCTAGTGTGTTATCTTCTTGAAAAAAAAATCCCAAAAAAATTACTGTTAAATTTCATAATTTGAAATTAGTATTGGTTACTATATTAGTAAAAAAAAAAAAAAAGACTACACTCAAAAAATAAATAGCGACAAATTTTTATAATAATTTCTGATTTGAAATTTTAAAATTTAACAATTATTTTTTTTGAGATTTTCTTTATCTTTTTTTTTTGGTTATCAATAACCAAAAATAAGTAAAAATATTAATTAACTATCTCATATTGGTATCATACAATTTGTAAATCTTGTTCAATGCTACTTGGATTAGGACAAAAAATTATTCATGTGGAGAATATTTATAACAACATTATACTGATGAAAACTTAATTAGCTGAATATGATGAGTAATGGAAAACCATAGAGTTTATGATCAATTTTTTCAAGATTTGTCATGGGATTTTATATTCATCTTAGGTTCCTTGACAAGCTTCTGCAGCTTTTAATTTAAAGCAATCTGAGTTAATTCTTTAAACAAGTAATCAAAAGTCTGATACAAAGATACTCCTAAATCCTCACGAGTATATTATTGCCCCGAGAATATTCTCATCAGACAGATTTCTTCCCTTTAACTAGGATGATATCTCTATATCTAATGAGAGTATTATTAGAATATTCAAGGTTCGGTGTTAGAATATTCCTCTTTTTTGGGGGGGGTTAAATTTAAATAATCCAAATTTATATGTGAACATTTTATGTTTAATTTTTTTATTTTATATTTTACTTGAAAACATTTTGAAAACAGCAATTTTAAGTTTAGAAAATATCTTTTTTTCTTTTGGTGAAACTTTCTCCAGCCTTCAATTCAAAATTTAATCCCACTTAACAAAAAGAAGTCATTTTCTATACATTCATTGCTTACCTCATCAAAATTCAAAGTTGTTGAAAGAAAGGAACATGACCTGATACACTTCATTATAATAGGTTCCTCGTTGGTAGTCATTCCTTTCAATGTAGATGGAAGTCCTCGTCATTCTGAGCCAGCTGCATCATCATTTTCACAATTTTCAAGAGGTGAGGGCCATGATTAGGTTAGTATCACTAATTGCTACGAATTATATTGTGATGTTATTATAAATTTTATGTGATATATATAGGCAGATTTTAAAAGCTAAATGGACCCAATAATTTAATCCACAAATTAACTAGGTTGACATCAAAAGGTGAAACATACTACCTTTAACTCCTCAAAGTACGTATTTGAAAGTGTTATGGTTCAAGCGATTCACAAAACAAGCTTGCAAATTGAAAATTGCACTAGGTTCACGTGTTACTGTTCGCTGGTTAAATTTCATATTATAGGTCCAACTTTGAAAAATCATAAGTAATTGTAGAAAAATCATATTGAGGTGGTTCAAAATTCTCCTTGAAGCTCTTTCAATTATTTACAAGGAAAAAAAATGTAATTTTGGCTTTAACCCATACCAATTTGTACAGTTTATTCGTTGAGGTTAACTATTCATTTGGTCAAAACTGTACATTCCAGTTTCTTTGCCCTAACTTCAATCAAGCACAACTCCTAGCACACATCCATTTCAAGTGATTTACCACTTGTTTTAAAGCTTAGAATGTGTACTTTACCTTGCCAAATTTCATGGACAGAATCAATCATTTACCTCACTTCCACTTAGCCACTATTTTGTTGCTTAATTCGAGATAGTTTATCCCCTTAACTTGCACTAACAGTTTACGATTAAGTCTTTCCATGCATTATCATAGCCAATTACACAAACCAACATCATCACTATCATCACATACTAGCTATGGCACGTTTACAACATAATACAACAAATTTCCTCAATTATTTTCCTTTTTCCTTGCCTCCACTTCATGTATCCTTCGATTGATCATATCACCTATTATGGTTGGTTAAGGAAGAGTGAGATTCGGGAGAATCTCAGTAGTAAAAAATAACCACCCAAACATACATGGCAAGCTTGGCATTCATAACATGCTTGCAACTTAACATTTCTATAACATAATGACATGTTTGGAAATCATCATACATTAGCCATAAAACACATAGGCCTATGACACATTTCAAACATATTTACAAACATAATGCATGAGTTCATACCATCATATAAACATAGAACATGTCATACATCCAAGCAAATACCAAGCACATAAGAGTAGGGTAAAGTTTGCTACCTTGTGTCTTTATGCTTTCTTCTTACTCCCTTTTGCTTCCCAATCATCTAGCTTTCGATCAACCACATTCAAACCATCTCTTGAATGTCTCAAGGTCTTAATCATAGCCACAACGATCACATTACTCATTAGGACCAAGAACTACATAATGTGAAAGACTTGTGTCTTTAAACTTAATCCCTTTTTCTTAATTTATAATGTAGTGTTCTAGCTTTGTAAAAATTATTCCCTTAAGCCAAACCTACACAATTTTTCCCAAGGAATCCAAATATGAGCTTAGATTGATCAAAATCTAGCTCCTTCCCTTGGTCTTAGGCCAAAACCGAAATCTACCACAAAAATTCCAGTTTTGATCCCAATGCTTCCAACTTCATTCTTTCATCTCATCCCTACACAATTTTTCATTTTAGACACATTGGAAGCATTAAAATCATCAAAATCACATCCTAGGCACAAGAACCAGGTCAGGCCGAAATAGTACTCAAGTTAATCTAACATCAATTTCATCTCCCCTCACACTTAACAATTTTGTGCAGTACCTCCCCCAAGGGTTTCAAGCTCCCAAAAACCATTAAAATCCATAACCAAGCTTAACAACAACAAGAGTAGTAAAAACTACATCAAAAATGACACACATACCTTATTTTAGAGCTTGATCTGGCTTGGAACCACTTGGCCTTTCTTTCTCCCTCTTCTTTCTCTCTCTAAAAACCATTTTGCAAGATCTTCTCCATGGTTTCCATGAGCTTGGATGAAATAAAGGGGTGGGAAGGAGGTATTAATAGAAAAGCAGACTGAATCTAGACTGTTGATCTTAAAAATACGTGGCTTGATCTGGACCGTCCATTTTCTCTTTTGATCTTGTGGTGACAAGTGTCCTATGACATCATGCTTACCTTATCATGATGATATCATGCTTACATCATCAAGCCACATGTCTCAAATCTAACCGTACACGTGTCACTCATCCAACCGTACACTTGTCTCCCCCCTTTTCCTTCATTATTAAGGCATTAAAATAGGGAGAAAATTAATATAAAATTCGTGCAAAATACAACCCTTAAGTATTTCTCCACCTATCTTGCCATTTGGCACCGTATAGGATACTTTTTCAGGTCCTAACTTTCCTGGGACCACTAGGACATGTTCTGGCACCATTTTCTCACTCAAATAAATCCATATAGTATTATATAACATGCCCAAAGAGTGAATGATGCTCTTCCCTTGTTCTTCCATTAAAATAATTAATCATATTTATTTCGGAGTGAATTTGATCGAATTCTTTCTACCAGTCTATCACTCCGAGAATCTGTCTACAGGTATCAATACTATTTATTCATCACAGGGAATTTCTCTAATTTTTCTTAAGTCAAAAGTCAATATATTAGACATTTGACTTTGACTTTCCCCGGATAATATGTAAATAGACTTTAAATTTTATTAAAGTCAACCTCTTTGTTTTCTGGGGACAGAATTATTTTCAAAATCTATGATAATTCCTCAAATATCTTTTTCCGTTTTCTTCCAATTACTTGAGGCCTCCGTATACTTTAAATAATTTATTTTCAACAATATTCAAAATCAGTCAAAATCCTGGGAATTTCACAAATTCCTTCCAAGGGCATTTTTGTCATTTTTAGCCTCAGACAAGCCTCTGAACCTCATTTTTATTTTTTTTGAAATTTTTGCAAGCTATTCAGGCCTTATCCTGCCATTTCCCATTTTCTGGGATTTTCGGGCATGATTTTCATTTTTACCCTTATAGCCCGAAACTTTACAAAATTATGATTTTGTCCCTACTCCGGCTTAGCCCCATATTCACCTTCTAGAGGTCTCCATCATATCTTTTGGCCTACATTCATCTCTGTTTCTCATTTTTTGGCTCTCGAGACTTCACTGCAGTCTCTATCTTCCTCTTTTCTCAGTCTCAGAAAACTTTCTCTTTGCAATTTACTCCTTAGAAATTCTCTGTCTCTCGAGGGAAACCTCTGGAACTTTTACCAAAAAGTGTCTGGTAACCTGCTTAATTCAGGCTAATTCTAGTACTTCTAGGCTCAAAATTCAGGATGTAACAAAAGACATCTACCCATTTACATGTAAATATGTAGGGAAACTGGCAATAGATGCATGTTCTTATTCAGAACTCGTTTCACTGCAATACAATTTAGATAATTTAAAGTTTGACATGACTTGTTCAAATTTAAAATTTCTATAATCTGAAATACTTTTCAATAATAAATTTATTTTTAATATAATCTTTATTTTGAATTTTGTATCTATTAAAAATAATTCAAAAAAATATATAAAGTTTAAATTAATTATGGACCATCGAAAATTAATGTGGTTGGTTAGATTAAGATGCGCATTTCGTGACTATTTTTTTGATAACGATGGACTGTGCTCATTGATAGGGTGTCTTTATTTCATTGGCTAATAATAATGTCTTGTTTTATGCATGACCACATCTCTCCTGCCAGCATTTTTGTCTTTAGTCTTCTGGTTATATTTCGCCACACATTGTTTTTTTTGCCCTTTCAGCATCAGACCAAATTAATGCGCATATATGTAATATTCATATATTTAAAGGTTGTACAATTCATGAGAATAGTATAATTTGTTTTGTGAATTTTATATGTTATATGAATTATTTTATTTTTTAAATATAACAATTATACATTATTAAATATATTGACGATAAAAAAGGTTTAACATATCTATTTTTCATTCTTTTAAATGAAAAAATGAGCTCCAATGTGCAGAATCCACCCTTGACTTGTTAAAGGATTGCTCATCCAACCGCAGCGTTTTATTTATGAGCATTAAATTGTGATTCTTTACATATAATATATTTATCTCTATAATTTAAAATTTATTTTTCATGAGACAAATTATATAACTTTAATATATAAATGATTCAAAAAATAAATAAAACGTATTAAGAATATCTGAAAAATGTTTTTCCTCATAAAATTACAAATCGTTAAATACTTTCATAGTAAAAGAATGTTTAGTAAAATACAGTAATCTTTCATATGATGTACTAAAATTATAGAGACTTCCCATTTGTTTTGAAAACATTCATTTTAATCTAATTTTTAACATCATTAGGAATAAACGTAAAATATTAAAGTTTGTTCTAGGCTTTACACAACTGTAAACTACTTGAAAATAGGGAAAAAAAATGATTCCATAAAATACTGAATCTCCAACTATTCATTTTTTGATCAAGTGATAAGGATGAAATGAAGAGAAGAAAATGATTGAGAGAAAGGATGCAGGGAACGAAAATCCATATCCGCTCCTCATTGATGGCATTCCATTCAGAGTGGATCAAAGTCTTTGTCAATCCGAGCCAACTTCATCGACAAACCATTTCACGACTTTGAAGATATGTTGGTTTCCTTGTTTTCTGTGAATAATAATGTGCACCTCTGGTTCTTATTATATAATATCATCTAAACAGAATTTTAATCCTAAATATAAATAATTAACTAGGGGTATTCATGGGACGGGACGGGACGGGGACGGGGACGGCCCGGTCCCAGTCCTGTATCGATAATCGGGATGGGATGATTCCACCCCAATAGCATCCTATCTCAATTGGGACAGGGCATAACTGGGACGAGATAGGGACTTCCTATATCTTTTTTTTTGGATTTTTTTAAATTTGAAAACTAACTATACAGAAAGTTTAAAAATTTATAATAAAACTATGTGAGGAAAATAGATAAAAATGGGGAAATAATGACAAATAAAAAATGTATTTTGTAATCAAGAGAGACAAAAAAAAAACCTCAAATATTTACTACAAAGAATATCATGTAATCCATATAAAAACAATTTATAAACAAATCAAAAATAACATGGATAAATATCATTGCCAAAATACTATTATCGTGGTAAATAAAATAAATATATAACAAATAAAAATAAAGATAATATATTGGGACAGGACCAAAACAGGAGCTTCCCGTCCCATTTCGAAACAATTTTGTTCCATCCCACTTTTGTCCTGTCCTTAAAACTTTCGGGACAAGATTGTCCCATCCCAAAATGACTGGAACAGGGACAGGATGCTGGGATGGGACACAGTTGAACACTCCTATAATTAACTAACTCATTAATTGTAACTTAGATAATTTTACCCTTGTTAATAATTAATGTCTAGTATTACAAAGTTTATTGAACTTTGTTTATCTATCTACATCATATCATTTAAGCTAGGGATAATTTTGGAAAAAATTATTAATTTAGGACAAATTTAATACTTTAACCACTGTTTTTAATATGTGAGAATTAGTTAAGAATGCCATGTAATAAGAACCGGAGGAAGTATTTCTTTGATAAATTTTATGTGATATTTATGGTTGATTTGATAAGCGAAACGGACGCTATACTTAATCCACAATTTAAATAGGTATTCGATGCTGGTAATAGGTGCCATCAATTCATTGGATAGTTCTTTTACATCATCTTATCATGTCATCTCTTGCCTCAGCATTTTTGTCTTTAAACTTGCGCTTATTGAACGCGCATGGATCACCCGTGTTATGTCTCATAGGAGTATATCAACCTAACACTCCAATATAAATTTAATTAATTTTCAATATTAATCTTATAAATTAGGGAAAATTGGGGATAAATCCCCCATTAAAAATTTAATTAGCAAATGGGACCTAAGGATTTGTGTGCAACTTATTTTTCTTTGTGTGTAATGATCTTCCGTTGTGCAATGTACAACTTAATTTCTCTTTGTGCAAATAAAATTCTCTTAGATGCAAGTCATCTTTCCTATATGCAAACTAATTCCTTATATACAAATAATGTTTTGTGCAAACTATCTTTCTTTTGTGCAACTTATCATCCTTTGTGTGCAACTAATCTTTCCTTGTACAATCAATCATCCTAGGTTCCATTTGCCAATTAAATTTTCAATGAGGGATTTATTCTTAATTTTCCCTATAAATTACATTAAGCTCTAACATGTAAGATTTAAATAATCAAGTTAGGTTGTTTACAAAATTGATACTCCGTCCGTTCCTTGGTACTTATTATAAGAAACAATTGTGAACTATGTCATGTTCGTTTTTATAAGAGACCCTCAAAGGTTGCCTCAAATTTTATTTGTTGATTTTTCATTTTACCCTAATTTAATTACTCATATTATTTCATTTAATTCCCACACATTATCTCTCTTTCATATAAATAAGGGTATTTTTAGCAAAAAGATTATGCTTTTTACACATTTATTGTCCTAAACTAATTTTCACTAGTATTTTGAATCACAGACTAATTGTCTCTTGCAACAAAAAACGGAGGAAGTAATTTAGAAACATAGCGAATAAAATTTAAAATAAATCAATACATCATATCATATATAATTTAGAAACATGGAGATAAAATTGCTTGTTTGTTTGGCCATGATGACGTTCAAGTCTCCCCGCCCCCAACTTGAAGAACTTGGACTAATTAAGTATGGTATTATTTAAATAAGTCATTTAAAAATATTGCATTAAAGTTTATAAAGTTTATAGATATATTATAATGACATATTTATCTTTCACTATAATAAAGTCCTATTTGATTAATTTTTCTTTGAAATATGATTTTACTCAACTCAGGTGCTTAAACTTGTAAAAAATTACTAAACAATAAATTTTCATAAATAAAAAATTTAAAATATGAGTAAAACTAGATGAGTTCCAAATTCTATATATTCTTTGATGATGATAATGCATGATGACGATGAAAGAGAGTAAAAAGAGCATAGGTGCAAAGCATTCCGGTCTATTTAATGTTTTTGATTATTTCTGATCCACTCAAATATTGCCGGCGTAGGAAACATTAAATCATTACTAACTGCGGGAATGTTCCTTTTTTTAATATAACAATATTAATTTTGATCGTAAGTGAAAATTAAAATTGAAAGGCTAGTAATTTGGATTCAAATTATAATTAATTATGAGCCAAAACCATATGAATTTTTTTTAAAAAAATTCAAACACCCTATTCAAGTTTACCATTAAAAAAAATTTGACTTTAACGCTATCGCTAATTCTAGGGGAGACGAGAAAACTAAATCACTGCTAAAAGTAGGCATTTGGGAATGATGACAAAAGTCACCCGTTGTATCAATGATACTCAAATGATAATATTTATTATTATCTACTACAATAAATATATTTATCATTAAAATAATACAAACTTACAAGTCAAGTGATATTTTTCATTATTATTTATCATTCAACCAGTACAAAATTACAAGCAAAATTGCTATTATTTATTATTAGGGGATCTTTAGTAATAAAAATTTTCTAAATTTGATCCTTCTGAAACGTTTTCCCTTTTTTCTTTCTGTTTTTCTTCCCTGAACTTCTTTGTCTCTATAGAACTATGGGCTTGTTATTCACGCTAATAAAATCTTACACACCAAACAAGCTAAATATAAGCATGTAGATTTTTTAGCATATTCTTTTACCGATCGACAAATTTTTTATCATACTAAAGGCACATTTCAAACCTATTATCTTCTCTTTTCTATTCCTATTCTCATTTTATTTCCTGATCTTACTCCGTCAAGATCCTTCTAATGAACTGAATAAGATCTCTTTGATTATCATTCATTCTTCCTTTTTTTTTTGGTTAATTTTGAATAATCTAAATTTATAATTGAACAGTTCTATTTAATATTTTGAATAACATACGCTAGCTACCCATTTGTTTTTACTGACTTACATAAACCTGTTCTCTATTTTGAAAACCTATATAATATAAACTTTCTTTGAAATTAAATTATATGTTACACAAACTTTCCTTGTATATTTTAGAAACATGAAGAAATTAAAATGAGGCCAAATTTTTAGGATCAAAAGTTATATTTATCCTATATAATTTAGAAACAAGGAGAAATTGCTTTGTTTTTTTTTTTTTGGGATGACATACAAGTTCTTGAATTTGGAAATCAACTCTCATATCCAGTGCGTGTTCGCGTGTAATTATAGCAGTTGTAAATCTTGTTCAATACTACTTGAATGAGGACAGAAAATTATTCATGTGAAGAATATTTATAACAACATTACATTGATGAAAAATTAATTAGCTGAATGATAAGTAATGGAAAACCATAGAGTTTATGATGAATTCTTTCAAGATTTGTCATGGGATTTTATATGCATCTCAGGTTCCTTTACGAGCTTCTGCAGCTTGTAACATAAAGCAACCTGAGTTAATTCTCTAAAAAAGCAATCAAAAGTCTCATACAAAGGGATTTTTGAATCCTCATTAGTACATTATTCCCCCGAGAATATTCTCAGACAGATTTCTTCCCTTTAACCTGGACTATCTATGTTATATCTAATGAGAGCATTATCAGAATATTCAAGGTTTGGTCATTGGTGTTAGAGTATCCATTCTTCTTCCTCTTTTTTTGGGATTAAATTTACATAATCTAAATTTATATTTGAACATTTTATGTCTAATTTTTTTATTTTATATTTTACTCGAAAACATTTTGAAAACAGCAATTTTAAGTTTCGAAAATATCTTTTTTCCTTTTGGTGAAACTTTCTTCAGCCTTCAATTCAAAACTAATCCCACTTAACTAAAAGAAGTCATTTTCCATACATTCATTGCTCAGCTCATGAGAATTTAAAGTTGTTGAAAGAAAGGAACACTTAATTATAATTCGTTCCTCATTGGTAGTCATTCCTTTCAATGGAGATGGAAGTCCTCGTCAATCTGAGCCAACTGCATCCAAAACAAATATTTTTCACAATTTTCAAGCGGCGGGGGCCATGATTAGGTTAGTATCCCTAATTGCTATGAACTATAATGTCATCTTATTATAAATTTTATGTGATATAAATATATGGGTTCATTTTAAAAGCTAAATGGACCTAATATTTAATCCACAAATTAAGTAGGTTAATATCAAAAGGCATCTACCCATTTACATGTGAATATATAGGGAGACTGGGAATAGATGCACGTTCTCATTCAGTACTCATTTCACTGTAATACAATTTAGATAAAAATTTGATATGACTTGTTCAAATTTAAAATTTTTATAATCTGAAATTCTTTTCAATAATAAATTTATTTTCAACATAATCTTTCTTTTGAATTTGCATGTATTAAAAATAATTCAAAAATAGATATATTAAATTAATTCTGGATCATTGAAAATTAATGTGGTTGGTTGAGATTAAGATGAGTATTCCGTGACTCATTTTTTTTTTTTATAAAGATGGAATGTGCTCACGGATAGGGTGTCTTTATTATTTCATTGGCTAATAATAATGTCTTATTTTATGACCACATCTCTTCTGTCCGCATTTTTTGTCTTTAGTCTTCTGGTTATATTTCGCCACACTGTTTTTTTCTTTGCCCTTTCAGCATTAGACCAAAGTAGTACGCATATATGTAATATTCATATATTTAAAAGTTGTCCAATTCATGAGAATAGTATAATTTGTTTTGTGAATTTTATATGTTATATGGATTATTTTATTTTTTTAAATATAACAATTATAAATTATTAAATATATTGACCATAAAAAAACGTTTAACATACCTATTTTTACATTCTTTTAAATAAAAAATGAAAGCAACAACAAAGCAAATATCGGCAAAACAAAATAAACGGTCCGATATCACTAATCTCTAGTCTATCAGCATTTGAAGATGCATTTTCGAAGAAACTTCTTCAATCCCAATTTTCTGAACATAGCCATCAACATTGACCATGATTATACATCACAGTTTCTTCACTTTCAGATTAAAAACCTATCTTTCAAGAAAATGAAAATAATAGTGGTCGGAGTATCTCCATAATTTTAATTAATATACTTCTATCAAATTTGAATCACAACCAAGTAGCCTAACCAAAGCATTCAGCTGTAGAAAGCAATCAATAATGTATATAGAGTCTAATAAATTAATCGCATTTTTCATTCCCTCCTTAAAGTACTCATCATCCGCTTTCCTTTACATTCTTTGCCACTCACTCACTTAATTAGCTGCTTGCTTCACGCTTCAGGTTGCCAGCCGGAAAATGGCAATGATGAGAGGCGGCGGCTCACCATGAATGACGGTGGGATCTGGCGAAGGAGATCTATGTGCACGTGGTTTCGGCTTGTTACTCTTTTTAGGTTTAACTGCATTGTGCCTTTGGTTAAGCCTGTGACCCAACGAACCCAAATGCTCCGTCGCAGCCTTCATTGTTCCTAAACTGAACAAGACCTCAAATGCAACTACCAACTCTACCATAATCTTCGTGGTCGACCTTGATAATGGAAACAAGGAATCTGGGATTCGTTATGACAATGTTAACTTCACCGTCAGTACTGTTTTTCTTGATCAAAATAGTACCAGTCCGATTGGGAGCTCCACCATTGCCGGCTTCTATCAAGGGTGCAACAAGAATGCGAAGAAGTGGTGCTCTATTGAAACACATGCGGAGCACTTAACTGGACGGCCAAAATGGACGGGAAAGCATACTTTCGGGTGAATTTTACAATGTCAGTGAAGTACAAGATCATGTTCTTTTACACAACACGACACAGATTATGGGGAGAGGCTAACATCGCCGTCAATGATGCCAGCTTGAAAGATGAGAAAGATGATATCAGACTCGGACACTCCCTCCCGATAATTGTTTCCGGCACAACCGAGCTGGCGGCTGGCTGCTATCTCATGCTTATGGTTTTGGGCCTTTTTGTCCATTTTGTACCTTTAGATTTTTTTCTCCAGCATTGTTTTTTTTTCTTCTGTTTTTTTTTATAAAAAACTATGATTTTGTTTTTGTTTCAGAGAAAGTAATCATGCTTGTCAGGACATTTGACGCAGGTTGGGATTTGGATTCTGCGTCAGTTTACAAGATTTTCTTTCAAAACGTAATTATTGTGGTAGAAGGGCCTCTCCACTTTCCATCCTCTCTATTTTCTTTCACTTTCCATTTCAATCATTAAATTGTATTTTAAATGGCTCACGTTTCATACTCTTCTGGTCCTTAATGTAAGATCTATTTAACTAATTTGATTAGATTAAAAAAGTTAGGTTAATTAGTTAATTATAAAAAATATGACATGTTTTTTTTTAAAATACCATAATTATCTTTCTTAATATCCTTCCTCGCTCACCTACTTCATTATGGTTAAGAGAGTATTTATGAGGATAATTTAGGAAAAACTGACAAAAATGAGAAACATGTCTTATATTTAAGACCAAAATTAACTTAATAATTAGATTCTATATTAAAGACTAGAGGAGTATTTTATAAAATTATGAAAAAAATGTTATGTTCAAATGCCAATATTAACGGTTAACATGAGAAGTGAATAGAAATAGGGGAAAAGAAAGAGTGGAGAGACCCTTTTCCCAATTATTGTTCGGGCATATTTATATATTTTAATTGTAGTTGTTATTTTTCTTTCCAGTTTTTTAATGAAAAATAATGACTTTTTATTTGGAGCATTAAAAAAAAACCTACATCCTCGTCAATGTAGGAGATGGAAAATGAATTATTTTAATCTTAAATATAATATTTCATTCATTTTTATTTTCAAAGTATAAAAGTTTTTTCAAATATCCCTATTAAGTACACATAGCAGAAAACTCAACTAATTTCCTACAATAATTAATTTAACTAATTTTTTTAATATCAACAATTTATTTATCTAGCTTTTATATTAAAAATCAAAAACAAAATCTGAGATCAATTATTAAAGCAAGCAACTAATTTAATTAGCGTATTTTATTGAAATTTTTTTATTTTTAACATATTTATTATTCCAGTTAACTTAAGGTATTTTTTTTATCAGTAAGAATTAGTTATGGTTTTTTTTAATAAAAAAGAGTGAAGGATTATCTATTTAGAATTTTGAAACACTAAAAGCACTCAATAATACACTGAGTTATCTTAAAGGCTTTGTTTAGTTGTGCTCATGCCAGCCTGGGGACCCTCGAGGGGGGGGGGGCGCTGTTTCCCCCGTTGAAACCGTTAGGTTGGCTGAGCCGAGGATAGCAATTTTCAATGGCCAAAATACCCTTTTGGAGAGGAAAAAGATAAGATAGAACTAAAATTTTTTTTGGGTCTAATTTGTTACATACAATTGAATATCATAAA
Source organism: Neltuma alba (assembly GCF_004799145.2). Classification (NCBI taxonomy): domain Eukaryota; kingdom Viridiplantae; phylum Streptophyta; class Magnoliopsida; order Fabales; family Fabaceae; genus Neltuma; species Neltuma alba. The sequence continues at coordinate 115,273 of NW_021632546.1, forward strand.
ATCAATTTAGTCAAAATGCTCTCTTTCTTTGTAAACAAGATGCTTTTTACGCCTCCTTCTATGCTGCACAAAATAGACGCGTAAATAGCCTTTTGCTGGTTCACTCACCGCGCCTCGCTTCCACTGGATTCATTTTTCTTGATATCCACACTTGAGAGAGCAAGTAATCCATATGAATTATGAGACTATTTGGGCTGCATCTAAAGATTGGGTCCAATAATTTGTCGGCGACCATCTGCCACTGCACACCCATATGGATCACCGATTGGATTAATTCGATGGCCACAAGAGAACTGAAAGAATATAGAAGAGGATGTGTGTATGTAATAATTTCTTATACACTTTAGTGGACAATATTTAAACAAAACATGAAACAAGGAAGAGAACTACATTTCCACGGCTACAAGGTGCAATTTCCATTATTCAAAGCCTGGTCCAAGAAAATGCTTCCCAAATCACGAGTACATTGCCCAGTCACAACAAAACTCATGAGAGAGGTACAGGACACAACAATCAAAATCCAGCATTACACGAAGCTGTAAATTTACAGAACTACTTGGAGGATCGAAAATACGGTTTAAGCCAATGCGAGAACGAGGAGCAGAAATGCAGCAACAGAAGCAGCAATTTGCCAAGGTGTATGACAATAATCACGTCTCAGGTTTGCCTTCCACTGGTGCCAACGACTTTTACAATACCTATTCAAATCTTTGCAAGTCTTGAAATAGTGAGTACTGATGGTTGAATGGACGACATTGTCTGAAAGACCATTAAATAATGTGGCAACCTTTTTCGTATCACCTAAATAGTTCCTAACTATTTCTTGCGAACGAGGAGATCCACATCCTTTTCTGTGTTTATTAGCCAATCCAACAAAAGAGCATAATCAGTAATGTAAGCATTTCTAGAATAATGACATTGTTCTAATGCTATCATGTTACGAAACAAAAGTTCAGTATTATCATCCACCACAACATGGGGAATTTCAAGAATTTCTCCTGAAAATTTCACGTCCAATAAGTATTCGCTCTCACAATCCTTCAACGTTACGCCTGCTTCTTCCAGTGCATTCGCATTGTATAAAAGAATATGGCTTCCATCCTTTGGGACTCGCATCCATTCATCCTCACCCTCTGGGCTTGGCTTCCTTTCAGGCGTCTTTCTTTTCTTGTAAAACAATCTAAGGAGATCCGTAAAATGCTTTATACCAACAGTAGAATGAGGGTCTAATTCTTGTCCATTGTGATACCCAAAATAGTTATGAGTGAGCTGAAGAAATGAAGGGAGGCTACCACGACGATCACGGGGGAAAGCTTCATTGAACAGCTTTTCAATAACAAAGAATGGAAGTTGATTCTCAAGTAAAAGTAGATCTAGAAGTATAGAATCCGCTAACCATGGCTGTGACAATTTAGCATCGTTGCGTACCTCACCCAAATGGGACATGATGAAGAGTTCAATGATGAAGACAGCATCCATTAAAGTCAGTTCCACAAGTTCTTCTTCAGTAATGGTTTCTGAATAAGAAGCACGGACTTGTGGCTCTAACTTTTGTACAAATTCAACCAATTCGCAACAACTTGAGTTGGTTCTTTGAATAAATCTTTTGAACAATATATGTTTTTGCCTTTTCATGTCTTGCAGCCCCTCATTGCGATAATGAAAGGGGCCAATGGAAACAACTTTTGGAGTGTAAGCATCTTTTTTAAGATCACGGAGCTTAATAGGCACCCTGTAGATACAACAGTGTGGTGACCGATGACCATCTCCACAATCATGAATAAGTTTTTCGATGTCTTCAGTTATCACCAGTCGTGAAGCACTCATTTGTGGAGTACTAGTGTCAATCTAAACAAAATAAGGCAGAAAGAGTGTAATAATTGAGGAATGAAACAGAAGCAATCTTAAAAATAGTAAGCAAAAAGAATCGAAGAGAGGTAAAGGATGCATATACCGGTTGTGAAGCACCACTCATTATTGGTGCAGCAGTCGTCGATGTCCCCATGAGATGTCGATCAGTCATTTCAGTGATGATAATCTAAACAAAATAAGGCAAAAAGAGTGTAATAATTGAGGAATGAAACAGAAACAACCATAAAAGTAAGGAAAAAGAAACTGAAGACTGGTGGAGGAAGCATACGCTTTGTTGAGCACTCTCAGAGCAGACAATAGAGTCCATTTCACTCACGACAATAGATATCGCCGAGTGAATGTCAGAATCTTGGGCAGTCATTTGTCGAGCACAAGTGCGAATCTAAACAAAATAAGGCTAAAAGAGTGTAATAATCGAGGAATGAAACAGAAGCAACCTTAAAAACAGTAAGCAAGAAGAAATTGAACAGAATGCATACGGTTTGTGGAGGACTCCCGAAGACCTCCGAGTCTTTTGTTTCAGAATCTGTTACTTCTGCCACCTAAACTTATTAGTCAAGAAAAGACAGGAGAATGAAAGTAGATCTGCTATGCTCTGTGTTGAGCATAGATATATATATCGATGGGACGCGCGGCGCTGTGTCGCAGCAATCAGCTCTCATAATTACTTGGCTTCACTCTAACATTTATTTTTCCCCCTAATTGATTGGGCAGCTGCATTGATGAATGATTTCTTCCTCCAAACCTTGCTAATTTGTCTTTACTGCGAGCCCTTTTATTAGTTCCATTCCCAAAGGTAAGACAGTTGTTGCAGTGTTTTGATTGTTAAAAATATATGCCGCTATCTAAATCATTAAATGTTTTCTTTTTAAATGCTTCCCAAACTTCCCAACATAAATGAGTTAATATGCCAATATGCCCTGAAAGTTTTCGCATAGGAGTATTGGGTATCTGAAATTTTTTTTTTTTTTGGGACTCAATGTTGTCTAAAAGCTTCCAAATCATAGCAATGTCGCCTTGATCGTTTTCTGGGTTAAGTTTTCACTATTAATTGACCAAACATAATGAGTTGGTAAGTCTACGTTTCATCCACATTATTTTCTTTCCTGAGTTAAGGTGCAACTTTGCCTCATAATTTTTACTCAGGAGCACTGACCTCCGGGTATCTAAAAGTTTCCAAATTATAGCAATGTCGCCCAGCTGTCATCCATGTTAAATTGCTTGACTTGAACATTATGCAAGATATTGCTAAAAATATTGTAACTTGTAAGGGATTGAAGATCAATACCTCTGACGTAAAAACATTGGGAATATTGAATAAGACCCATACATTAGGTTATAATCCGTTATCATCCTCTCCGTTCTGATCTGTAGTTTACTAATTTTTGCTAAACTTGATTGAAGAAACCGTTGTTGTAAAGAAGAAAGAATAGGATTTTCCCAGAGAGGAGGATGAAGTGAATTTCGCAGTCTAAAAGGGATAGAATTTTTGTTCAGTGTAACGACAAGAAGGCTTCAATGAATGAATCAGTGTTTATCAGTTTTCTTCGAGCAAATTCTATCACTGCACATGCAAAACACTACCTATAAAAATATTGGTCAGAATATAATTTATACAACTCTTGCATTATTTACATCCTTTTATTATTAAATGTCAACTTCATATCCATTTTCTAACCAAGAAAAATTTCTTATCACTTCCTGATGAATACAATTAAAGAGGGCGGTAAATTCAATAGAAGTACTTGAACTAACGTCTTTATTTGTCATTAAATTGAAAATTTTAAATTTATTAATTTGTCTTTATAATCTAATTATCTACACTCTCTTTTCCTCCCCCTCTCCACTTTGAAGAACTTGGACTAATTCAGAATGGTATTATTTAAATAAATAATTTAGAAAATATTGTATTAAAACGTATAAAGTTTATAGAAAAATAAACATGCACGTATATTTTTTTTCTATACAATAAACATGCATATATTATAATAATTAATTTATCTTTCGCCACAATAAAGTTCTATTTGATTAATTTTTTTTCGAACGTATGTGTTTAAAATATTATTTTACTCAACTCGCTCATTTAAATTGTTAAAAAATTTAAAATATGAGTAAAACTAAATGACTTCCAAATTCTACATACTCTCCTCTACTCAATGACTATTTCTCTATTTAAGAAACTTAAGTTATTATCGAAGTTTCACCCTCCAATCTCAATGTGTTTATTCTCAAAATTAATTGTTTAGAACAATTATCCAAACAATCATTGTGTTGGTATCCCTAATTATTATGAATAATAATGTATTACTACAAATTTTATATTAGATATCTGCAGGTTGATTTGAAAAGTTAAATGCACCCAATGTTTGATCTACAAATTAAATCCTACCTCGGTCACTTAATATAAGAATTGGATTTATAATTTATGAATATTCAAAAAAAATTAATTAAATTTATTATTTGTAATAAATGAGTATTGTCTTCCATCAAATACTTTTGTTAATCATAAGCATTAAAATGAAAACTTTTTAACATATACAATAACCATAAGGACTACTTAAATAAATAAATAAATATGAACAGGTAAAATAAAATAAAGGAAAAAAGACAATAAGATACCCTCAAAAATGCTAAAGGACAAATTTAGAGTGGGTGAATTTTAAAATTTCAAATCTGACCCCTTGTACTATTTTAGATTTTAAAATATTATGAAATAACAATATTGTCTTTATTCTTGATGAGTACTTTCATATAGCTATTGACTATTCTAGTTCAACTACTGATTAGTTTTGTTTTTAAAGTTCTGGGAAATACTTTTATATAGCCATTGACTACACAAGAATAGTAAATAATTGAACAAAAAGCAGTCATTAGATCTCCAGTAACACTTAATGCAGTTTTTGGATTTTTGAAATAAAAGTAGGCAATAGCAAAACTAAAATAGTCAATAGGTAAACAAGAGTAGTCTCCAAAATTTTAAAAATAAAAATAGTCAATCACAATAGTAGAGTAGTCAGTAGCTAAACAAGAGTAGTCATTGAAGTTCTAAAAACAAATATAGTTAATAACTAAAAAAGAATAGTCAATACATAAAAAAGAATAATAACTAAAGTTTCGACTATAGGTCACTTGGGTTTTGGTGACATGTCACCAGATCTCCAGTGGATGGCCATCGACAGGGTCATGGAGGTTGAAGCTCAGGCAGCTAGAAACCAACTAAAGGTATTGTGGTGACAATATTTAAAAAAAATAGTAAAAGGCATTAAAAATTTCAAAATAATAAAAGGGGTCTGGATTGAGATTTTGAGATTCACGTACATTGATTTGTCATTAAACAATTTTTAGGATATTTTATTATTTTTTGAAATTAAAACTTTATATTTAAAATTAAATTAAAATTTAAATTGGCTTCTGTATTTATGACAAGAAAGTAGGTTGAAATAGGTTGGGAGACTAATAATAGGTGTCTTCAATTCTCTTAAGTCATCTTATGATCTCATCCCTTCAGTCAGCACATTTATCTTTAACCCTTTCGTTTACTGAGGGTTCGTTTGGATCAACAATTAGAAAAGTAGCTTTAGAAAAAGTAAAGCTAAGTAAAAGCTAAATTAGATAAGTTGAATTTTATTTAGATTGGAGTTCAAAAAAGTTAGTTTACAAAAGTAAGATTGGTAAAAGGTTGTTTGGATTATGGTTGAGTAAAAATAAGTTTGGCTATAAAATGACCAAAATGAGAATGAGTTTTAATAAATAATGAAGCATGATTAAAAAAATGATTTCACATAATACAATGAAATTAAAATAATTTAATACGCAAAAGTCATAAAAAATTATTTTAAATATAAAGTGAAACATGAAAAAATAAAAATATATTTTTAGGATCATATTTAAAAATAAAGGTATAATTCTAACTTATTTATTACTTTCAACTAATTTTAACTGATTTTTTGTTATCTACAAATTAGTTATTTGAGGCTTATAATAAGAACCAAAGGAAATAATAAATTTCTTAACTTTTTCCCTCTCCATGTTTTAAAAGCTATAAGTCATAAATTGTTAATTTTAATTTGTAGCTTATTGCAGCTTTTCGTGCAAAAGTCAGATTGTCCAATCGCTCAACCAAACAGCATCAACATTTGCAATCGAGCTTTTCTGATTTATAAGCTGCTTATTGGCCCTGAAACACTGAGCCAAACAGGCTCCGAATGTGTGAGAACCCCTTGCGCAAACAACCACCCAACTTTATGAATACACAACAGTTCTACCTACCCCTCTCATTAAATTTGAGACTACAATAATCTGACTTTTCTTGCATTTTACTTCAATTTAATTATATTAATTTCTTTTCTAATTTGAAAACATATACTTAACTCTAAATTCTCAATTTCACTAAGAATATTTAAAAAAAGACGCATCTTTAATTAAAATTTATATTAAGATACTTTTTATTTACTAATTTACCCTTCATAACACTAAATTCATAAGTTTTGACTAAAAAGTTTTGACGAATTTAAAATTTTTTATTTTTCCTTAATTTTATTTCTTATTTTTACAAGTAGTTACGACAGACATATGACATAAAGATAAAGATGCCTTTAATTATTAAAATAGGACAGACACTGATTGATTTTAATTTTTCATTTAATGCAGACATAAAAACCTTAAATAAAGATTTGATTAATTCTTTAAATAAATATATAATACATTAAATAAGTTATAAACGTTTCTAACAAAATTGTTATTTCAAAATTTTAAATCATAAATTTAAATGATTTCTATAGTCTCTCAAACTTAGACAATTTATATTATACGATAAAAAATATTTATTTAATATATTTTCTAGCCATTCAAAAAAATTTAAATAAATGCATTTCATTATGCAGTGAAAAATTAAAATTATAAAAATTTTAATATAATCAAAATTAATAAATTTTATTGCATATTAAAAATTTGAAAATAAATGCATTAAAATTGTTTTTTATCAAAAATTATTTTTTTGGACAAATATAAATGTTTAAATAACTTTTACATTAAGGAGGGGTATTTTGGTCAAAATAGAGTTCTAAAGTCAAATTTAACAATTACCTAGCGGTTGGATGGACAGAAATGAAATCTCAAGTATACAAGGAAGGTTTGTGTAACATGCATTTTAATTTTAAGGGGGTTTATATACATTTTCAGAATAGAAGAGAGATTTTTGTAATTTAGATAAACTAGACGGGCAGTTAGAGTATTTTACTCTAAATCTAAATCACGTGTAACTAATTCATTATGCCTCGAGGATAAGAAGTTGACTAAAATTTTCTTATAAATCTAGGAATGATAGTTAAATTATTAAATGTATCATAAAATAATAAAATTGTCCTATTTAGTTTTACTCTTAATGACCGTTGTCGAAAAATGATAAAGTATTTTTTCAATAAATTTTATTATCTCTTACCTTTCTCTCCTCTTTCACATACATTTAAAACTTTCTCTGGTAATTAATAGGGCTATAAGTGTAAAAATGTCGTTAATTATCCTGACAACTTATATTTTAGCTATAATTTCTTGCTAGATGAGTTTGACTACAAAATGCAACAGAGTGAATAATTTCTGCAATCAATGACAAGGGAAAAATTGGGAGTTGTATAGTTGCATTCTAAGAAGCAGGTTTGCATCACTACTCTAATGCTTTTTATGATACTTCATTAGATTTTTAATACTGTTACACCTCTGGGGATTAACATTTTAAAACGAACTAAATTTTAAGGAATAAAATTATGAGTTTAAAATTTCAGAAACTAAAGCTAAAATGAGGTTAGATTTCTAAAACCAAAAGTGATATTATCCCTATATAATTTAGAAACACAGAAAAATTGCTCCTTTTCTCGGGGATGACATTCATGTTCAAGAAGATAACACAAAAATAAAAATCAAATGTCATATCCAGTGTGTTATCTTCTTGAAAAAAAATGCTGAAAAAATTACCGTTAAATTTCATAATGTGAAATTACTATTGGTTACTTATATTAGTAAAAAAAATGACTACACTCAAAAAATAAATAACGACACATTTTTATTGTAATTTCTGATTTGAAATTTTAAAATTTAATAATTATTTTTTGAGATTTTCTCTATCTTTTTTTTGTCATCAATTTACCAAAAATAAATCAAAATATTAATTAACTATCTCATATTGGTATCATACAATTTGTAAATCTTGTTCCATACTACTTGGATCAGGACAAAAAATTATTCATGTGGAGAATATTTATAACAACATTATACTGATGAAAACTTAATTAGCTGAATATGATAAGCAATGGAAAACCACAGAGTTTATGATGAATTTTTCCAAGATTGTCATGGGATTTTATATTCATCTTAGGTTCCTTGACGAGCTTCTTTAGCTTTTAATTTAAAGCAATCTGAGCTAATTCTTTAAACAAGTAATCAAAAGTCTCATACAAAGATATTCCCAAATCCTCACTAGTATATTATTCCCACGAGAATATTCTCATCAGACAGGTTTCTTCCCTTTAACTCGGATGATATCTCTATATCTAATGAGAGCATTATTAGAATATTCAAGGTTTGGTGTTAGAGTATTCCTCTTTTTTTTGGGGGTTTAAATTTAAATAATCTAAATTTATATGTGAACATTTTATGTTTAATTTTTTTCATTTTGTATTTTACTTGAAAACATTTTGAAAACAGCAATTTTAAGTTTAGAAAATATCTTTTTTTTCTTTTGGTGAAACTTTCTCCAGCCTTCAATTTAAAATTTAATCCCACTTAACAAAAAGAAGTCATTTTCTATACATTCATTGCTCAGCTCATCAAAATTCAAAGTTGTTGAAGGAAAGGAACACGACCTAATGCACTTCATTATAATAGGTTCCTCATTGGCAGTCATTCCTTTCAATGTAGATGGAAGTCCTCGTCAATCTGAGCCAGCTGCATCCAAAACAAATCATTTTCACAATTTTCAAGAGGTGGGGGCCATGATTAGCTTAGTATCACTAATTGCTACGAATTATAATGTAATCTTATTATAAATTTTATGTGATATATATAGGCAGATTTTAAAAGCTCAATGGACCCAATAATTAAATCCACAAATTAATTAGGTTGATATCAAAAGGCATCTACGTACCCATTTACATGTAAATATGTAGGGAAACTGGCAAGAGATGCACGTTCTTATTCAGAACTCATTTCACTGTAATACAATTTAGATAAGTTAAAATTTGATATGACTTGTTCAAATTTAAAATTTTTATAATCTGAAATACTTTTCAATCATAATTTTATTTTTAACATAATAATCTTTCATAGCAAAAGAATGTTTAGTAAAATACAATAATCTTTCATATGATGTACTAAAATTATAGAGACTTCCCATTTGTTTTGAAAACATTCATTTTAATCTAATTTTTAACATCATTAGGAATAAATGTAAAATATTAAAGTTTGTTCTTCGCTTTACACAACTTTAAACTACTTGAAAATAGGAAAAAAATAATGATTCCATAAAATATTGAATCTCAAAAATTTCATTTTTTTTGATCAAGTGATAAGGATGAATTGAGGAGAAGAAAATGATTGAGAGAAAGGATGCAGGGAACGAAAATCCATATCCGCTCCTTACTGATGGCATTCCATTCAATGTGGATCAAAGTCTTTGTCAATCCGAGCCAACTTCATCGACAAACCATTTCACAACTTTGAAGAAATGTTGGTTTCCTTGTTTTCTATGAATAATAATGTGCACCCTCTGGTTCTTATTATAGAATATCATCCAAACAGAATTTTTAATCCTAAATATAAATAATTAACTAGGGGTATTCATGGGATAGGACGGGACGGGACGGGATGAGACCGGGATGGCTTGGTCCTAGTCCTGTCCCGATAATCAAGACAAAACATAATTGGGACGAGATTGGGACGTCCTATATCTTTTTTTTTTTTTATATATTTGAAAACTAACTATACAAAAAGTGGAAAAACTTATAATACAAACTATATGAGGAAAATAGATAAAAATGACAAAACAATGGCAAATAAAAAATGTATTTTGCAAGCATGAGAGACAAAAAAACATCTCAAATATTTACTACAAAGAATATTATGTAATCCATACAAAAACAACTTATGAACAAATAAAGAATAATGGATAAATATCATTGTCAAAATACTATTATAGTGATAAATAAAATAAATATATAACAACTAAAAATAAAGATAATATACTGGGACGGGACTGAGACAGGAGCTTCCCGTCCCATTTCGAAACAATTTTGTTCCGTTCTGCTTTCGTCCTGTCCTTAAAACTTTCAGGACAAGATTGTCCCATCCCAAAATGACTGGAATAAGGACGGGATACTGGGACAGGACACAGTTGAATACTCCTATAATTAACTAACTCATTAATTGTAAATTTAGATAATTTTACCCTTGTTAATAATTAAGGTCTAGTATTAAAATGTTTATTGAAATTTGTTTATCTATCTACATCATATCATTTAAGCTAGGGATAATTTTGGAAAAAATTATTAATTTAGGACAAACTTAATACTTTAACCATTATTTTTAATATGTGAGAAGTAGTTAAGAATGCTCTGCAATAAGATCCGGAGGAAGCATTTCTTTGGATAAATTTTATGTGATATTTATTGGTTGATTTGATAAGCGAAATGGACCCAATACTTGATCCACAATTTAAATAGGTATTCGATACTGGTAATAGGTGCCATCAATTCGTTGGATAATTCTTATACATCATCTTATCATGTCATCTCTTGCCTAAGCATTTTTGTCTTTGAACTTACGCTTATTGAACGCGCATGGGTCACCTGTGTCATGTCTCATAGGAGTATATCAACCTAACACTCCAATGTAAATTTAATTAATTTTTAGTATTAACCTCATAAATTAGGGAAAATTGGGAATAAATCCCTCATTAAAAATTTAATTCGCAAATGGGACCTAAAGATTTTGTGCACAACTTGATTTCTTCTGTGTGCACCTTATCTTCCCTTGTGAGCCAAAACCACATGAATTCTTAAAAAAAAATATTCAAACACCCTATTCAAGTTTACCATTAAAAAAAATTGACTTTCAACGCTATCGCTAATTCTATGGGAGACGAGAAAACCAAATCACTGCTAAAAGTAGGCATCTGGGGATGATGACAATAGTCACCCGTTGTATCAATGATACTCAAATGATAATATTTATTATTATCTACTACAATAAATATATTTACCATTAAAATAATACAAACTTACAACTCAAATGATATTTTTCATTATTATTTATCATTCAAACTGTACAAATTTACAAGCAAAATCGCTATTGTTTATTATTAGGGGCTCTTTAGTAATAAAATTTTTCTAACTTTGATCCTTCTGAAACGTTTTCCCTTTTTTCTTTCTGTTTTTCTTCCCTGAACTTTTTTGTCTCTATAGAACTATGGGCTTGTTATTCACGCTGATAAAATCTTACACACCAAACAAGCTAAATAAAAGCATGTTGTTTAGATTTTTTTAACATATTTTTTTACCATCTACAAATTTTTTATCATACTAAAGGCACATTTTAAACCTATTATCTTCTCTTTTCTATTCCTATTCTCATTTTATTTCCTGATCTTACTCCGTCAAGATCTTTCTATTGAACTGAATAAGATCTCTTTGATTATCATTCATTCTTCTTCTTTTTGTTGGTTAAATTTGAATAATCTAAATTTATAATTGAACAGTTTCTATTTAATATTTTGAATAACATAAGCTAGCTACCCATTTGTTTTTACTAACTTACATAAGCCTGTATATTTTAAATTAAATTATATGTTACACAAGCTTTCCTTGTATATTTTAGAAACATGAAGAAATTAAAATGAGGCCAAATTTTTAGGATCAAAAGCTATATTAATCCTATATAATTTAGAAACAAGGAGAAATTGCTTTGTTTGTTTTTTTTTGGGATGACATACAAGTTCTTGAATTTGGAAATCAACTCTCATATCCAGTGCGTGTTCGCGTGTAATTATAGCAGTTGTAAATCTTGTTCAATACTACTTGAATGAGGACAGAAAATTATTCATGTGAAGAATATTTATAACAACATTACATTGATGAAAAATTAATTAGCTGAATATGATAAGTAATGGAAAACCATAGAGTTTGTGATTAATTCTTTCAAGATTTGTCATGGGATTTTATATTCATCTTAGGTTCCTTTACGAGCTTCTGCAGCTTGTAACATAAAGCAATCTGAGTTAATTCTCTAAATGAGCAACCAAAAGTCTCATACAAAGAGATTTTTGAATCCTCATTAGTATATTATTTACCCGAGAATATTCTCAGACAGATTTCTTCCCTTTAACCTGGACTATCTATGTTATATCTAATGAGAGCATTATCAGAATATTCAAGGTTTGGTCATTGGTGTTAGAGTATCCATTCTTCTTCCTCTTTTTTTTGGGTTAAATTTGAATAATCTAAATTTGTATTTGAACATTTTATGTCTAATTTTCTTTTATATTTTACTCAAAAACATTTTGAAAACGGCAATTTTAAGTTTCGAAAATATCTTTTTTCTTTTGGTGAAACTTTCTTCAGCCTTCAATTCAAAACTTAATCCCACTTCACTAAAAGAAATCATTTTCTGTACATTCATTGCTCAGCTCATGAAAATTTAAAGTTGTTGAAAGAAAGGAACACTTAATTATAATTCGTTCCTCATTGATAGTCATTCCTTTCAATGTAGATGGAAGTCCTCGTCAATATGAGCCAGCTGCATCCAAAACAAGTATTTTTCACAATTTTCAAGAGGCAGGGGCCATGCTTAGGTTAGTATCACTAATTGCTATGAATTATAATGTCATCTTATTATAAATTTTATGTGATACAAATATATGGGTTCATTTTAAAAGCTAAATGGACCTAATATTTAAATTAAGTAGGTTGATATCGAAAGGCATCTACCCATTTACATGTGAATATATAGGGAGACTGGGAATAGATGCACGTTCTCATTCAGTACTCATTTCATTGTAATCCAATTTAGATAATTCAAAATTTGATATGACTTGTTCAAATTTAAAATTTTTATAATCTGAAACTCTTTTCAATAATAAATTTTTTTAACATAATCTTTCTTTTGAATTTGTATCTATTAAAAAATAATTCAAAAATATATATTTTTTAAATTAATTCTGGACCATTGAAAATTAATGTGGTTGGTTTAGATTAAGATGAGCATTCCGTGACTATTTTTTTGATAACGATGGAATGTGCTCACTGATAGGGTGTCTTTATTATTTCATTGGCTAATAATAGTCTCTTATCTTATGACCACATTTCTTCTGCCCGCATTTTTCGTCTTTAGTCTTCTGGTTATATTTCGCCACACTGTTTTTTTCTTTGCCCTTTCAGCATTAGACCAAACTAATACGCACATATGTAATATTCATATATTTAAAAGTTGTCCAATTCATGAGAATAGTATAATTTGTTTTGTGAAATTTATATATTATATGGAATTTTTTAATATAATAATTATAAATTATTAAATATATTGACCATAAAAAATGTTTAACATATCTATTTTTACATTCTTTTAAATAAAAAATGAGCTTCATGTGCGGAATCCACCGTTGACTTGTTACAAGGATTGCTCACCCAACCGCAGCATCTTACTTATGAACATTAAATTGTGATTCTCTATATAAAATATATTTATCGTCCTATAATTTAAAATTTATTTTTCATGAAAAAAATTATATTAATTTTAATATATAAAATGATTCAAAAAATAAAATAAAACGTATTAAGAATATCTGAAAAACGTTTTTCCTCATAAAATTATAAATTCATAGTAAAAGAATGTTTAGCAAAATACAGTAAATATAAGTAATTAACCAACTCATTAATTGTTACTTTAGCTAATTTTACCCTTGTTAATAATTAGGGTCTAGCATTAAAAAGTTTGTGGAACTCTCTGTTTATCTATCTACATCATATCATTTAAGCTTGGGATAATTCTGGAAAAAATTATTAATTTAGAACAAATTTAATACTTTAACTGTTATTTTACTATGTGAGAATTAGTTTAAAATGCTCTATAATAAAGGCTGGAGGAAGTATTTCTTTTGATAAATTTTATGTGATATTTGTTGGTTGATTTGATAAGCTAAATGGACCCAGTATTTGATCCACACATTAAATACGTACCCATGTACATACATATAAGGAGGGATTCCGGTAATAGGTGTCATCAATTCATGGGATAATTCTTTTATGCCGTACTATCACGTTATCTCTTGCATCAGCATTTTTGTCTTTAAACTTGCGCTTATTAAATGCGCATGGATCACCTGTGTCTTGTCTAGTAGCACTATTTCAACCTAACGCTCCAATATAAATTTAACTAATTTTTAATATTAAACTTATAAATTACAGAAAGCTCTAACATTACATTATTTTTCATGTTTTTGTAAGATTTAAATCATCAAGTCAGGTGGTTTACAAGATTTATACTCCATCCGTTCCTTGTTGCTTATTATAAGAGACAATCGTGAACTATGTCATGTTCTTTTTTATAAGAGACCTTTAGAGGTTGTCTCAAACTTCATTTCTTGATTTTCTATTTTATCCTAATTTAATTACTCATATTATTACATTTAATTCTCACACATTATCTCTGTTTCATATAAACGTGGGTATTTTTGCCAAAAAATTACACTTTTTATATACTTATTGTCCCAAACTAATTTTAACTAGTATTTTGCATCACATAATTTGAGTAATTGTCTCTTATAAAAAAGAAGGGAGGAAGTAACTTAGAAACATACCAAATATTTAAAATTTAAAATAAATCAATATATCATATCACATATCATTTAGAAACAAGGAGATAAACTGCTTGTTTTTTTGGAGTATGATGACATTCGAGTTCTCGAACTAAAAAATTGACTATCATATCCATTGGGTTATCTTTTTCTTCGTTGTCAATTTACGTCAAATAAACCTTTTTTGGGCCGTCATTGTACAATTATTTCAAAAGAAGGATAATTGTAATGTATGTAATTCATTTTTTAAAATTATTAAATTATTAATTTTAAAAATCAAATTGCACCTCCTTACTAAGAATCCTGACTCTATCACTATATAATTATTGAATAATTGAACTGCTGATCTTTTTAAAGAATGTAAGTTACTCTTATAGAATGTGAAATTGAATTATTACAAATTCTACACGTTAGTGGTAGTTAAATGATAGACACTTGAGTTATAAATAGCAAGAAATGAGTGGTAAATTATCCAAAAACCAAATTTGAACTGAGTCGTGAATTTCACGTAATTAATTGTAGATCATAATCAATTTACGAGTTTTCTTATGTTAGGAAATTTTATGGACAAGAGAATATTTCACTTCATGTTTATGTTCTTTAGTTTCTGCTTCCAACAAGACTTGGATACCCATGGAAGCTTTAAGATTCATCCAAAGCGTACGGTTCCGCTCTGAATCACCCTATGACCAATCTATGCTACAGATTAGAGATCATATCATGTAACATTAATCCATCATTTATTAATTGCGCTAATAATTAACTAAATCTCCGCCCAAGCACATTTTGTGATCTTATCCAGTCTCCCTTGTTATCTATGTATATCCCATTCCTCAAAAAAAAAAAAAAAAATCAAAGAGTAAAATACTATACCTTAATCCATTTTGTCCCCCAAATTTATATTAACTCCATTTTTTAATATAAGAGCTAAATAGCTAATTTGGGATATTAAAATAAATTAGTTAACTTGGTTATTCATCACAAATGTGTACTAACCTTCATAAATTATTCTTTTTAATCACGTGTATTAAAATTACCCTTTGGTAGGAACCCGCTATAGCCAATAGTGATATCTTGGGAAAAAAATAATAAATCTAGGTCTAGGAGACAAAGTAGATTAAGATATTATAGGACCAAATTCAACCCCCAACTAGCTTTTATATTAAGGACTGAAGGTAATAGTTTTATTTTTTTCAAAAGTATCACCATCAATTGTACATATTAAGAAGGTTTCTTCTATGGTGTAGTTCTAATGTACATGAAAACAGAATAGTTTAGGAAAATCAACAAACATTTAATTTGTTACTAATTAACAAATTTTCATAATATCCACAAATTAGTTATGTAACTCATATATTAAGGAATAAACATAGTATTTCACTAAGCCATGCTATTCAAAGGAAAGAGAATGTGATCTAAATAAGATTGAGCATGTTGGGTACAAATCCAATAATAGAAACAAGAAGTTGGCATTTCAAAGCTGGCTTGATCAGGCCCCAAGTATCACCACTAATGGAATTCAAAACTCTACAAAAACCCGAAGTAATCAGAATGGAAACTCAGTAAAGTAAGATTAATTTGAAAGCCTATCAAATATTCTAACAACATCAAGTGGATAACCTAATCAACTAGATGACTGAGATTATATCATTCCTAATAAGGATATTCATGTCTTCATGTGAGTTGATTAGGCAGTCTCATAATAGGCCACAGTTGAAAAGGTAATATAAAGTTGATAGTCAGCTAAGTTCAACCACAGAACACGAGAGAGAGAGAGAGAGAGAGAGAGAGAGTGACATTACAGTAAAGTATCATGCATTTTGTAAATCTTGTTCAATAGCACTTGGATGAGAACAGAAAATTATTCACGCGAAGAATATTTGTAACAACATTATATTGATGAAAGCTAATTAACTGAATGATAAATAATGGAAAAGCATAGAGTTTATGATGCATTCTATCAAGATTTGTCGGGGAAATTTATATTCACCTTAGGTTCCTTTACGAGCTTCTACAGCTTGTACTCTAACACAATCTGAGTTGATTCTAAAAAAAGTAATCAAATGTCTCACTTAAAGAGATTCTTGAATCCTCATTAGCATATACTCCTTCAATCCTAAATATAACTGTTTGCCAAATAGCTTAACCGCAAACAGACAGGTCGCAAATAGTATAAAAAGTATATTCCTTCAGAGACTAAGGCCAGACGAGTTAAAAATCATAATTGTGCTCTTGATTAGGTTAAGTGAAATAAATGTTGTAAAAGAGGTTGCGTGATGTGATCAGAAACAAGGATCAAAATTGAAATAAAATAAACCTAACTTTGAGATAAATAAGGGCCTAGGGTTACTTTTCACTAATATACTTCATAAAACTTGATTAATAACTTCTTAAATAGTGGTTAACAATAAGTTAAGTTAGTCCAGGATTCACAAATATTGACTAAGCATTCTCAAATCAGAACCAATTTTTGCAATCTTAATAAACTTCACAATCTCAGAACTTGGATGCCTATTATGCCTCTCAACAAATTGTTTCAGGAATGGTAAGAAGTCCTCTACAACTGGGGCTCAAGAAATTCATTTCTACTTTGAATATCCATATATTGTGCACTTGGTAATATTTATTACTCTAACAGCTCTTCGGTGTCATGTTTTAGGGATAATAGAACACAATGGCTACCAACCGTATTGATTTTTTCAGCAACCATAACATCCAAGGCCTAGTAATGCAGATTTGGCTAATGTTTGGTGTGTTTTATGTATTCTGTATTTTTTTTTTAGGGACTCAACAGTTGAATTTGGGTTGATCCGTGTTACAGGGACAATTGAACTCAATCACTCATATCCATGATGCCCACTACATAACTCCACAAGGGATGAATGGGATGGAATGTTATTCTAGCATATTTTCTGAGGATCAGGATTGGGATTACTTTTAATTTAACCTTTTTTAATACTGAGAACTGAAGAGAGGAGAAAATATTTATTTGAAATTCTCCAGTGGCTTATTTGTTTCAATACCTCATCAACCTTCTATTCTAAGTATGCACAATTCATTATTATTCTATGACATTACTTGGTAATATCCCTTGCATTGTGTCTTACAACTCTTGAATGTACGCAAAACTAGGGTATTGCTGGTTATTCTTGTTGTGCATCATTATCATCACCGGCAGGCATTTTAGTGATGACATCCTGCTGCTAATTTTTATGTTTGTAGGCGGAGTTACATTTCAAACAACAAACTAACCCAAATTGTTTTGATGTTCAAGATGGTTTGCGGAATGTAGGTAATAGAGTTAGCTCCGAAATTGTTGTTGCTGCTGCTGCTGTGTACCTTTTCTATCCCAAACTATTCATAACAGTTGTTTCTACATTGCAGGAACAATCCTTTGAAGGATCCTCACATTTACTTGAGATTGGAGCCAAACAACTCTATTCAACAAACCTTCTGCAATAGTTAGGCTAACTGATGGTGAGGTGTAGATGGTCATTTATGTTTAGCATCATATATTTTATCGAAGTCAATACTAACCCCTTTATCTGATGAGCATAGGTTCATCCCATTCTGGTATCGTAGGGCCTGATAAAAAGTACCAACCCGTATTTTACTCTACTTTTGATAGAAAGAGAAATGTTACTAACGAGATAGTTATAGAAGATGAACTGTAATATCTCCAAATGGAACCACATAAATAAAGATGAACAAGAACTGGATTCATGGAGCAAGATTTTAAATTGAAATGGAGTTAAGCACCTCAAAGCCTATTCATTGAAATTTAAATCATCAAAGGTCCTCCAATAATAATCAGTAACATTTGTAGGTAACATGGTCCCGAATAATAGCTTTTCGTATAAACAACTTTTTGTGGTTTTTCTGAGTACATGGAGTGTGGCAGTGATGCAATATTCACTCATCCTTTGAGAAGGTAAAATTAACAACACAGTCCACGGTTTCATTTCATTTACATATTGGATGAACCTAAAATGTCCAAGATATGTGAATATGTATCTTCTCTATGGATATAGAAGGCTTAAAGCTCTGTTTGGTGGACAGAATGAAATGAAAGGAAGAAATGATGAAAAAAGTGGTTTCTGAGGATGAAAAGTAATTATCATACCCCTCCCTTGAGAAGTGAAGAAATAGAAGAAACTGTTGAGTCATTAATTAGAGAGACGTGAAAGGCATTGTGAATAAAGGAAACTAATTTCTTTTCTTTCATTATAACAAAAGAGCCTAAACAACTTGGATCTAGACTTTTCATCAGAGACCACTCTCTTGTTCTCTCTTCTCAATCCCTCCATCCATCATTCTCTTCCAAAACTAGTGTTCATACCATACCTTCTGCATCTATTCGATAGGCACATTCTTGGTCTCTGGCAGGAAACAGTACACAAACACACTCGTCACCAGCACCCAACCCCTAAAGAAGAAGAAAATCCCAGGCTTGAAGTGGCAAAGCATTGTTAGAAATGTTTGAGCAACAATGAAAGTGAAGAGGAAGCTCACTGCCATCATGATGCTTTGCCCGACAGGTCGAATCTCCAATGGAAAAATCTCACTCTGTACTAACCACCCCAATGGGCCCCATTACCATCCAAATCCAGCAACGTATATGCATATCATCACCAAAACCAAGTAAGCATACCCTTTGCTCAATCCTCCATTATCTTTCAGATAAGCTGCCGTTATCCCTCCTACTATACTTTAAGATGCTAACACCTGAATGCCTCTTATTGCAAACAAGGTTCTCCGGCCAAATTTGTCAGCAACAAGTATTGATATGAAGGTCAAGCCAGTGAAGCACCTACACCTAACCCTAGTGTTCTGAAAAGCAAAGGGGCCTAGAAGGCTTTGACATTGATCCCTGTCACTTGCTAGAAAAATGGTATTGCTATTGCCATTACAAGTTGAGGTTTGTATTTTCATTTCAGTATAAGCTTGAATGAGTGATCAGTGTTTTTTGATGTTGAACTTGCTTTGATGAGACTATCAAGCTCAGTTTGAACATCATCGGTTCCTCGAATTTGTTGAAGTATTAACTCTACCTTTCCACGATCTTTACTGTGTTGGATTAGGCTATTGGGAGTTTCTGGGAGGAAAAGTGCACCTAGTTTGAGGATCAAGGCTGGCACTCCTACCGTGGCTAGTGAGATGCGCCAACCGCATCCCCCTTTAATCTTCTCCGTGTCATAGTTGATAAAATTAGCACACAAAGCTCCAATTCCAATGCTATGTTGGAACTTGTTGTTGATTGCACCTCTTAGTCTTGGTGGCACCATTTCTGAGAGATTCAGAGGAACTGACTGCAGAACAAACATTACAAGAATTTCTTAGCATAGGAAAATGGTCAGAGTTAGGTGATAGCCAAGTCTACTAAATCCTGAGAAAGCATGAGAACTACAAATGACTCTTCGCTGTGGTGGAGGATTGGGCAACTCTGTTGTTTAAACTAAGCTGTTGAGGTCTTGTAGATGTGTAATTATCTTCTAGCAAGCATGGAGTTTGCTGCTACTTGAATTTTCTAAGTTAACATGATACGTCAAAAGAAACAGTTTAATCATTGAGTAGGAACAAGAAGAAATCAATCACAAGGTATGGCCTGGTAGAGGGAAATGAGGATGCAGAAACTCTTAATGTAAACATGTGTCCCTCATATGCCCCAGAAAATAAAAAGGAGAGAAAATTTTATTTCATCTCCTTGAATTAAACCTGAGTATTAAATTGGGTAAATGTAAAAGTAATTTCTTGTTACATTTACTCTGTTATGGGTAGTGCTCCTGCCATTGTCATTTTTTTTTTTTGTTTTTTTGGGGGAGTCTTTATCTTCCTCTTTAAAGGGCAGCATAGTAGATTTTCTTCAAAAAGGAGCAGAAAAATCAAATTCAAGTTTAAATGAATTTAAAATGCAACAGTACTCATCCCTTAACGACATTTCTAATTAAATAAGTAACAATAAAAGCCTACTTCATCAATCTTCACAATTTCGCAATAAAAACTTGCCGGGTTTGCAAAGCCCACTCCAACTCCAAGCAAAAGGTGACCAGGAATGAGCATATAGACATTAAAAGCCGCACCACCACAGGCTGCACTAGAAAGAAACACAGCGCCACCTATAATAATGGAAGGCTTTCTTCCAAAAGTTTTGGTGATATACGAAGCTATGCAGGTAGTAAGCAGCCCAGCCACATAGAGTGATGAAGTGAATGTTGTCAGTAGTTGATTGTCAAATATGCAGTAATTGCTCACTTTTGTATCCTCCTTCATCTTCTTGTATATCTCTGGGAAGAACTTCACCAAAAATGGCTCCATTGAAGTCACCCCACCTTCATATTCATGTCTTCTAGTTCATCAAAGCAGCCATATATTGTGACAATGGTAATAGATTCATGTGAGTTTTGTAAATCCTAATTTTCATATCTCTAATATTTAAACACATTTTTATAGAATAGGTAGAGGTTATATATATATATAAATATATATATGCAATTAAAATAATTCTAATTTTAGGTATGTGTATATGTGTGTGTGTGTGTATGAGAAAATGAATAAAATAACAATGTTCAGAAGTCCCACATTGACTAAATGATAGGAAGATGGATAAAATAACAATGTTAAAAAGTTCCACATTGACTAAATAATGGAAAAAGAGAGCTTTAGGAGCTTATATACAGGTGGTAGTAGGAAAGAGTTAAAGATGAATTAAATAATTTTGCACAAAACCGAGATAGTCTTAGTAATGTACTGTTTACGAGTTTGTGAACTGTTGAATTAGGCTGCAATTTGGTCAGCTGGTCCTAGACTTCATACTCATCAATTTCAATGTTTGGATCGTCAATTTGATCTCTGAGTTACAAGTTATTAGGTACGTTTTTTATTTATTTGTTTCAGATTTGGTAGATACAATACTAGATAGTAAATTAGCATTTTAGAACTTGTTCACCATAGGACTAACCCAAAATTTAGAGTAGACTTATGACAGATAAGACATTAAATTCAACAGTTGGATTAATAATTAGAATTAACTCATTTTGAGGTTGTCAGTCTAAATTTTTCGAAGATAGAACATAAGCTACAAATTGGGGATTCTCTATCTAGGTTTATGAATTTGGTGATTTAAATGATATGATTTGACAATTAAAGATAATATAAGTTAAGGGAACCTAGTAATTGAATCTAAATCCTCATATATATATATATATATATATATATATGTTCTTACCCTAAACCTTGGAAAAAGCTTTTTGAGCTAGAATTTTGAGTAACAGTTGAAGGTCTTAGAGAGAGAATTAAAGGCTAGAAATTTGTGAGTGGATTACTCTAATATTATAGAGATCATGTTTTAATTTCATTTGTGGATATAAACACTACTATGGCATTTTCAAGTACGAGTTTCGTTTGTATTTGACTGTTAACTAAGAGTCTAGGTAACTAAATTTCTATCTGTTATTGCATTAGTATGAGATTGGTGAGTGATTTTATAACCAAGTTTCATATACATATATTATGTTTTGTATGAACTGTCTTGTGGGATACTATTTTGAAAAGGATTGAAATCATTTGTATTTTTAGAAATTAATAATTATCACTATGAGGTGTTATTCTGGAATTCGATTGATTATGCATATAAATATATTATTTTGAACCCTGTGCATCTAGTTTGGGTGGAGGAAGGAGATGATTGGAGTTATTGAGATTTATATACTTACCACGTGGTATTAGCCTCCATACGGAGCTCTATGGTTGGCCACTATTATTGTCTCACTAGTTCTTCAAGGGATTGTGACACCTCACTGGTTCTTTGAGGGGAGACCCATGATCCACTGAGTGCTCTATGGTCCTTGGTCAGTCCATATCACTCGTGTGGTGCGCTTGTCAAAATAGCCAGTTAAATGGAAAGAACTTGGCCCATAGGTCCAGTCAGCGAAAATAAAGAGGATATAAGGATGGATTTGGGTTTATGGATTGCATATGACACAGTATCTTCATTTGATATTTATATCTTTTAAATAAAATAAAAAGTATGTTATCTCTTTTGAAATTTATCAACTGCATGAGATTGGCAAAAATATTCGACTTATATGGTTATTGTAAGTTTAACTATTAAATAAATGTCTATTGACTGTTATTAACTCTGTGTATCCCACCTGACATCTCGCTGGCCCATGCTAGTGTGTGTGATAGGTACGGATTTGATTACTAAGACATTGTCTCATCCCTATTGTTTAACATTTTTCAGGTGAAAGCTTTAGAGGAGGGTGGTTAGGGAAGGCTGAGGAGGAGTAAAGCTACATTAGCGACTTGTAGTGTCTTCTCGATTTATGGGCTATGTTGTATCCTGTATATTATGACTTAAGATAAATTGTTTTCTATTTATTCATGCATTATTATGTCTTATGTCTTTCGAGTTGTACTATTGTGGTATGTGTGCTGGTAGTTGGCCAGAGGCCTAGGATTGCATGTGATTTATCTATGAATTTATTATAAAATATGAATTAAGATTTAATTCTTAATATTTTGATTTATGAGTTATATTATATGTTGTTTTATAATCATATTAGATGAGATTGATCCTTTCTTATATAGTTTGTGTTTGAATGAATTAGGAAAAGTTCTTTTATCCGTAATAGGATGTATGATTAGGTGCTGTTCTTTTCTATCATGGATAACAATATTATATAATTAGTTAATGTAGATGATTGTGAATAATTTGAGTTTATATTTGGCATGGTTTGGTCATAAAAAGTTATTTCTTACGGTTACTATGAAAAAGCTAAGTTTATCGGTTTATTTAGGAAGGTTGTTTCAAGTTTGACTTACTCAACCAGGGACTCACTAAGGTTAAGACAATTTCAGTGATACCTCACATTAGCACGAAGACTTGAACCAACACTTGCGGAGGGTATGGGTTATTGGATTAACTTTTTTTTATATGCCCATGAAGGATTCAATACTATTAGGTTAGATATAAACAATATTATGTCTACTTAGGGTGAGCCCTCATAACTTGATTTTTTACACACGAGTCAAATATTGGATCTTGTTTGAGGAGAACCGAACCCTTTTCCTTCAAAGTCACTATTAGTCTTATCGACCAACCTTTGTTGAAGAGATTTAAGGTTTCTATTTATAGCAAGAAACTCACCTGATATGCCAATGTCATAGCCGAAGATGACACCTCCCACGGCAGCCATCATGCAAGACAAGACAACGAACAAGGTTATCTTGCCATTGTTGTGTTCACTTCCGTTTGATACAGCAAAGCTCAGAGCCATCAGACTTTTTCCCTTGGGCTTAACACAGTAAGTAGAAAGTGAGGAAGATAGAGCAGCAGGCTACTATCACAGAACAGCAGGATTAGTCTTTGCTGGATCTGAGGATAAGGTCATCACCATTTGGGTTGGGAATTAAACAGTTCCTGACAGTATCCTGGTGGTTTGAACTTTCAATACAAGCAACGTTGTGTTTCGTTGACCTGAATGCTATTTTGTCTTTTTTTTCCCTCTAATAACGTAATTGGCTTACTTTTCAATACAAGATTTGATTGATTGATAAGAGTTCTGTTTGATGACTCAAATTCTACTACTGTGCTGCCAAATCTCTTCGATTCACTGAAATATATATATATATATATATGTGTGTGTGTGTGTGTATATTTCCTTGTTTATGGGATAAATTAAGGAAACGCGCATCGTATTATTTAATGATCAAGATATGTTTGAGTATTACTTTTGAAAATTAATTGACGATTTTTAAAAATCTATGCCATTTATGGATAACAGGATGGGTCTGTACGTGCATCTTTCATTCATAATTTTTTGGAACAAATTACTCACTCTGCTCCTTTTTATGCTAGTTTTTTAACTACTAAAAAAATTTGTTAAAATATGTTAAACTCGTTAAATGTGTAAACTTTTTTCATGATATATATATAGTCTAAAACTGTCAATTATTTTATGAATTCATTTTCCCCATAGTTATCCTTATTTCCAAAGCAAAGTATATTTTTCGAAAAAGAAGATAATTGATATTTGAGAAAATTCGCGCATGATCTTTTATTTAGGCCCAAAAAAACTTGCTGATGAGACCTTTTAAAAAAAGGATAGGAATGGTAATGAATTTTGGATTCCGTATTAATTATTTTACATCGATAAGAGATTACATTTCAATAATACTTCTACTTCTTCCTGTATTTAATATAAGAATTAATTTGACTTTTAATTTGTTTCTAAATATAAAACCCTAATTCGTTTTGTTTCTTATATTTATCTTTTTTTTTTTAAAAAAATAAAATAGTCTTTATATTAGTTGCACATATTAAAAGTTTGGGATAATTAATCCACAGCTCTTTATAGTTTCAACTAATTTTGAATTAGGTCCTTATTGTTTTTTTTCTTTTTATCAGGTCCTTATACTTTCACCTGTTTTAATTAGATCCTTATATTTATTTTTCTGTTTATCAAGTCCTTATAAGTTCACCTTATTTTTAATTAAGTCCCTGAATTTTTTATTCTTTATTTTATAAATTCTAATAGTACTATTATATAAACATAAAATAGTATATATTATTTAATATTAGTTTATAAACAATAATATTCTAAAGAGATTGAATTATTATAATGATTTTAATTTTTTCAGCAAAAAAATTAATTGTTCTAAAAAATTTTCCTGAATTAATTAATTCTATTACTTTTTTATTACATAATTATTAATTTAATTTAATTATTAATATTTTATATTTCAGTATTAATCTATTTAATTAAGCTTATATTTAATTAATAAATAAAAATTAAAACTACATGGACCTGATTAAAAATTTAGTGAAATTATAAGGACTTAATTAAAAGAAAAATAAATACAAGGACCTAATTAAAAAAAGGTAAAAGTATAAGGACCTGATAAAAAAAAAACTATAAAGACCTAATTCAAAATTCATTGAAATTATAAGGACTTGCGGATTAATTAACCCTAAAAGTTTCATCAAATCGTAATTCTACCTAATACATTTGATTAGTAAGGATATTTTAGGAAAGATAATACTAATTTATTACAAATAGCTAACTTAAATAATTTTCTTAACATACTCAAATTAATCAATTAGTTTTTATATTAAAAACCAAAGGTGGTATCAAATAGTGGCAGGCATTATTATGCGTATGAATTCTCCTTTATGAATAACCTTTACGAGGTGAATTATAGAACGCCTCATCTAACAATGCAGATTGATGCGAGTTATATCATGTTTTTGCTAATGCCTCGTTTGAAGTCATTGCATGGAAAGGAGAAAAAACATGTTGCGTAAAAGCAAGGGCTAAGGGCAAATTGTACATATAGTATAAAGTACATGTGAATGCGCATTTTACTTGGGTGTAAAAGTGCTTATAAAGATTCCTAAAGAGTGCAAAAATGTTGTGGTCATTTGCTTATGTGTATTAACTTTTAGAACATAAACAAATTAATGCGGGGCTCACCACTAAAAAGCAATGAATGTTTGTTTAAGTAAACGACTGTGAAATTTTTGCATTTTCTTAAAATGTTCACGGATAATTTTGCACCTTAGTAAACATTAAAACAACGATAGTTAAATTATCAAAATAGTCTCTCTTTTTCCTTTGTGAAATCAAAGTAGTATAAAGATAAGGTAGTAACTTTCAAGGTTTATTTCTATTTAAAAGCATTGGTTGAAAAATTATAAGTAGTTGTGAATAAGGGTGATTTTGAAAAAAGAATACTAGTTATAATACTCTACCTTCTATACAAAGTGACCAACATATAACACATTCGATTTGTTCTGGAAGGTAACTAATTAATATTACTAGAGGGAGTATTTTAATTTCTATTGTACAGCATGAAACCTACTTCGTCAAAGTTAGTTGGAAGACAAAACACTAAAGCTTAAATAAGGGTGATAATTGTAAGCCTACAAGTTGCTGTAACGAAATACAAGCTTGGGATTTCCCTTATTATTATACCTTGGAGCCTATGGATGTACTTAATAAAAATTAGATAATAATGGCCATTGTTTAATTAGATGATAGAACACTCAAATTAAATTGATAAAAGTTTCTACATTTGCCGACCTATTAAAGAAGGTCATTGAAAAAATATATATACGGTACATTTTCTCTCATCTATTTTCTTTGTTGTGTTTATAGGGATAAAATAGGAAAAAATTATTAATTACCCTATAGGGAAAATCCCTTAAAAAGATGGTTTAATAACCCAAATTCATATTTGGGTCATTAAATTTTCCTAATTCCTAATTAGGTTGCATAACCCAAATAAGAATTTTAAAATTTAATGAAAGTACTGTAGTGCCCTTTTATTAAAACTAACAGAAAAGGTAGAGCAAGGGAGAGATCATCGATTGAATCTAAAGACGCAACGCAGCCTTGAGTAGCCACTATAGCCATCGTCTGAATTTGCAAATCACAACGCAGCTTTGAGGAGTCGCCATCGTTGCTGCCATTAGAAATTAGAAGACGTGAGAGGGTAAGACTTCAGCATGATTAGGAAGACTTAAAACTCAGAAGACGTGAGGAGTCGCCGTTGTTGTTGCCATTATAGGGAGGAGCTTTAAAACTCAAATGGCCACTTCAGCATGAAAATTTTAGCAGAGATGGTAAGACTTCAAAACTCAATGTCTGAATTATTTGATATTTCTCTCTATCTCTCAGATCTTACTAAAGGAGAAAAGTAAAGAGAAAATTCAAAATTTCAAACACTTGTCAAAAATTTGAGATTCAGACTCTTAGCTTCAAGTTTCCCTTTTGTTTTACCTCCAACCTTTAATTTTTTTTCACTCTTGCTCTCTCAACAACACCAGCGACTATAACATATTAAAAATATACAATAGAATGACCTATAAAAGCTTTACTGTAATTTTGCATATGTTCTGTCCTCCCCCATATTCATAAAGATGGATATTTATCTCCGTCTGTTGCAGATAAATGTTAAAAGTCTTAGAAATATAGAAGAGCTATTTATGTTCAGTTCTTCACTCCTTCCTTCCTTGTATTACCTTTGGTAATAGTAAAAGAAAATAGGAGAAAATAGGAATTGAGTGCATAGGGGATTAATTGAAGAGGACTTGATTTTCTTTATAAGCTAATGACATGTAAAGCAAATGGTATCAATTGGGTTTTGATCGTGTTATTGGAAGGAAAATTGCCTAGGCGAGCATGCATTATATGGTTAGATATTGCCTGTTTGAATTTTAAATATGTTCTTTTCTTCTTTTAAAATAAAGAACTACGTCTTTTTTCTTTTGCTTTTTCTTTTTTGAGGTATCACAATCCAGACATGGATGAATGATCTTTAAGCTGATATTGGGATTTATGTTAGCTGATATTGCAATATCGAATTACATGAGAGTATGTAAATAAACATAAGTCCAGATTGGTCCATTCTTATGATAAGCGTCTTGTCATTATACTTCACATATATTTGCAGTATGCGTTCTCATGTTTATCGTGAAATATTTTGCTTAAACAAAGTAATGGTAAACATGCCACAATCTCTTGGGAATTAGTACTCATAGATTTTATCCTATATTCAAAATGTATCATTCATCTAAATAGATTTTGAAGAAACCAAAAAACTAGCTACTAGAATGTTCTCCAGTTTCGAATATATATCCAGTTCATTCTTTATTCAAGTTGCGATGTTAATGATAGTCGTAATAGTTCTTAAATTTTTGTTTGATTAGATAGCATTAGTAGTTCTTAAATTTTTGGTTTTGGTAGGAGAAGAAACATGGTGAATGAAGAAGGTTCATCGAAACTCATACACGGAAAGACTGGGTTGGCATTATTTAGGAAAGACTTTTATGATAAAGCTGAAAAGAAGTATAAGAGATTGAGGGAAGGACATAACGATGTGTTAAAGGCATGGAAGGGAATGCACAATGAGTAAAAAGGAAAATATGTTTAGAAGGGAAAGCAATTAAGGCCTGAAAAGATCAGAAGGAATTGTAAGTTAGCTTTTCAAATGCGTACCTCTCTCCGACAATTCAAGGATCTAGCTGAATTTGTAAAGGCGAACAATGATTTAAGGGAGAGGGTGGGAAAAATTGGATTTGGAAGGTTGCTTGATGTGTCGTATGATAGACTCCCCCATGATATTTGTGTAAGTTTGATAAGAGCATATGATCCACCAACATATCAATTTCATATTCGGGGGAAGAAAGAAGAAATGGGACAGTAACATGTGCACATTTTGTTTGGCCTACCCCATAGCGGGGCAAAGGTGAATACGAAAGTAGGTGATGATGACCTAACATATAAGGAGGTCAAGGGGCAATATTTTAAAATGCCATATAACAAAATATTGGCCATGATCAAATCTGGTGAATAATAAGAAGTTTGAATTTTTGTTTGTGCTATACACTCTTGGGACTCTTTTACGTCCCACTACGAGTGCAAGAATTAGTGAACGGTTGTTGAGGGTTGTGTGGTGCACAAATAATGCATTTCAGCAGTATGATTGGGCAACCTATGTGATGAATGAGCTATGTAAGGAAATAGAAGATTATGTTAAAGTGATGAGGAAGAAGAAGGATGGCCAGTTCAACGTGGGTGGGTGCCTCTATTTCTTATTAGTATGTATTTTTCTTTTGACCAATTATTGGTATATATATCCAATTATGCTATTTTCTACTATTTTTTGTCTATAAGATACTGTTTAAAGTTGTATGATTGATGATGCAGATCTATTTTTTGGAGTATTTCCCACTGCTTAAAGCTGATGACCATGAGTCTAGGGATGCAGTTACGTTTTGGACTAATGATAGGGCATGGAATATGTGTAAGAAAGAGAGTATAAGCTGCATGGGCATTTTGTATGAAGGAAGTGGTGTTGAAATGAGGACTAGGAAAGAGGACAAAGCAACAATTGCCTATCTAGACTCGATATAGAAATAATTATTATAATTATTGTGTTAGTTCTTGTTACGTCTAATACTTTGAATTGTTTTGTGTAGGAGTTAAAGGAGTTACACTCAACTTTGATGAATGCGATTGAAGAAAACCATAGAAGGCTCATTCGTGTAGTTGAGGAGAAACTCATGAAGGTACAACTAAAGAGGGAGAGACACCAAAAATCATAGCAAAGGGTGCATGGACATGAAGAAAATGATAAAGATAAAGATGTACGATATGGAGATGATGAAAATATTCATGTGGAAGATGAGTTTATTGGAGATGAAGGGGATGAATCAAGTACAAATTCTAAAGCTAAAAATGAGGAAGAAGAAGAAGCATCATACCAGGAAAATATCAATGTGGAAGATGTGTTTAGTGGAGATGGAGGGGATAGATCAAGTACAGAATCTCAAAATGAAGAAGAAGACAAATTAAGCACAGAGATCAACGCTGCAGATCAATGAGGACTAAAAGGCCAACAATTAAGTCCCCTTGGGTTTTGTCAAAGCCGATTAAGAGGACAAAAACAAAGATGGATGAGAAGGACACCTTTTCCATCTTGGTCTCTCATACATGCACGATTGAAGAGGGTAAAAAGATATTGGTAGAAATGTATGATGACAGCTTGACTCGTGACAACCTTAAATGTTTGGGTAGTATTCAAAAAGTAAATAATAGGATCAGTATCTTACTTGTGAAATGAACTTTTGATAATTGATATATCATCCCCATGAATATGAACATGTTTTTCATCGAACACAGGTGATGTCAATGGTGTGTAAAACATTAATGGGCAAAATGAAAACCAAGGGACAACTTAGGCGACACATATTTGAGACCTTATTCCATCACTTGTTTTAGTTTTTATCTTGTCATATTGTTTTGTTGTAGTTTTTTATATGCCACATAGTATATAAAAATTAACATGTTCTATTTCATAGTTAACAAGTTTAAGGTCTAAATTAACAACTTATGGTTACATAACACACCAACAATTAAGGTCTAAATTAACATATTCTATTTTACAGTTAACATGTTTCAATTCTAAATTAACAACTTTATGTCTTCATGACACACTCACAATAAGTCTTTTGCTAAAATTTGATCACAATAAAACCTTGACAAATAACAAGTTCGATTACGTTGTTAACAAGTTTAAGCTCTAAATTAACAATTTCCTTATCCTTGTAGCATACTTGCAGTGAGTATTGACAAAAAACCATATTACATTATATCGTTGAAAATTAACATGTTCTATTTCATAATTAACATATTTCAATTCTAAATTAACAACTTCATGTTTTCATGACACACTCGCAATAAGTTTTTCACCAAAACTTGATCACAATACAACCTTGACAAATAACAAGTTCAACTACGTAGTTAAAAATTTTCCTATCTCTGTAGCACACTTGTAGTAAGTATTGACAAAAACCATATCACACTGCATCCTTGAAAATTAACATGTTCTATTTCACAATTACCATGTTTCAATTTTAAATTAACAACTTTATGTCTTCATGATACATTTGTAATAAGTCTTGAGCTAAAACTTGATCACAATAAAATCTTGACAAATAACAAGTTCAATTACATAGTTAACAAGTTTAAGTTCTAAACTAACAACTTTCCTATTCCTATAGCATACTTGCAATATGTTTTTGACTAAAAAATTTCAACATGAGTTTAGATTTTTGCATGTCCTTCTTGTGTGACTAGCTTCATGGCATGTTCCACAGTAGTAAGTCTTCTTATTTTGGAATTGTGATTCACGTCGCTTAATTCTTGGCCGTCCAGGAGGTCGACTTGTGCGGGGTGGTTGGAGGAAGGTTTGGCCTAAAATATTTTCCATCCTATAGTCATTAATATTTGGCATGTCAATTGTCACAACTGGAATCATGCTTTGATTATAAATCTTTTGTTGAGATGTAATTTATAGCATTCCTCAACATAATCATACACATTTCCATGGGCAAGCTTGATGGCTGCACAAGCATGTGCGCATGGAATTCCTGACATTTGCCATGCTCCACAGTTGCATTTATGTAAACCTAGATCAACTTCTAAGTCTCCATAAGCTGTATGAACACATGCCCTATTCCCTCCATAAGATACAGGAAACATATGTTCAGTTCTCATCACATTTTCCATCAGTACAGGCTCAATGTTTGGCCCAACACCATTCCTCTACTTACTGATTGCCATGGCTGATGCATGCATCTTCTTTGCTACTTTTTCTCGATGTTCATGAATTAACTGTGCAACATTATGCCCTCTTTCCTTCACCATCCATGCATTGAATGACTCAGTAATAGTAGTTGTTATATTATCCTATCGTTTAAATGGAAATTGACTTAAAGCCCACCTATCAATATCACCATGATTCACAAGCCATTCAAATAACTCTTGAAACATATCCCTCATATGTCCTATTGTCTTATCAAACTCAGTTTCAAGTCTTGTATAAGCAATATCATCAAGCAACTTTAGTGCATAAACCTTACTCTTAGCACTTGTCCTTCCCCTTCCTCTATTTATTTTCATCCATTCTGAACTAAGGTTTTCCTTCACATGGCGATAGCAAAATGCATGTCTATCACTACCAAATATTACTTGTACAGCTCTTATTATGGCATTATGACGGTCTGAAACTATAGTCAGCTTAATTGACCCTGTTATCTGTCTAATCTTGGATAAAAACCATGTCCAATCCTCTAATGTCTCCCCATTCACAATAGCAATTGCAAATAGTAGTAACTCATTGTCTACATCATATGTGGAGGTTGACAACAAGGTGCCCTTATATGAGCCACTTAAATGAGTACCATCCATATATAATATATGTCTTGCCCCAACCAAGAACCCCTCAATACAACAACCATATGTTATAAAAACACGCTCAAATATGTAATTGTTTGAAGCTTCCCATTCAGCAACTGTTGTCGAATCACTTTCCTTCAGTCGTTGACATATCCATGGTATAAGCATATGAGATTGATCTGGTCTGCCTTGAATATCCTCCATTGCTTTTAATTTAGCAGCATATGCTTGTTTATATGTCAAATTTACTCTATATTCTCTCTGTAATGTCTTCATAATTTCACTAGGGCGCTTATCTATGTGTGATCTTACATCTTCAATAATAATAGATGATGTTAGAGCAGCTCTTCCCCCATGGTTTACTTGAAGACAATCTTGTGCATGGTGAACATGCTCATTATTGAATCGCATCACACGAAGGAAAGGGGTATTCTTCCCTACTGCATTTGCAGTTATCTTCCAAGGACATCCTTCAATTTTACATTTCACAGACATTCTTTCTTTGCTATTCCTCACAAACTTGTATTGAAACTTGTTAGCAATACTATATTTGTGTAGCAGCCGTTTGAAAGCATCAGTGTTTGGAAAGATTTGTGATAATCCTGAAAATATCTCTTTCCATTTCAATGAGTTCAACTCAGGAAAAGGTGTGAGTGCACTTTGTACTCCACATGGTGTGCTGCTAGGTCCCCCACAGCTTTCATAAGTAACACCATTTTGATGAGATGCAAGTTCAGGTTCATAATTGAAATTTCTTGGAGAAAAAGAGCTTTGTTCTGGCTGCCTCACGCTTGTATGCATGCTGCATTATATGACCATAATGTTTGTTATTTTATTAACAAGAATATTCTAACAAATAACATCTTATTTTTTTGAGAAAAACAACTAACTTACATTTGTGGATCACCACTTGCTTCTTCTACATTGCCATTCCTTTTACATGCTATATAGACATGGCTACTCCTCTCATTATATTGAAAAAGATTTGCAAGTTCCTCATCATCAACAAGATCTATTAGAGTCTTCTTATCAAAAGACACTGTGTATTTCATCTCACTATTATTAATGTCATTTCCAATCCATGAATATATCATTACTCTCATTTTTTCAAGTGTCATACCCTCTCTTATGTTTCTTACCCTAACACTCCCCCTATCATATTGAATTTCACCTTCAAGATTCTTGACAAATTGTCCACCAACATAAAAATAATAAAATAATCCTTTTGCTAATGTTAATCCTGAAGTAGTTGCCATTTTTTATGCCAACCTGCAATAAAAAAGGGACTACTAACTAGTCATAACTATGATCAATTTTTTCGATCAATAAAATAGAATATAAATTTTTTCAATCAACAAAATAGAATACAGCTTTTGAAATTAACAACTTTTACTTAGATCTTAACATGTTCCACTTAGCTATTAACACTAATGTGTCTCTCATAATCATGATAATTTCCACCTTTTACAATCAATATAACAGAACCTACCTTCAAAATTTGTCAAGTTCAACTTAGATTTTAACACATTTCACTTAGCTATTGACATGGCCCTTATAGTTATGATCATGATCACTTCTTACAATAACATAACATAACATAATCCACCTTTAAATTTTAACAACTTCAAATCATGTTTTAACACGTTATACTTAGCTATTAACAACATACACAACCCTCATAGCATTTTTCTATTAAACTTTTACGATCAAGCAAATATAATTAGTTATCATGCATATCTATTCATTGTAAACACTGCCTTCCTACTCATCTTAAAAGCAACACTCTGTACTCTCATTTAGCTATTTTCATGATGCACTTCTTATTGTACGGCAAATTTTCCTTCCTCCCTACAAAAACCCCATCACCCACAATCCATACTAAGAAAAGGAAGGACCAAGATAGCATGATGCAATTTTCAGGATTAAGATGAAAAGACTTAATATAAAAAACCAACTTACCTTTGCTTTCTTGTTTGATTTTTCGACTTTGGAATGATAGACGTCAAGTTCGCTCCTTCAGAACTCTTATGTTAGGCAGGAGTGATAAAAAATATCCATCTCTTTAGATTTATAATAAAAGGACATTACAGTAATTTTATTAAATTTTTAAATCCCTATTTGGGCTGTGCAACCTAATTAGGAATTAATGAAATTTAATAGCCCAAATGGGGATTTGAGTTATTAAATCGTCTTTTTAAGGGATTTTCCCTACCCTATAAGTGATTTATATTTAAAAACAAACTTTTCTCCTACAACAGAGTGGTAAACTCTAGAAAGAAATTTGGGCCTGTTTGTTGCTGTTTTTATTTTTTATTTTTTGTTTCCAAAAAAGTTTTATAAGATTGTTTATGGAAAAAAAATATGTTTAGATAATTGTTCGACAAAAGTATATTTGAAAATAAACATATTGAGATTAGATGATGAAACTTCAATGAGAACTCAGGTTGTTAAATGGAGAAAAAGACATTGAGTATAGAAGAAAGAATCTCACAATAACCCCAAATAAAAAATAAAAAATAGAAAAAACAAAAAAGCTAAAAATTATTTTAGTTTTTGAAAACGCTGCCTGCGGTGCTTAGTATTTTACTAATTAAAAATGACAGGCATGATGAAATAATAATTCGTAAAATGTGAAACCCCCCCGGGGAACCAGAGCTATATACCCATCCGTTGTTGTCGCCTTGGAAAAGAAAACAAAATGTCTAGGGATCGTTAGAGACATGTGATTCTAGGAAAAATTACACATAGTTCTCATAAAAGATAATTAATTCTAAACAGGTTTCTTACAATTTCCAAATCTTTCCTAAGTTCCTAGGGGTTTCAGAGCAAAAAATTAAAATTATGAAATTACATACTTGCCCTCACTGATTGAAAATGTTGTGGTTGGCTGCTGTATAGGTTGTGACTGTATGTTGTGCATGTTGTCATTCGGTTGAGTATGAGTTGTAATTGGCATCTGTGGATGTTGTGAATAGCTCAAAGGTAGGTTGTGATTAGCTACTGTGTACTTAATAAATGTACTAAATAAAAATTAGATAATAATGGCCATTGTTTAATTAGATGATAGAACACTCAAATTAAATTGATAAAAGTTTCTACATTTGCCGACCTATTAAAGAAGGTAATTGAAAATATATATATATATATATATATTGTACATTTTCTCTCATCTATTTTCTTTGTTGTATTTATAGGGATAAAATTAGAAAAAAATTATTAATTACCCTATAAGTGATTTATATTTAAAAACGAAATTTTCTCCTGCAACAGTGCGGTAACCTCTAGAAAAAAATTTGGGCCTGTTTGTTGCTGTTTTTATTTTTTATTTTTTGTTTCCAAAAAAGTTTTATAAGATTGTTTATGAAAAAAAGTATGTTTAGATAATTGTTCTACACAAGTATATTTGAAAATAAACATATTGAGATTAGATGATGAAACTTCAATGAGAACTCAGGTTGTTAAATGGAGAAAAAGACATTGAGTATAGAAGAAAGAATTTCACAATAACCCCAAATAAAAATAATAAAAAATAGAAAAAACAAAAAAAATAAAAATTATTTTAGTTTTTGAAAATACTGCCTGCGGTGCTTTGTATTTTACTAATAAAAAAATGAGAGGCATGATGAAATAATAATTTGTAAAATGTGCACCCCCTGCCGCCCCCCGGGGGGAGCAACTAGAGCTATACACCCATCCGTTGTTGTCCCCTTGGAGAATAAAACAAAATGTCTAGGGGAAACATTGGAATTTGTTAGAGACGTGAATGTAGCCAATTTTAGTAGGAAAAATTACACACAGTTCTCACAAAAGATAATTAATTCTAAAAAAGTTTTTTAAAATCTCCACATCTTTTCTAAGTTCCCAGGGACTTTAGAGCAAAAAATTAAAATTATGAAATTACCTATTTGCCCTCACTAATTGAAAAGGTTGTGATTGATTGCTGTATAGGTTGTGACTATATGTTGTGCATGTTGTCATTTGGTTGAGCATGGGTTGTGATTGGCGTTTGCGCGTGTTGTGAATAGCTCAAATGTTGGTTGTGATTAGCTACTATGTAGGTTGTGACTGTAGCTGTGCATGTTGTCATTCGGTGAGGGCAAGTAGGTAATTTCATAATTTTAATTTTTTGCTCTGAGGTCCCCGGGGACTTAGGAAGTATTTGGAAATTTTGAGAGATTTTTTTAGAATTAATTATCTTCTATAGGACCTGTGTGTCATTTTTTCTTTTTAGTATTACACTACAATATATAATTATATATCTATTTTAAACAAACTGACTAAGTGAGACAAATATTGTAATTATAAATTACTAAATTATAATTAACATATATTAAATATATTGGTTTACCCATGAAGTTGTCACTTTTGCTGCAGGTTGTCAAATTGTCCAACGTTGTGGGTACCAGATCAAAAAACATGTTTTAAAAAATATTCTTTTAAATCAAAATTTATATTCAAATCAATTTTATTTATTAATTTTTCCTTATTCACATTAAACCTCTAATTTTGGCTAAAGTTATTTTTGAATAATATAAGAGTTTCCTGTTTTTTCCTTAATTTTATTTTTTATTTTTTAATATTTATTTGTTTAATTTTTTTTGTCATATTGGGATAGTAGTCTAAGTAATTTAGATAACATAGGCATGAAAAATTCTTAATTAATTCAATAAATAAATTATTGACTAAAAGTCTTTAATAAGTGTTTGCAGCTAAAAATGTGTTTAAAATTTTTGAATTATACATTTAAATAATTTATCTTATCTCTAAAGCTTGCATCATTTATATTATATCATAAAAAATATGGGTTTGAAATATGTAGTCGTAGCCATTCAAATAAACTTAAAATTAAGTTTCAATAAATGCGATCTCAAAAATATATATAAATTTTATAATATAACCAAATTATTACACTACAAAAAACATGGTTTTAGCGATGGATGAGCGACGGAATTAGCAACGGAATTTGTTCCATCGCTAATTCCTTTGTCACTAATTGATTAGCCACGGAATTGAAATTCCGTCGCTAATTAGCGACGGATTAGCGATAGATTTTCCGTCGCTAATTACCGACGAAATTTTTCTGTCACTAATTACCGACAGAATTTTTCCGCCGCTAATCCGTTGCTAACTCGATTTTCTTAAAAATAAAATAAAATGCCACGTGGCACTCTACCAATTGCCATGTCATCACTGGGGACCACCTCCACGTGTCGCTGCCACCTCACATCTACGCCACGTGTGCTGCCACCTCACCTCTGCCTGCCACGTGTGCGCCACATGTCACCACCACAGAATTCCTTTCTCAAAGTGACTTCTCCATGGCTTGAACCCAGGACCTCCTCTATGCGCACGTGCGGCTTTACCAATTGAGCTGCAATGAACCTGTTGATTTATTATGTAAAATTAAATATATATATATATATTATATTTTTTACACAAACAATTATATATACATATATATTATTAAAAACTAAAATATACTATATGATAATTTTAATCATAACTATTTTAATGAAAAAATAATTTTTAAATATTTGTTTTACTATTTTTATAATTTTTTATTTTTTTAAAAATATTTTTAATATAATTTTAATTTCTAACGACACTAATTTTGAATTTTACATCATAAATAATTTTTAAATTTATTTTTTAATTAACATTGATAAGATATACAATTTAATTATATATATATATATATTATATTACATTATATTATATTATGTATATGTGGTTTACATATTTGAAGAAAATCATTTACAATTAGTCAAAAAATCTTGTTATTCAAAAAATAACTACTATAATAAAATCTAATAAATTATTCTATATAAAAAATTAAATGATTTAAATAGATTATGATAAACAGTATTTTCTTACTTGTATATATATCCTATGTAATTTATTTTCTTAAAATTTGCAACAGAAACAAATTCCGTCGCTAATTTCTGACGGAATTGTGACGGAATTTCCATCGCTAATTTTTTTGATGGATTAGCGATGAAATTAGCGAGGGAATTGTCTAACAGAAAAAGATTCTGTCGCTAATTTCGTCGCTAAATATGGATTAGCGATGGAATTTAGTGACGGACAGAAATTCCGTTGCTAATCTGTGAAAAAAATTAGCGACAGAATTTCCATTGCAAATTCCGTCGCTAATTTGCGACGGAATTTGTTTCCGTTGCAAATTCCGTCACTAATCAGCTGTTTTTTTGTTGTGTTAAATTTTACAACATATGATATTATAAAGTTTGAAATTACATGTATTTGATTTTTTTTGGGTAAATATAAATGTTTAAATCATTCTTATCTTAAATAGATGTATTTTGGACAAAACAAGAGTTTGAGAGTCAAACTTAATAGTCAGCTAATATACAAATAAAATCTCGGAGGTTTATATGATATACATTTTAATTTTAAGTAAGGTTTATATACCTTTTCAAAATAAAATGGAGGCTTATGTAATTTAGATAAAATAGAGGAGTTTTAATATATTTTACTCATTTTATTAATTATCATAGCCATGAATTTATATGAGTTATGATTTCATTCAGCTGAAATATTTTTCTAGCTACACCCATGACATAATATATTTTAAGATACTAAATGCACTTAAAAAAAACACTTAAAGTGCAGAATGAATCACTAAAAAGTTTAAAATGCTGGACTATAATTTGTTTGTTTAAATAATATATTATACTATATCGATTGAAAACCACGTTTTTAATCAGGAAAGATGAACAGGACCTAACCACTTATGGGTTGTCTGGATTCTAACAAAAGCACTTTTAGAAAATACATTTATGTAAATCAAGATAAAATTTATATCATATATTTATTTCGTATACCATAAAATCACTTTTAAAATTATTTATTTTCACCATAATACTCCATTATATCAAAACACAAGGTTGAAGTGCGTCACCGTCACTGACCAACTTATCTTCTGTTTTTCTATCCACAGAACTTGTTTCAGAGTACCCAACAAAAAAAAGATTCAAAATAAAATAGTTTTATTTTATATATGTGTGAGAAAGAATCGGCGGGAGACTTATTGAAGAGAAAATAGTTTTGAAAAAATGGTTCTAGGTAATTTAAATATGCATCAAAAAAGACTATTGAAAACACTGGTAAAAATGATGGATTAGATAATACCAAGCCTTCTCAAAATGAGCAAAATAAGAACGAAGAGAACTATTATATTATTGTTGTTGATGTTTTTAGGTATGAATACACATAATATAATAGAAAATAATTTCAGTATCACATTGTTCAACTTGGCTACCTGAGTGCGACACTAGTAGGAGGATAATTCCTCCCTGGGACTCACACAGCAATGAAGCAGGGATCTTTCACTTGCTTTCCTTTTGCGCTTCTCTTAGCACATGTGGTATGAAACACATGGTATGATGTTACTCTTATATTATAAGAGCATATGTCATTTTGAATCTATCATTAACACCGTACAGACTTAAGTCCAGACATACTCAGTGTCTAAACCCAAATTCTTCAACTCTGCTCATTGCTATGACGTTGACATTGAAGAGTTTGTTATCTAGCTACAGGTATTATGAAAGTGGGATTCTAAACTTTGATCCAACTTTATCTATGTGGATCTCATCGTGACTTGTTATACTTTAGTCAAGGTGACATAAAGTTTGTGTTTCTTCCCTACCATATCAGCATTCTTTGCTGCCTTACTAGTGAACACAAATGTCTCATCTTTGCCCACTCCACTTGAGTATCAAAGGCGATGCCCGTGTGAGAGGGCCAGCCCTTTTTAACTTGTACGACATACTAGACATTGTATACTTTCAAACAAACACATAAAGTAATAACAGAAAAAATATAATTTCATTAATGAGGTTTACAAATTACACTTTACGCGTGCCAAGGGCTTGCACATGTTCTTCTAAAAGAATTTTTCGCCTATTGGCTTTTTCAGGGGATCTGCTACCATATATTTGGTTGAAATGTGTTATACAGTAACAACCTTTTGTGCTATATAATCTCTAACAAAATTATACTTGATATCAATGTGTTTAGTTTTATTGTGATACTTAGGATCTTTAGTGTAGGCTATGGCTGTAGTATTGTCACAGTATACTATTACCGGACTGATACTCTTGTTTCTAAATCCAAGGTTTTCTATAAATCTCTTGAGCCATAAAGCCTCTTGTACTACTGTGGTGCATGCCACAAACTCAACTTCCATTGAATGTAAGGCAATACACGTTTGCTTCTTGCTACTCCAACATATGGCGCCATTGTTGAGCAAGAAGGTATAACCTGAAGTTGACCTTCGTTCTTCTTCATCTTCGCCTACATCAGCATCAGAGTACCCAGCAAGGCACATGTTGTTTCCTTCGTAGCACAGTGCATAATTAGAAGTGCCCTTTAAGCATATCAAGATCCTCTTCACTGCTTTCTAATGCTTTTCACTGGGATTAGACTGGAATTTGCTTACCAGTCCCACTGCATAATAGACTTCTGGTTTTGTACACATCATTACGTACATCATACTACCAACAGTACTGGCATATAGAACTCTTTCCATCTTCTTTTTGTCAGACTCGGTTTTGGGACATATGTCAGAACTCAAAGCCACTCCAGTAGCAATAAGGGTACTCATGGGATTGCAGTCTTTCATGTTAAATCGCTCAAGAATCTTGTTGATGTAATTCTCTTGTGAAAGAGAGAAGATTCATTTTGAGTGATTTCTTTGGATCTTAGCTCCAAGTATATACTCTGCTTCACCCACATCTTTCATTTCAAAATTTGACAAAAGCCATTCTTTAATAGCCACCACTGAATCTAGACTATTTCCGGCCAATAGTATATCATCTACATATAAGGATAATATGACAAAATTACCCTCAAACCACTTAATGTAGACGCAGGGGTCTTCCTCTATCATTTGGAAGTCATATGAGGTTATTGCTTTGTGAAACTTCAAATACCACTGTCTGGATGATTGTTTCAATCCATATATAGACCTTTTGAGTTTACAAACTTTATTTTTCTTTTCTTTTTCAATGAAACCTAATGGTTGTTCCATATAGATTTCTTTATCCAGATCACCATTTAGGAATGCAGTTTTTACATCCATCTGATATAATTCTAGATCTAAACTATTTACTATTGCCAGAATAAGTCTAATAGAGTTGAAACATACAACAGGTGAGAATGTATCTTCATAATCTATGCCTTCTTGTTGTGTGTACCCCTTTGCCACTAATCAAGCCTCATATTTGTCAATTGATCCATCTATTTTTCTTTTAATCTTGAGAACCCACTTGTTCCCAATAGCTTTACTCCCTTTTGGAAGATCAACTAACACCCAAACTTGGTTCTTTTGCATTGAGTCCATTTCTTCTTCCATTGCTTTCATCCATTCCTCCTTGGCAGGACTTGACAAGGCTTCTCATCCAGAACGGGGCTCATCATCCCCTTCTGGAGTAACTAAGAAAGATTCACCTTCTATTTGAAAGCGTCTTTTGGGAACACCTTCCCTGTTACTCCTTCTGACAGGAGCTATTTGCTTATCTTTCTTTCTTTACTCAGGTCTAGGTGTTGACCTTTCTTGGCTTCCACTCAAATTGACATACCTAGATGATTCTGGTTTGTCAATTTGTTCTGCACTATCTTGTTCCTGTGTCTCATAAAGAGAAATAGTACGGTCAACATCTCCTCTATTGGGAAATTCAGTCTCAATGAATGTTACATCTCTTGATTCTATTTCAGTCACCGTTCCATCTTCGTTTTCACCTATGAAAACGTATCCCTTTGATTGTTCAGAGTATCTTATAAAGATACATTTCTTTCCTCTAGGACCTAACTTCCCATGCTTATGAGAAGCATCATGGATATACACCACGGACCCCCAGGGTCTCAAGATGCTTAGATCTGGCTTGCTTTTTGTCCATAACTCATAGGGTATGGAAGCGACTGATTTTGAGGGTACACGGTTAAGTATGAAGGTCGTCGTTAACAAAGCATTATCCCAATACGAAATTGGCAAGTTTGCTTGAACCATCACAGACCAAACCATATCTAGAAGAGTTCTGTTTCTTCTTTCAGCAACTCCATTTTGTTGTAGAGTGCCAGGGATGGTCAGTTGTCTAATTATCCTTTCTTTTCAAGAGCTATTTGAATTGTTCAATAAATATTCACGACCTCGATCAGTGCGTAATGCCTTAATTTTAAAAGACATAACACAGAAACCAAGTTTCGTCGGATGTCAGGGGCGTAAAGTACATCATGGAGTATTCAGTTCTTCCCACCACGCAAAGTAAATTTGCAGGTGCCCAAACCTTTAACCTCAATCCTTGCATTGTTCCTAACGTAAAGCCACTTGCTTTAATACAACAACTGACGGTACTCGATAAAGGATCCTTGATCCCTGGTTACATGGTCTGTGGAGCCTGAGTCTATAATCCAAGAAGAAGAAACAGGTTCTGTTAGAAAAACAATACTAGAAACATGTGAATTCACATAATTCACTAATACCTTTTTGCTCTTAGTTTGTTTTGAACAGTCACGTGCGAAATTGCCCATTCTCTGGTAGGCGAAGCATTTGACCTTCTTCAGGTTTAGCTTCTTCTTCCCACCTTTATTTCCCTTCTTCTTGAATTACTTCTTCTCTTTTTGGGTTGAGGACCACCCTTCTTCCCTTTCTTTTGGAACTTCTTGCCTTTCTTGGAATCGGGCCTTAATTAGAAAGTGCTAGCATCCTTAGTTTGTCTAGAAGTCTTGTAAGCCTCTAAACGTTCATCCTCTAGCTCCAAGTGCTTAGAGACATCGCTAAAAGTAATGATGTTTTCATTATGGGTCAAATTAACTTTCATATGCTCCCAGCTAGCAGGAAGCGATATGATAACAACCTGCACTTGCTGTTCATCAGATAGGACATGTCTAGCTTCTTTAAGTTCTCTGATCATGTTGGCCATCTCTCTCAGATGTTGCTTCATAGGATTGTTTGGCTTGAGTTTGTAGGTTTCGAACTTAATCGTTAACCTCCTAAGTTTACTGGTAGAAGTACCACCAAACTTGTCCTTCAACGCTATCCACATAGCTTGTGCAGTTTTGTGCCTCTCAAACTCGCACATTATGTCATCAGCCATGGCACTCAGAAGCGTGATTCTTGCTATGATGTTTTTCTTCTTCCAAACTTGGTAAGCCTTTTGGTCTCTCCTATGTTAGGCCATATTCCCAGCTTCAGGTTTGACCATTGCAGTGGTTAATGGTTCAACAACATCTTGTTCCTCCAAGATGTATTGGACCTTTCGGTGCCATATGTCCCAGTTATCCCCGTTAAGCTTTTTCCCTTTATTAAGCTCAGCAATTATGTTCTTGGTTGCCATTTTCAGTTCTGTGTCAAATTTATCCCACATTATTCTATGTTCTCTCTAAAAGGAGAGACGTACCATAGAACATTTTAGTTACATAGCATGGCAAAGTATACAACGTCCTATACTTATATCGTCCTTGATCAGAAAGTAATGACATTGCAAGATCCATGATCAAGAGCATACGTTTATACCTCCCGTCACACAGATACAGGCAATAATCATTATGTCCTATCAAGAATTTATATAAGCACTTCAAAAATGTGGCTCTTAGAAGTCTTATCTTTTGAAAGCTCCCACTTATAAAAAGCATACATATATTATTCACAAAATAATCATTCAACAATAATTTAAGTAATTTCATTAAATGAAATAACACATTTAGTCTGTTTACAATGCATGAAACCAAAAGCTTAATACAACAAACGTTAATAAAGAGAATACAAATGTTACATCATTTGATATGAACATAAAGGTAATCAAGTATTGCTTTCCTCAGTTTTCTAAGTTTGCGTGTTTTGGTCATAAAAGATGATACTAAATCTATAGCCCAAATCCAATAAAATTTCCTTATGTGTTTTCCTTTAGGTCCTCCTCTTACCCTTATTACTCTTATGTATTCCATTATGACTTTAAGATAGAATTCAGTATTCTTCTTATCGGTTACATACTAGATGTAACTGGCGAGCACGCCATTGATGCCTTTTATGTTTATCAGTTTGGCTGCATCTCTTTCAGCTATACTCATAGCTAAAGCAGGGGTACAGGGTTAATTCACCTCTTCTCCTTCCCCAACTACGGTTTCACTGGGAAGATCTAGTAAATCGTTAAAGACCAAGTAAGGTTCAGCATGGAGGGATTCAATGGGGAATAAAGATTCCGACTCAGGTCCAAAATACATTAACTCCTCTGGGTCTTCTTGAGGAACCTCTTCAAGGTCCTCATCAGGATTTTCATCCTCAGGTTCATATTTTGGAACTCCATTATTCATGTATGA
Organism: Neltuma alba; assembly: GCF_004799145.2. Classification (NCBI taxonomy): domain Eukaryota; kingdom Viridiplantae; phylum Streptophyta; class Magnoliopsida; order Fabales; family Fabaceae; genus Neltuma; species Neltuma alba. The sequence continues at coordinate 160,066 of NW_021632546.1, forward strand.
GTATTCCAATGAACCATGCTTGATATTTTCAGTGCTACTAGAAGCCTCTTGCTTCATTTTCATCTAAAACAAAATAATATAAATTATTTTGAATATTCTGGAATTTTTATCTATATAAAAATACCAAAAGATGCACTGAAACACTCACAAATAGATCTTTAATTGCCTCAAAAATTAGCCAATTATATATCAAAATGAAGAGCTTAATTTTAGGGATTTTTAGAAACAAACCGCACCTCAAACAGAGCTCCCACGCGCCTACACGCACCCCTAGAAGAATAAATTCTGTGAAAAATAAAAAAAATTTCAGCCCATTTGCGCTATTGGCGCATGTACTACATGCTCGCCATGCAGCCAGCCATTGGCGACACGCGCCGTTCCGGTGGCCTCCACATGCCATCCCCTTTCAAATGGGGTGGCCCACGTGTCTGACAGGCGTGCCACGTGGCGGTACGTGCCATATGGCGGTTTTGGGAAATTTTTTTTCTTTAGGCTTGGACCGAAAAATAATTTTTTTTAAGTGGGCTCGCTAGACTCTGGCCCAACCTGAAAAAAGACTTTTTTTTTAGGCTTGAGCAATTTTTTTGGGGCCTAGTTTCTCTTTGTTTTTTTTTACTTTTTTTTTGGAGAAGGGCCAAAACGATGCTGTTTTGGCCTTAGAGGTTGTTTTCAACCTCCAACCGGGTCGTCCTGACCCAGTTTCTGCAAGCAGGTCCGGTCTGATGGACCTGTCAGACCTGAAAACTTCTCTCCTCTATATCTCCTCTGTCTGACGTCCAAATTTCGCGTATTTTATATCATTTTCTTCGTTTTTTCATCCTCTACACAATGGGATAGGTTTTGGTACCTAAAAACTCAATTTTAAGCAGACTCAATAATGGAAAATAAAAGAACCGAAAATGAATATGATGTAAAATGTGTTTCATGGAGGCAGAGAAATAATCTATCATATCTACTTATAAATATAAGTCAGAAAACAATCATACTGGAAGTAAAAAGGAGGATTTGCATAATTGATTGAAGCAAATCGCATAATCGGATGATTACTTAGAAAAAAACACAGCAATAAAAATAAAAAGAAAAACACAGGCTCTATTGATAGATAAGGCAATGGAAAATGGCAATGATGAGAGGCTGTGGCTCACCATGAATGACGGTGGGATTTGGAGGAGGAGATCTGTGTGCATGTATTTTCGGCTTGTTACTCTTTTTAGGTTTAACTGCATTGTGCCTTTGGTTAAGCCTGTGACCCAACGAACCCAAATGCTTTGTCGCAGCCTTCATTGTTCCTAAACTGAACAAGACCTCAAATACAACTACCAACTCTGCCATAATCTTCATGGTTGACTTTGATAATGGAAACAAGGAATATAGGGTTAAATATGACAATGTCAACTTCATCATCGATATATTTCTTGATCAAAATAGTACCAGTTCGATTGGGAGCTCCACCATTGCAGGCTTCTACCAGGGGCACAACAAGAATGCGAAGAAGTGGAGCTCTATTGAAGCACATGCCGGAGCACTTAACCGGACGGTGAAAATGGACGGGAAAGCATAGTTCTGGGTGAATTTTATGACATCGGTGAAGTACAAGATCATGTTCTTTTACACAGCACAACACAGATTATGGGGAGGGGCTAACGTTGTCATCGCTGGCTTGGAAGATGAGAAAGATGATATCAGACTCGGACACTCCCTCCTGATAATTATGTCCGGTGCAACCCAGCTGGTAGCTGGTTGCTATCTCATGCTTCTGGTTCTGGGTCTTTTTGTCCATTTTGTACCTTTAGGTTTTTTCTCTAGCATTGTTTTTTTCCTTCTTTGTAAGGAAAAAAAAACTATGATTCTGTTTTTGTTTCAGAGAAAGTAATCATGCTTGTTAGGATATTTGACGCAGGTTTGGATTTGGATTTTGGGTTGGTTTGCAAGATTTTCTTTCAAAATGTAATTATTGTGGGAGAAGGGCCTCTCCACTTTCCATCCTCTCTATTTTCTTTCACTTCCCATCTCAATCATTAAATTGTATTTTAAATGGTTCATGTTTTATACTCCTCTAGTCCTTAATATAAGATCCATTTAACTGATTTGATTAGATTAAGAAAGTTAGATAAGTTAGTTAATTATAAGAAATATGACATGTTTTTTTTCCCTGAAATTCCATAATCATCTTTCTTAATATCCTCCCTCCTTCACCTACTTTATTATGGTAAAGAGAGTATCTATAAGGGTAATTTAGGAAAAACTGACAAAAATGAGAAATATGTCTTATATTTAAGATCAAAACTAACTTAACAATTAGGTCTTATATTAATGACTGGAGGAGTATTTTATAAAATTATGAAAAAGAAAAATATTACGTTTAAATACCAATATTAACGATTAACATGAGAAGTGAATAGAAATAGAGGAAAAGAAAGAGTGGAGAGACCCTTTTCCCAATTATTGTTCGGGCCTCTCCAAATTATATTTATATATTTTAATTGTACTTGTTATATTTCTTCCCGATTTTTTTATGAAAAATAATGACTTTTTTTTTTTAGCAAAACAGATAAGTTTTATTAATACCATAAAAAAAGTACAAACACCAATAGCCACTCGAGGCCCAAAAGAGGAAAAACACTCAGAAATAAACCTAGAGATACAACCTAACACACCAACTTACCGAAAAAGAAACAAACAATAGAAACAAGCCAACTACAAACAAAACAAAAGAAAGCAACTAGCCTATACTAGTCCTGTCACCAACATCTGAAGCTGAACCAACATGAGCCATCTGTAAATCAAGGAGTAAGACAGCAACCAGAGAGGATGGTGGCTTAAAAAGCCATCCCACAAGTACCATACCCCTCATTGCCTCAGTTACGCACTGGTTACCCTTCCTATTCACTAAAGCCAACTCCCAATTGCAACTGTGAGACAAGTAATCCCAACACTTATGAAGGATGTTTGCACAATTCCATTCTCCTCCTACAAGATCCTTTCTGCTCATCAAACTATACAGCTCCTTATCTGTCTCAAAAACTACCTTCCTCCTGTCCTTCCTTGAGACAACTTCAAGAGCTAATAGAAGAGCCAAACTTTCTGCCATGAAGGGAGATGCAGCAGAAACTTTCTTCCCCAGACCTCCTACAAAACAATCAGAATCCTTTCTACATACAACACCTACTGCAGCAAGTTTTAAACTACTCTTAAAACCAGCATCAATATTAACTTTTACTACCCCTTCAGCTGGCTTTCTCCAAGATTTACTTATTTCAACCTTCATACTAGAAGACTCTCTCCTTGCCTTTCTTGTAGTAGCTTCTTCAAATTCTCTAACAAGCCTCATTGCAGCTGCCACACAGCTGCAAGCATCCATTTCATGCCCTTCAAAGACATAGTTACACCTGCCTTTCCAAATGCCCCAACATATACCAGCAAACAAAGCCATGTCCTATTCAATGATAGCATCTGAGTTAATTAGCCAGTTTTCCAGCCACTTGTCAATTTTGAAATTGCCAATTCTGTCAAATCTTAAAGCCAATGGGGGGTCATACCAACAACACTTTGTCCAAGGACAAAGAAACAGCAGATGCTCAATAGTCTCAATATCATACTTGTAAACAGGAGAAATAGGATCAGCAGCATATTTTCTATGAAAAAGAGCTTCCTTAGGGGCTACAGCACCACTGACAGCTCTCCAAATAAAACGAAGGACTTTAGGGGACATTTTAATATTCCAGATTCTACTCCATAAATTCTTTGAAGGGAAATAGGAATTACCAGGCTTATCTACATTCTTCACCATTTTCTTCTGTAAAGCAACCTTATAACCGATCTTAACAGCATAATCACCATTCCTATTCTTTAACCAGATCAATTTGTCCCTTATATCTATCAGAGGGATTCTGTCTTTTTTAATACAAGACTTGTCTTCTTCAGATAAAAAATTCCCTGCCCCTTCTAACCACCATTCACCATTCCTTATTATGTTACAAACTCTCAGGTTCTTCATTTCCTTATCTAAACTTCTATCATTCAAATTTAAATAAACCATCTCAGGAAGCCATTTATCTTAAAAAATCTTGATATTCTCCCCTCTTTCAACCTCTAACACAAGTCATTTACTAAAAGGTCTCGGGCCTCCAAAATGCTGGACCACTCCCATGAAGCCCTGCTTCCTTTTTTGGCCTGCAAGAAACTATTTTTAGGAAAATACAGACCTTTCATAATCCTTACCCAATGATCATCAGGATTCTGAATTAGTCTCCATGCAGATTTTGCCAACAGTGCAATATTGAAGGCTTCCAACTCATGAAAACCCATACCACCTTCTCCTTTTGCCTTACTTAACCAATCCCAAGATTTCCAATGCACCCTGCCCTCCTGGTTTTTCTATCCCCACCTACACCATGGCATCCAATTCAACACAAGTCTTCTTTGGAAATTTAAAATAGGGCATAAGGAAGACTAGGATTGCATTTGCCACTGCTTTGATCAAGACCTCCCTTCCCCCAATAGTGAGAAGTTTCTACTTCCACCCTTGAAGTTTCTGACTTATCTTGCATCTAACAAAAGATAAGGCTTCACACTTTGACCTTCCCCAAAGCATTGCCATGCCAAGGTACTTCCCCGAATTATCACTTGCCTCAATCCCCAGTACCTCATACACATCCCGTTTTTGGTCTGCGCTGGCATTTTTTGAGAAGAAAATACAGGATTTATCAAAATTGATAGATTGACTGGAAGCATCACAGTAGCAGTTCAGTATGCTCTTTAGCAACTCACAGTTCCTTTTATTTGCATTGATGAAAAATAACGCATCATTAGCAAAGAAACAATAAGATAATGTGGGGAAAGTTTTAGCTAGTTTGATGCCTTTTAGCTTTCCTCTATTGACAAACCACTGAGTCATCGAAGAGAGCACTTCTGTTGCCAAAATGAATAGGTAGGGAGACAAAGGATCTCCCTGTCTATTTCCTCTCTCCATGCTAAGATCTAAAACTTTTTTGCCTACAACCATTACACTTAGGTTTGCTGAAGAGACACATTCCATTGCCCATGCAATCCATTTCTCTCCATTACCCATGACTTTTTATTTGGAGTATTAAAAAAAAGATACTTCCCCGTCAATGTAGGAGCTGGAAAATGAATTATTTTAATCTTAAATATAATATTTCATTCATTTTTATCTTCAAAATATAAAAGTTTTTTCAAATATCCCTATTAAGTACACATAGCAGAAAACTCAACTAATTTCCTACAATAATTAATTTAACTAATGTTTTTTAATATCAACAATTTAGTTATCTAGCTTTTATATTAAAAATCAAAGATAAAATCTGAGATCAATTATTAAAAGCAAGCAACTAATTATTGAATTAGAGTATTTTGTTGAAATTTTTTTTATTTTTAACATATTTATTAATCCAATTAACTTAAGGTTTTTTTTTATCAGTAAGAATTAGTTATGTGTTTGTTTTTATAAACAAAAAGGAGTGAAGGATTATCTATTTAGAATTTTGAAATACTAAAAGCACTCAATAATACACTGAGTTATCTCAAGGCTTCGTTTGCTTTCGCTCATGCCTAGCCTGGGGACCCGGAGAGGGGGGGCTGTTTCCTCCGTTGAAACCGTTAGGTTGGCTGAGCTGAGGATCGCAATTTTCAATGCCCAAAATACCCTTTTGGAGAGGAAAAAGATAAGATAGAAATGAAAATTTCTTTTGGGTCTAATTTGTTACATACAATTGAATATCATAAATTCAATTTAGTCAAAATGCTCTCTCTCTTTGTAAACAAGATGCTTTTTACGCCTCCTTTTATGCTGCACAAAATAGAGGCGTAAATAGCCTTTTGCTGGTTCACTCACCACGCCTCACTTGTACTGGATTCATTTTTCTTGATATCCATACTTGAGAGAGCAAGTAATCCATATGAATTATGAGACTATTTGGGCTACGTCTAAAGATTGGGTCCAATAATTTGTCGGCGACCACCTGCCACTGCACACCCATATGGATCACCGATTGGATTAATTCGATGGCTACAAGAGAACTGAAAGAATATAGAAGAGGATGTGTGTATGTAATAATTTCTTATACACTTTAGTGGACAATATTTAAACAAAACATGAAACAAGGAAGAGAACTACATTTCCACGGCTACAAGGTGCAATTTCCATTATTCAAAGCCTGGTCCAAGAAAATGCTTCCCAAATCACAAGCACATTACCCAGTCATAACAAAACTCAAAATAAAGGTACAGGACACAACAATCAAAATCCAGCATTACACGAAGCTGTAAATTTACAGAACTACTTGGAGGATCGAAAATACGGTTTGAGCCAATGCGAGAACGAGGAGCAGAAATGCAGCAACAGTAGCAGCAATTTGCCAAGGTGTATGACAATAATCACGTCTCAGGTTTGCCTTCCACTGGTGCCAACGACTTTTACAATACCTATTCAAATCTTTGCAAGTCTTGAAATAGTGAGTACTGATGGTTGAATGGACGACATTGTCTGAAAGACCATTAAATAATGTGGCAACCTTTTTCGTATCACCTAAATAGTTCCTAACTACTTTCTTGCGAACGAGGAGATCCACATCCTTTTCTGTGTTTATTAGCCAATCCAACAAAAGAGCATAATCAGTAATGTAAGCATTTCTAGAATAATGACATTGTTCTAATGCTATCATGTTACGAAACAAAAGTTCAGTATTATCATCCACCACAACATGGGGAATTTCAAGAATTTCTCCTGAAAATTTCACGTCCAATAAGCATTCGCTCTCACAATCCTTCAACGTTACGCCTGCTTCTTCCAGTGCATTCGCATTGTATAAAAGAATATGGCTTCCATCCTTTGGGACTCGCATCCATTCATCCTCACCCTCTGGGCTTGGCTTCCTTTCAGGCGTCTTTCTTTTCTTGTAAAACAATCTAAGGAGATCCGTAAAATGCTTTATACCAACAGTAGAATGAGGGTCTAATTCTTGTCCATTGTGATACCCAAAATAGTTATGAGTGAGCTGAAGAAATGAAGGGAGGCTACCACGACGATCACGGGGGAAAGCTTCATTGAACAGCTTTTCAATAACAAAGAATGGAAGTTGATTCTCAAGTAAAAGTAGATCTAGAAGTATAGAATCCGCTAACCATGGCTGTGACAATTTAGCATCGTTGCGTACCTCACCCAAATGGGACATGATGAAGAGTTCAATGATGAAGACAGCATCCATTAAAGTCAGTTCCACAAGTTCTTCTTCAGTAATGGTTTCTGAATAAGAAGCACGGACTTGTGGCTCTAACTTTTGTACAAATTCAACCAATTCGCAACAACTTGAGTTGGTTCTTTGAATAAATCTTTTGAACAATATATGTTTTTGCCTTTTCATGTCTTGCAGCCCCTCATTGCGATAATGAAAGGGGCCAATGGAAACAACTTTTGGAGTGTAAGCATCTTTTTTAAGATCACGGAGCTTAATAGGCACCCTGTAGATACAACAGTGTGGTGACAGATGACCATCTCCACAATCTTGAATAAGTTTTTCGATGTCTTCAGTTATCACCAGTCGTGAAGCACTCATTTGTGGAGTACTAGTGTCAATCTAAACAAAATAAGGAAGAAAGAGTGTAATAATTGAGGAATGAAACAGAAGCAACCTTAAAAATAGTAAGCAAAAAGAATTGAAGAGAGGTAAAGGATGCATATACCGGTTGTGAAGCACCACTCATTATTGGTGCAGCAGTCGTCGATGTCCACATGAGATGTCGATCAATCTTTTCAGGGATGATAATCTAAACAAAATAAGGCAAAAAGAGTGTAATAATTGAGGAATGAAACAGAAACAACCATAAAAGTAAGGAAAAAGAAACTGAAGACTGGTGGAGGAAGCATACGCTTTGTTGAGCACTCTCAGAACAGACCGTAGAGTCCATTTCACTCACGACAATAGATATCGCCGAGTGAATGTCAGAATCTTGGGCAGTCATTTGTCGAGCACAAGTGCGAATCTAAACAAAATAAGGCTAAAAGAGTGTAATAATCGAGGAATGAAACAGAAGCAACCTTAAAAACAGTAAGCAAAAAGAAATTGAACAGAATGCATACGGTTTGTGGAGGACTCCCGAAGACCTCCGAGTCTTTTGTTTCAGAATCTGTTACTTCTGCCATCTAAACTTATTAGTCAAGAAAAGACAGGAGAATGAAAGTAGATCTGCTATGCTCTGTGTTGAGCATAGATATATAGATGGGACGCGCGGCGCTGTGTCTCAGCAATCGGCTCTCATAATTACTTGGCTTCACTCTAACAATTATTTTCCCCCCTAATTGATTGGGCAGCTGCATTGATGAATGATTTCTCCCTCCAAACCTTGCTAATTTGTCTTTACTGCGAGCCCTTTTATTAGTTCCATTCCCAAAGGTAAGACAGTTGTTGCAGTGTTTTGATTGTTAAAAATATATGCCGCTATCTAAATCATTAAATGTTTTCTTTTTAAATGCTTCCCAAACTTCCCAACATAAATGAGTTAATATGCCAATATGCCCTGAAAGTTTTCGCATAGGAGTATTGGGTATCTGAAATTTTTTTTTTTTTGGGACTCAATGTTGTCTAAAAGCTTCCAAATCATAGCAATGTCGCCTTGATCGTTTTCTGGGTTAAGTTTTCACTATTAATTGACCAAACATAATGAGTTGGTAAGTCTACGTTTCATCCACATTATTTTCTTTCCTGAGTTAAGGTGCAACTTTGCCTCATAAATTTTTACTCAGGAGCACTGACCTCCGAGTATCTAAAAGTTTCCAAATTATAGCAATGTTGCCCAGCTGTCATCCATGTTAAATTGCTTGACTTGAACATTATGCAAGATATTGCTTAAAATATTGTAACTTGTAAGGGATTGAAGATCAATACCTCTGACGTAAAAACATTGGGAATATTGAATAAGACCCATACATTAGGTTATAATCCGTTATCATCCTCTCCGTTCTGATCTGTAGTTTACTAATTTTTGCTAAACTTGATTGAAGAAACCGTTGTTGTAAAGAAGAAACAATAGGATTTTCCCAGAGAGGAGGATGAAGTGAATTTCGCAGTCTAAAAGGGATAGAATTTTTGTTCAGTGTAACGAAGAGAAGGCTTCAATGAATGAATCAGTGTTTATCAGTTTTCTTAGAGCAAATTCTATCACTGCACATGCAAAACACTACCTATAAAAATATTGGTCAGAATATAATTTATACAACTCTTGCATTATTTACATCCTTTTATTATTAAATGTCAACTTCATATCCATTTTCTAACCAAGAAAAATTTCTTATCAATTCCTGATGAATACAATTAAAGAGGGCGGTAAATTCAATAGAAGTACTTGAACTAACGTCTTTATTTGTCATTAAATTGAAAATTTTAAAATTATTAATTTGTCTTTATAATCTAATTATCTACACTCTCTTTTCCTCCCCCTCTCCACTTTGAAGAACTTGGACTAATTCAGAATGCTATTGTTTAAATAAATAATTTAGAAAATATTGTATTAAAACGTATAAAGTTTATAGAAAAATAAACATGCACATATATTTTTTTCTATACAATAAACATGCATATATTATAATAATTAATTTATCCTTCGCCACAATAAAGTTCTATTTGATTAATTTTTTTTGAACGTATGCGTTTAAAATATTATTTTACTCAACTCGCGCATTTAAATTTGTAAAAAATTTAAAATATGAGTAAAACTAAATTACTTCCAAATTCTACATACTCTCCTCTACTCAATGACTATTTCTCTATTTAAAACTTGAAGTTATCATCGAAGTTTCACCCTCCAATCTCAATATGTTTATTCTCAAAATTAATTGTTTAGAACAATTATCCAAACAATCATTGTGTTGGTATCCCTGATTATTATGAATAATAATGTATTACTACAAATTTTATATTAGATATCTACAGGTTGATTTGAAAAGTTAAATGCACCCAATGTTTGATCTACAAATTAAATCCTACCTCGGTCACGTAATATAAGAATTGGATTAATAATTTATGAATATTCAAAAAAAATTAATTAAATTTATTATTTGTAATAAATGAGTATTGTCTTCCATCAAATACTTTTGTTAATCATAAGCATTAAAATGAAAACTTCTTAACATATACAATTACCATAAGGACTACTTAAAAAAATAAATAAATATGAACAAGTAAAATAAAATAAAGGAAAAAAGACAATAAGATACCCTCAAAAATGCTAAAGGACAAATTTAGAGTGGGTGAATTTTAAAATTTCAAATTTGACCCCTTGTACTATTTTAGATTTTAAAATATTATGAAATAACAATATTGTCTTTATTCTTGATGACTACTTTCATATAGCTATTGACTATTCTAGTTTAACTACTGATTAGTTTTGTTTTTAAAGTTCTGGGAAATACTTTTATATAGCCATTGACTACGCAAGAATAGTAAATAATTAAACAAAAAGCAGTCATTAGATCTCCAGTAACACTTAATGCAATTTCTGGATTTTTGAAATAAAAGTAGGCAATAGCAAAACTAAAATAGTCAATAGCTAAACAAGAGTAGTCTCCAAAATTTTAAAAATAAAAATAGTCAATCACAATAGTAGAGTAGTGAGTAGCTAAACAAGAGTAGTCATTGAAGTTCTAAAAACAAATATAGTTAATAACTAAAAAAGAATAGTCAATACATAAAAAAGAATAATAACTAAAGTTTCGACTATAGGTCATCGAGGTTTTGGTGACATGTCACCAGAGCTCCGGTGGATGGCCATCGACAGGGTCATGGAGGTCGAAGCTCAGGCAGCTAGAAACCAACTAAAGGTATTGTGGTGACAATATTTTTTTTAAAAAAATAGTAAAAGGCATTAAAAATTTCAAAATAATAAAAGGGGTCTGAATTGAGATTTTGAGATTCACGTACATTGATTGTCATTAAACAATTTTTAGGATATTTTATTATTTTTTGAAATTAAAACTTTATATTTAAAATTAAATTAAAATTTAAATTGGCTTCTGTATTTATGACAAGAAAGTAGGTTGAAATAGGTTGGGAGACTAATAATAGGTGTCTTCAATTCTCTTAAGTCATCTTATGATCTCATCCCTTCAGTCAGGAAATTTATCTTTAACCCTTTCGTTTACTGAGGGTTCGTTTGGATCAACGATTAGAAAAGTAGCTTTTGAAAAAGTAAAGCTAAGTAAAAGCTAAATTGGATAAGTTGAATTTTATTTAGATTGGAGTTCAACAAAGCTAGTTTACAAAAGTAAGATTGGTAAAAGGTTGTTTGGATTATGGTTGAGTAAAAATAAGTTTGGTTGTAAAATGACCAAAATGAGTATGAGTTTTAATAAATAATGAAGCATGATTAAAAAAATGATTTCACATAATACAATGAAATTAAAATAATTTAATACGCAAAAGTCATAAAAAGTTATTTTAAATATAAAGTGAAACATGAAAAAATAAAAATATATTTTTAGGATCATATTTAAAAATAAAAGTATATTTCTAACTTATTTATTACTTTCAACTAATTTTAACTGATTTTTTGTTATCTATAAATTAGTTATTTGAGGCTTATAATAAGAACCAAAGGAAATAATAAATTTCTTAACTTTTTCCCTCTCCATGTTTCAAAAATCAAAAGCTATTAATTTTAATTTATAGCTTATTGCAGCTTTTCGTGCAAAAGTCAGATTGTCCAATCGCTCAACCAAACAGCATCAACATTTGCAATCGAGCTTTTCTAGTTTATAAGCTGCTTATTGGCCCTGAAACACTGAGCCAAACAGGCTCTGAATGTGTGAGAACCCCTGCGCAAACAACCACCCAACTTTATGAATACACAACAGTTCTACCTACCCCTCTCATATTAAATTTGAGACTACAATAATCTGACTTTTCTTGCATTTTACTTTAATTTAATTATATTAATTTCTTTTCTAATTTGAAAACATATACTTAACTCTAAATTCTCAATTTCACTAAGAATATTTAAAAAAAGACGCATCTTTAATTAAAATTTATATTAAGATACTTTTTATTTACTAATTTACCCTTCATAACACTAAATTCATAAATTTTGACTAAAAAGTTTTGACGAATTTAAAATTTTTTATTTTTCCTTAATTTTATTTCTTATTTTTTCAAGTAGTTACGACAGATGTATGACATAAAGATAAAGATGCCTTTAATTATTAAAATAGCACAGACACTGATTTAATTTTTCATTTAATGCAGACATAAAAACCTTAAATAAAAATTTGATTAATTCTTTAAATAAATATATAATACATTAAATAAGTTATAAACGTTTCTAACAAAATTGTTATTTCAAAATTTTAAATCATAAATTTAAATGATTTCTATAGTCTCTCAAACTTAGACAATTTATATTATACGATAAAAAATATTTATTTAATATATTTTCTAGCCATTTAAAAAAATTTAAATAAATACATTTCATTATGCAGTGAAAAATTAAAATTATAAAATTTTTTAATATAATCAAAATTAATAAATTTTATTGCATATTAAAAATTTGAAAATAAATGCATTAAAATTTTTTTTATCAAAAATTATTTTTTTGGACAAATATAAATGTTTAAATAACATTTACATTAAGGAGGGGTATTTTGGTCAAAATAGAGTTCTAAAGTCAAATTTAACAATTACCTAGCGGTTGGATGGACAGAAATGAAATCTCAAGTATACAAGGAAGGTTTGTGTAACATGCATTTTAATTTCAAGGGGGTTTATATATATTTTCAGAATAGAAGAGAGGTTTTTGTAATTTAGATAAACTAGACGGGCAGTTAGAGTATTTTACTCTAAATCTAAATCACTTGTAACTAATTCATTATGCCTCAAGGATAAGAAGTTGACTAAAATTTTCTTATAAATCTAGGAATGATAGTTAAATTATTAAATGTATCATAAAATAATAAAATTGTCCTATTTAGTTTTACTCTTAAAGACCGTTGTCATAATAAAGTATTTTTTCAATAAATTTTATTATCTCTTACCTTTCTCTCCTCTTTCACATACATTTAAAACTTTCTCTGGTAATTAATAGGGCTATAAGTGTAAAAATGTCGTTAATTATCCTGACAACTTATGTTTTAGCTATAATTTCTTGCTAGATGAGTTTGACTACAAAATGCAACAGAGTGAATAATTTCTGCAATCAATGACAAGGGAAAAATTGGGAGTTGTATAGTTGCATTCTAAGAAGCAGGTTTGCATCACTACTCTAATGCTTTTTATGATACTTCATTAGATTTTTAATACTCCGTTACACCTCTATGGATTAACATTTTAAAACGAACTAAATTTTAAGGAATAAAATTATGAGTTTAAAATTTCAGAAACTAAAGCTAAAATGAGGTTAGATTTCTAAAACCAAAAGTGATATTATCCCTATATAATTTAGAAACATAGAGAAATTGCTCCTTTTTTTGGGGATGACATTCATGTTCAAGAAGATAACACACAAAAATAAAATCAAATATCATATCCAGTGTGTTATCTTCTTGAAAAAAATGCTGAAAAAATTACCGTTAAATTTCATAATTTGAAATTAGTATTGGTTACTTATATTAGTAAAAAAAATGACTACACTCAAAAAATAAATAACACAAATTTTTATTGTAATTTCTGATTTGAAATTTTAAAATTTAATAATTATTTTTTTGAGATTTTCTCTATCTTTTTTTTTTGTCATCAATTTACCAAAAATAAATCAAAATATTAATTAACTATCTCATATTGGTATCATACAATTTGTAAATCTTGTTCCATACTACTTGGATCAGGACAAAAAATTATTCATGTGGAGAATATTTATAACAACATTATACTGATGAAAACTTAATTAGCTGAATATGATAAAGTAATGGAAAACCACAGAGTTTATGATGAATTTTTCCAAGATTGTCATGGGATTTTATATTCATCTTAGGTTCCTTGACGAGCTTCTTTAGCTTTTAATTTAAAGCAATCTGAGTTAATTCTTTAAACAAGTAATCAAAAGTCTCATACAAAGATATTCCCAAATCCTCACCAGTATATTATTCCCCCGAGAATATTCTCATCAGACAGGTTTCTTCCCTTTAACTCGGATGATATCTCTATATCTAATGAGAGCATTATTAGAATATTCAAGGTTTGGTGTAAGAGTATTCCTCTTTTTTTTGGGGGGTTTAAATTTAAATAATCTAAATTTATATGTGAACATTTTATGTTTAATTTTTTTCATTTTATATTTTACTTGAAAACATTTTGAAAACAGCAATTTTAAGTTTAGAAAATATCTTTTTTTTTCTTTTGGTGAAACTTTCTCCAGTCTTCAATTTAAAATTTAATCCCACTTAACAAAAAGAAGTCATTTTCTATACATTCATTGCTCAGCTCATCAAAATTCAAAGTTGTTGAAGGAAAGGAACACGACCTAATGCACTTCATTATAATAGGTTCCTCATTGGCAGTCATTCCTTTCAATGTAGATGGAAGTCCTCGTCAATCTGAGCCAGCTGCATCCAAAACAAATCATTTTCACAATTTTCAAGAGGTGGGGGCCATGATTAGCTTAGTATCACTAATTGCTACGAATTATAATGTAATCTTATTATAAATTTTATGTGATATATATAGGCAGATTTTAAAAGCTCAATGGACCCAATAATTAAATCTACAAATTAATTAGGTTGATATCAAAAGGCATCTACGTACCCATTTACATGTAAATATGTAGGGAAACTGGCAACAGATGCACGTTCTTGTTCAGAACTCATTTCACTGTAATACAATTTAGATAATTTAAAATTTGATATGACTTGTTCAAGTTTAAAATTTTTATAATCTGAAATACTTTTCAATCATAAATTTATTTTTAACATAACCTTTATTTGAATTTTGTATCCATTAAAAATAATTCAAAAAATATATAAAGTTTAAATTAATTATGGACCCGAAAATTAATGTGGTTGGTTTAGATTAAGATGAGCATTTCGTGACTATTTTTTTGATAACGATGGACTGTGCTCATTGATAGGGTGTCTTTATTTCATTGGCTAATAATAATGTCTTGTTTTATACATGACCACGTCTCTTCTGCCAGCATTTTTGTCTTTAGTCTTCTGGTTATATTTCGCAACACATTGTTTTTTTTTTTTTTTTTGCCCTTTCAACATTAGACCAAATTAACGCGCATATATGTAATATTCATATATTTAAAAGTTGTACAATTCATGAGAATAGTATAATTTGTTTTGTGAATTTTACATGTTATATGAATTATTTTATTTTTTAAATATAACAATTATAAATTATTAAATATATTGACGATAAAAAAAGTTTTAATGTATCTATTTTTGCATTCTTTTAAATAAAAAATGAGCTCCAATGTGCAGAATCCACCCTTGACTTGTTACAAGGATTGCTCACCTTCTGGTAAAAAAAAAAAAAAAAGGATTGCTCACCCAATCGCAGCATCTTATTTATGAACATTAAATTGTGATTCTCTAGATATAATATATTTATCGTCCTATAATTTAAAATTTATTTTTCATAAGAAAAATTATATTAACTTTAATATATAAATGATTCAAGAAATAAAATAAAACGTATTAAGAATATCGGAAAAACATTTTTCCTCATAAAATTACAAATCGTTAAATACTTTCATAGTAAAAGAATGTTTAGTAAAATACAATAATCTTTCATATGATGTACTAAAATTATAGAGACTTCCCATTTGTTTTGAAAACATTCATTTTAATCTAATTTTTAACATCATTAGGAATAAATGTAAAATATTAAAGTTTGTTCTACGCTTTACACAACTTTAAACTACTTGAAAATAGGGGGGAAAAATGATTCCATAAAATATTGAATCTCAAAATTTTCATTTTTTTTGATCAAGTGATAAGGATGAATTGAGGAGAAGAAAATGATTGAGAGAAAGGATGCAGGGAACGAAAATCCATATCCGCTCCTCACTGATGGCATTCCATTCAATGTGGATCAAAGTCTTTGTCAATCCGAGCCAACTTCATCGACAAACCATTTCACAACTTTGAAGAAATGTTGGTTTCCTTGTTTTCTATGAATAATAATGTGCACCCTCTGGTTCTTATTATAGAATATCATCCAAACAGAATTTTTAATCCTAAATATAAATAATTAACTAGGGGTATTCATGGGATAGGACGGGACGGGATGGGACGAGACCGGGATGGCTTGGTCCTAGGCCTGTCCCGATAATCAAGACAGGACATAACTGGGACGAGATTGGGATGTCCTATATCTTTTTTTTTATTTTTTTATATTTGAAAACTAACTATATAGAAAGTGTAAAAACTTATAATACAAACTATATGAGGAAAATAGATAAAAATGAGGAAACAATGACAAATAAAAAATGTATTTTGCAATCATGAGAGACAAAAAAAAATCTCAAATATTAACTACAAAGAATATTATGTAATCCATACAAAAACAACTTATAAACAAATAAAGAATAATATGGATAAATATCATTGTCAAAATACTATTATAGTGATAAATAAAATAAATATATAACAACTAAAAATAAAGATAATATACTGGGACGGGACCGAGACAGGAGCTTCCCGTCCCATTTCGAAACAATTTTGTTCCGTTATGCTTTCATCCCGTCCTTAAAGCTTTCGGGACAAGATTGTCCCATCCCAAAATGACTGGAATAAGGACGGGATACTGGGACAGGACACGGTTGAATACTCCTATAATTAACTAACTCATTAATTGTAAATTTAGATAATTTTACCCTTGTTAATAATTAAGGTCTAGTATTAAAATGTTTATTGAACTTTGTTTATCTATCTACATCATATCATTTAAGCTAGGGATAATTTTGGAAAAAATTATTAATTTAGGACAAATTTAATACTTTAACCATTATTTTTAATATGTGAGAATTAGTTAAGAATGCTCTGTAATTAAGAACCGGAGGAAGTATTTCTTTGGATAAATTTTATGTGATATTTATTGGTTGATTTGATAAGCGAAATGGACCCAATACTTGATCCACAATTTAAATAGGTATTCGATACTGGAAATAGGTGCCATCAATTCGTTGGATAATTCTTTTACATCATCTTATCATGTCATCTCTTGCCTCAGCATTTTTGTCTTTGAACTTACGCTTATTGAACGCGCATGGGTCACCTGTGTCATGTCTCATGGGAGTATATAAACCTAACACTCCAATGTAAATTTAATTAATTTTTAGTATTAACCTCATAAATTAGGGAAAATTGGGAATAAATCCCTCATTGAAAATTTAATTGGCAAATAGGACCTAAAGATTTTTTGCAACTTGATTTCTTCTGTGTGCACCTTATCTTCCCTTGTGTGCAATGATCTTTCTTTATGCGATGTGCAACTTAATTTCCCTTTGTGCAAATGAAATTCTCTTAAGCGCAAGTCATCTTCCCTATGTGCAAACTAATTCCTTATATCCAAATAATATTTTGTGCAAACTATTATCATCCTTTGTGTGCAACTAATCTTCCCTTATGCAATCAATCATCCTAGGTCCCATTTGCCAATTAAATTTTCAATGAGGGGTTTATCCTTAATTTTCCCCATAAATTACATTAAGCTCTAACATTACAATATTTTTCATGTTTTCGTAAGATTTAGATAATCAAGTTAGGTTGTTTACAAAATTGATACTCCGTCCATTCCTTGGCACTTATTGTAAGAAACAATTGTGAACTGTGTCATGTTCTTTTTTATAAGAGACCCTCACAGGCTGCCTCAAATTTTATTTGTTGATTTTTCATTTTACCCTAGTTTAATTACTCATATTATTGCATTTAATTCCCACACATTATCTCTCTTTCATATAAATAAGGGTATTTTTAACAAAAAGATTACGCTTTTTACACATTTATTGTCCTAAACTAACTTTAACTAGTATTTTGAATCACAGACTAATTGTCTCTTGCAACAAAGAACGGAGGAAGTAATTTAGAAACATAGCGAATAAAATTTAAAATAAATCAATACATCATATCATATATAATTTAGAAACATGGAGATAAAATTGCTTGCTTGTTTGGCCATGATGACATTCAACCCCCCCCCAATTTGAAGAACGTGGACTAATTAAGTATGGTATTATTTAAATAAATCATTTAAAAATATTTTATTAAAGTTTATAAAGTTTATAGATATATTATAATGACTTATTTATCTTTCACTATAATAAAGCTCTATTTGATTAATTTTTTTCCACATATTTCTTTGAAATATTATTTTACTCAACTCAGGTGCTTAAACTTGTAAAAAATTACTAAACAATAACTTTTCATAAATAAAAAAATTTAAAATATGAGTAAAACTGGATGAGTTCCAAATTCTACATATTCTTTGATGATGATAATGCACGATGACGATGAAAAAGAGTAGAAAGAGAATAGGTGCAAAGCATTCCGGTCTATTTAATGTTTTTGATTATTTCTAGTCCACTCAAATATTGCCAGCATAGGAAACATTAAATCATTACTAACTACGGGAATGTTCCTTTTTTTAATATAACAATATTAATTTTGATCATAAGTGAAAATTAAAACTGAAAGGCTAGTAATTTGGATTCAAATTATAATTAATTATGAGCCAAAACCACATGAATTTTGAAAAAAAAAATTCAAACACCCTATTCAAGTTTACCACTAAAAAAAATTGACTTTCAACGCTATCACTAATTCTATGGGAGACGAGAAAACTAAATCACTGCTAAAAGTAGGCATTTGGGGATGATGACAATAGTCACCCGTTGTATCAATGATACTCAAATGATAATATTTATTATTATCTACTACAATAAATATATTTATCATTAAAATAATACAAACTTACAACTCAAATGATATTTTTCATTATTATTTATCATTCAACCTGTACAAATTTACAAGCAAAATCGCTATTGTTTATTATTAGGGGCTCTTTAGTAATAAAAATTTTCTAACTTTGATCCTTCTGAAACGTTTTCCCTTTTTTCTTTCTGTTTTTCTTCCCTGAACTTTTTTGTCTCTACAGAACTATGGGCTTGTTATTCACGCTGATAAAATCTTACACACCAAACAAGCTAAATAAAAGCATGTTGTTTAGATTTTTTAACATATTTTTACCATCGACAAATTTTTTATCATACTAAAGGCACATTTTCAACCTATTATCTTCTCTTTTCTATTCCTATTCTCATTTTATTTCCGGATCTTACTCCGTCAAGATCCTTCTAATGAACTGAATAAGATCTCTTTGATTATCATTCATTCTTCTTTTTGTTGGTTAAATTTGAATAATCTAAATTTATAATTGAACAGTTTCTATTTAATATTTTGAATAACATAAGCTAGCTACCCATTTGTTTTTACTAACTTACATAAGCCTGTATATTTTAAATTAAATTATATGTTACACAAGCTTTCCTTGTATATTTTAGAAACATGAAGAAATTAAAATGAGGCCAAATTTTTAGGATCAAAAGCTATATTAATCCTATATAATTTAGAAACAAGGAGAAATTGCTTTGTTTGTTTTTTTTTGGGATGACATACAAGTTCTTGAATTTGGAAATCAACTCTCATATCCAGTGCGTGTTCGCATGTAATTATAGCAGTTGTAAATCTTGTTCAATACTACTTGAATGAGGACAGAAAATTATTCATGTGAAGAATATTTATAACAACATTACATTGATGAGAAATTAATTAGCTGAATATGATAAGTAATGGAAAACCATAGAGTTTGTGATTAATTCTTTCAAGATTTGTCATGGGATTTTATATTCATCTTAGGTTCCTTTACGAGCTTCTGCAGCTTGTAACATAAAGCAATCTGAGTTAATTCTCTAAACGGGCAACCAAAAGTCTCATACAAAGAGATTTTTGAATCCTCATTAGTATATTATTTACCCGAGAATATTCTCAGACAGATTTCTTCCCTTTAACCTGGACTATCTATGTTATATCTAATGAGAGCATTATCAGAATATTCAAGGTTTGGTCATTGGTGTTAGAGTATCCATTCCTCTTCCTCTTTTTTTTGGGTTAAATTTAAATAATCTAAATTTGTATTTGAACATTTTATGTCTAATTTTCTTTTATATTTTACTCAAAAACATTTTGAAAACAGCAATTTTAAGTTTCGAAAATATCTTTTTTCTTTTGGTGAAACTTTCTTCAGCCTTCAATTCAAAACTTAATCCCACTTTACTAAAAGAAATCATTTTCTGTACATTCATTGCTCAGCTCATGAAAATTTAAAGTTGTTGAAAGAAAGGAACACTTAATTATAATTCGTTCCTCATTGGTAGTCATTCCTTTCAATGTAGATGGAAGTCCTCGTCAATCTGAGCCAGCTGCATCCAAAACAAGTATTTTTCACAATTTTCAAGAGGCAGGGGCCATGCTTAGGTTAGTAGCACTAATTGCTATGAATAATAATGTCATCTTATTATAAATTTTATGTGATACAAATATATGGGTTCATTTTAAAAGCTAAATGGACCTAATATTTAAATTAAGTAGGTTGGTATCGAAAGGCATCTACCCATTTACATGTGAATATATAGGGAGACTGGGAATAGAGGCACGTTCTCATTCAGTACTCATTTCATTGTAATACAATTTAGATAATTCAAAATTTGATATGACTTGTTCAAATTTAAAATTTTTATAATCTGAAATTCTTTTCAATAATAAATTTATTTTTGACATAATCTTTCTTTTGAATTTGTATCTATTAAAAAATAATTCAAATATATATATTTTAAATTAATTCTGGACCATCGAAAATTAATGTGGTTGGTTTAGATTAAGATGAGCATTCCGTGACTATTTTTTTTGATAACGATGGAATGTGCTCACTGATAGGGTGTCTTTATTATTTCATTGGCTAATAATAGTGTCTTATCTTATGACCACATTTCTTCTGCCCGTATTTTTCGTCTTTAGTCTTCTGGTTATATTTCGCCACACTGTTTTTTTCTTTGCCCTTTCAGCATTAGACCAAACTAATACGCACATATGTAATATTCATATATTTAAAAGTTGTCCAATTCATGATAATAGTATAATTTGTTTTGTGAATTTTATATATTATATGGATTTTTTTAATATAACAATTATAAATTATTAAATATATTGACCATAAAAATGTTTAACATATCTATTTTTACATTCTTTTAAATAAAAAATGAGCTTCATGTGCGGAATCCACCGTTGACTTGTTACAAGGATTGCTCACCCAACCGCAGCATCTTACTTATGAACATTAAATTGTGATTCTCTATATACAATATATTTATCGTCCTATAATTTAAAATTTATTTTTCATGAAAAAAATTATATTAATTTTAATATACAAAATGATTCAAAAAATAAAATAAAACGTATTAAGAATATCTGAAAAACGTTTTTCCTCATAAAATTATAAATTCATAGTAAAAGAATGTTTAGCAAAATACAGTAATCTTTCATATGATGTACTGAAATTATAGAGACTTCCCATTTGTTTTGAAAACATTCATTTTAATCTAATTTTTAACATCATTAGGAATAAATGTAAAATATTCAAGTTTGTTCTAGGCATGACACAACTGTTCTAGAGACTAAGGCCAGACGAGTTAAAAATCATAATTGTGCTCTTGATTAGATTAAGTGAAATAAATGTTGTAAAAGAGGCTACATGATGTGATCAGAAACAAGGATCAAAATTGAAATAAAATAAACCTAACTTTGAGATAAATAAGGGCCTAGGGTTATTTTTCACTAATATACTTCATAAAACTTGATTAATAACTTCTTAAATAGTGGTTAACAATAAGTTAAGTTAGTCTAGGATTCACAAATATTGACTAAGCATTCTCAAATCAGAACCAACTTTTGCAATCTTAATAAACTTCACAATCTTAGAACTTGGATGCCTATTATGCCTCTCAACAAATTGTTTCAGGAATGGTAAGAAGTCCTCTACAACTGGGGCTCAAGAAATTCATTTCTACTTTGAATATCCATATATTGTGCACTTGGTAATATTGATTACTCTAACAGCTCTCTAGTGTCATGTTTTACGGATAATAGAACACAGTGGCCACCAACCGTATTGATTTTTTCAGCAGCCATAACATCCAAGGCCTAGTAATGCAGATTTGGCTAATGTTTGGTGTGTTTTCTGTATTCTGTATTTTTTTTTTGGAGACTCAACAGTTGAATTTGGGTTGATCCGTGTTGTAGGGACAATTGAACTCAATCACTCATATCCATGATGCCCACTACATAACTCCACAAGGGATGAATGGGATGGAATGTTATTCTAGCATATTTTATGAGGATCAGGATTGGGATTACTTTTAATTTAACCTTTTTTAATACTGAGAACTGAAGAAAGGAGAAAATATTTATTTGAAATTCTCCAATGGCTTATCTTTTTTCAATACCTCATCAACCTTCTATTCTAAGTACGCACAATTCATTATTATTCTATGACATTACCTGGTAATATCCCTTGCATTGTGTCTTACAACTCTTGAATGTACGCAAAACTAGGGTATTGCTGGTTATTCTTGCTGTGCATCATTATCCTCGTCGGCAGGTATTTTAGTGATGACATCCTGCTACTGATTTTTATGTTTGTAGGCGGAGTTACGTTTTAGACAACAAACTAACCCAAATTGTTTTGATGTTCAAGATGGCTTGAAGAATGTAGGTAATAGAGTTAGCTCCGAAATTGTTGCTACTGTTGCTGCTGTGTACCTTTTCTATCCCCAGACTATTCATAATAGTTGTTTCTACATTGCAGGAACAGTCCCCTGAAGGATCCTCACATTTACTTGAGATTGGAGCCAAACAACTATATTCAACGAACCTTCTGCAATAGTTAGGCTAACTGATGGTGAGGTGTAGATGGTCATTTATATTTAGCGTCATATATTTTATCGAAGTCAATACTAACCCCTTTATCTGATGAGCATAGGTTCATCCCATTCTGGTATCGTAGGGCCTGATAAAAGGTACCAGCCCGTATTTTACTCTACTTTTGACAGAAAGAGAAATGTTACTAACTAGATAGTTATAGAAGATGAACTATAATATCTCCAAATGGAACCACATAAATAAAGATGAATAAGAACTGGATTCATGGAGCAAGATTTCAAATTGAAATGGAGTTAAGCACCTCAAAGCCTATTCATTGAAATTTAAATCATCAAAGGTCCTCCAATAATAATCAGTAACATTTGTAGGTGACATGGTCCCGAATAATAGCTTTTCGCATAAACAACTTTTTGTGGTTTTTTTGAGTACATGGAGTGTGGCAGTGATGCAATATTCACTCATCCTTTGAGAAGGTAAAATTAACAACACAGTCCATGGTTTCATTTCATTTACATATTGGATGAACCTAAAATGTCCAAGATATGTGAATATGTATCTTCTCTATGGATATAGAAGGCTTAATTTATGCTCTGTTTGGGGACAGAAATGAAATGAAAGGAAGAAATGATGAAAAAAGTGGTTTCGAGGATGAAAAGTAATTATCATACCCCTCCCTTGAGAAGTGAAGAAATAGAAGAAACTATTGAGTCATTAATTAGAGAGACGTGAAAGGCATTGTGAATAAAGGAAACTAATTTCTTTTCTTTCATTATAACAAAAGAGCCTAAACAACTTGGATCTAGACTTTTCATCAGAGACCACTCTCTTGTTCTCTCTTCTCAATCCCTCCATCCATCATTCTCTTCCAAAACTAGTGTTCATACCACACCTTCTGCATCTATTCGATAGGTGCATTCTTGGTCTCTGGCAGGAAACAGTACACAAACACACTCGTCACCAGCACCCAACCCCCAAAGAAGAAGAAAATCCCAAGCTTGAAGTGGCAAAGCATTGTTAGAAATGTTTGAGCAACAATGAAAGTGAAGAGGAAGCTCACTGCCATCGTGATGCTTTGCCTGACAGATCGAATCTCCAATGGAAAAATCTCACTCTGTACTAACCACCCCAATGGGCCCCATTACCATCCAAATCCAGCAACGTATATGCATATCATCACCAAAACCAAGTAAGCATACCCTTTGCTCAATCCTCCATTATCTTTCAGATAAGCTGCCGTTATCCCTCCTACTATACTTTAAGATGCTAACACCTGAATGCCTCTTATTGCAAACAAGGTTCTCCGGCCAAATTTGTCAGCAACAAGTATTGATATGAAGGTCAAGCCAGTGCCTACAATCCAGTCATGGCAGCAGACAAGAGTGAAGCACCTATACCTAACCCTAGTGTTCTGAAAAGCAAAGGGGCCTAGAAGGCTTTGACATTGATCCCTGTCACTTGCTAGAAAAATGGTATTGCTATTGCCATTACAAGTTGAGGTCTGTATTTTCATTTCAGTATAAGCTTGAATGAGTGATCAGTGTTTTTTGATGTTGAACTTGCTTTGATGAGACTATCAAGCTCAGTTTGAACATCATCGGTTCCTCGAATTCGTTGAAGTATTAACTCTGCCTTTCCACGATCTTTACTGTGTTGGATTAGGCTATTGGGAGTTTCTGGGAGGAAAAGTGCACCTAGTTTGAGGATCAAGGCTGGCACTCCTACCATGGCTAGTGAGATGCGCCAACCCCATCCCCCTTTAATCTTCTCCGTGCCATAGTTGATAAAATTAGCACACAAAGCTCCGATTCCAACGCTAAGTTGGAACCTGTTGTTGATTGCACCTCTTAGTGTTGGTGGCACCATTTCTGAGAGATTCAGAGGAACTGACTGCAGAACAAACATTACAAGAATTTCTTAGCATAGGAAAATGGTCGGAGTTAGGTGATAGCCAAGTCTACTAAATCCTGAGAAAGCATGAGAACTACAAATGACTCTTCACTGTGGTGGAGGATTGGGCAACTATGTTGTTTAAACTAAGCTGTTGAGGTCTTGTGGATGTGTAATTATCTTCTAGCAAGCATTGAGTTTGCTGCTACTTGAATTTTCTAAGTTAACATGATACGTCAAAAGAAACAGTTTAATCTTTGAGTAGGAACAAGAAGAAATCAATCACAAGGTATGGCTTGGTAGAGGGAAATGAGGATGCAGAAACTCTTAATGTAAACACGTGTCCCTCATATGCCCCAGAAAATAAAAAGGAGAGAAAATTTTATTTTATCTCCTTGAATTAAACCTGAGTATTAAATTGGGTAAATGTAAAAGTAATTTCTTGTTACATTTACTCTCTTATGGGAGTGCTCCTGCCATTGTCATAATTTTTTTTGTTTTTTTAGGAGTCTTTATCTTCCTCTTTAAAGGGCAGCATAGTAGATTTTCTTCAAAAGAAGCAGAAAAATCAAATTCAAGTTTAAATGAATTTAAAATGCAACAATACTCATCCCTTAACGACATTTCTAATTAAATAAGTAACAATAAAAGCCTACTTCATCAATCTTCACAATTTCACAATAAAACCTTGCCTGGTTTGCAAAGCCCACTCCAACTCCAAGCAAAAGGCGACCAGGAATGAGCATATAGACATTAAAAGCCGCACCACCAAAGGCTGCACTAGAAAGAAACACAGCACTACCTGTAATAATGGAAGGCTTTCTTCCAAAAGTTTTGGTGATATACGAAGCTATGCAGGTAGTAAGCAGCCCAGCCACATAGAGTGATGAAGTGAATGTTGTCAGTAGTTGATTGTCAAATATGCAGTAATTGCTCACTTCTGTATCCTCCTTCATCTTCTTGTATATCTCTAGGAAGAACTTCACCAAAAATGGCTCCATTGAAGTCACCCCACCTTGATATTCATTCCTTCTAGTTCATCAAAGCAGCCATATATTGTGACAATGGTAACAGATTCATGTGAGTTTTGTAAATCCTAATTTTCATATCTCTAATATTTAAAAAAACATTTTTATAGAATAGGTAGAGGTTATATATATAAATATATATATGCAATTAAAATAATTCTAATTTTAGGCGTGTGTGTGTGTATGGGAAAATGAATAAAATACAGATTCATGTGAGTTTTGTAACATCCTAATTTTCACATCTCTAATATTTAAACACATTTTTATAGAATAGGTAGAGGTTATATATATATAAATATATATGCAATTAAAATAATTCTAATTTTAGGTATGTGTATGTGTGTGTGTGTGTATGAGAAAATGAATAAAATAATAATGTTCAAAAGTCTCACATTGACTAAATGATAGGAAGATGGATAAAATAACAATTTTTAAAAGTTCCACATCGACTAAATAATGGAAAAAGAGAGCTTTAGGAGCTTATATACAGGTGGTAGTAGGAAAGAGTTAAAGATGAATTAAATAATTTTGCACAAAACCGAGATAGTCTTAGTAATGTGCTGTTTACGAGTTTGTGAACTGTTGAATCAGGCTGCAATTTGGTCAGCTGGTCCTAGACTTCATACTCATCAATTTCAATGTTTGGATCGTCAATTTGATCTCTGAGTTACAAGCTATTAGGTACGTTTTTTATTTATTTGTTTTAGATTTGGTAGATACAATACTAGATAGTAAATTAGCATTTTAGAACTTGTTCACCATAGGACTAACCCAAAATTTAGAGTAGACTTATGACATATAAGACATTAAATTCAACAGTTGGATTAATAATTAGAATTAACTCATTTTGAGGTTGTCAGTCTGCAACACTTAACTTTTATATATACTAATAGGATCATTTTAACGTATGTGAATAACTAACGTTAGGTTTCCGACTTGGGAAAAGACAGGGATTTTTTTTTTCCAATATTGGAATTCGTCGATCAAATTTCAAACCTTTTAGAGTAATTGAAGAGTGAAATTATAAATTAGGAAGTTAGAGAATTATCAAATGAAGTAAGAAATGTTTAATAGAGACTTAGCTGATGCTTGATAGCTAGAAGATTAAATATTGGTTTTGGATATCCTAAAGTTACTCAAGAAACAAGAAGGAAATTTGTGTTCTTAGGGTTTGCAAATGGTGAAGAGGAATTGTAATTGACTAAAGAATGTTTATAGAATCAAGTTATTATTGTTGAAAGGATTCAGAGGATTTGTGAGCTCTCTTAAATATGTATACACGTGTGCTGTCAAGTTAAATAAAGTTAAGCTAGGAATTTGCTTAAGGAAAAGCAAGCTTGTTAAGAAAGAGGTTGAGCTTCTTGATTTGAATCCAAATAATTGAGGCTAACGGTTAATGTTGGAAGGTAGTCAAGTGTTTAAATGAATTATGAATGGTTTAGAGGGGATTCAAATGATTGAGTTATTTGACTAAATTTCTAACAAGGGAGATTGAATGTGTATTTATAAATAAGTACGTGTAAGTCAAAGTCATTTGGACTTTTTACTTGACTGAAACTCAAGTTAGTGGACTTGAAAGCACATGCATGTGAGACATGACTTTGTCCTTAAAATATAATAGATAAGAATTGTATGGATTTGGAAATTACAGTATGAAGTTAATTAAGCCAAGCCAATTTTAGAAGCAAGTTAGAAGTACAAAAATAATAATTTATACTCTAGCATAGGCGCCTAAGTGTTAGGTGTTTGGCATGGGAAGTGCTACAAAGTATATATTTGTGTTTGTGTACACACTTTCGATTAGTAAGCTTGTAAGGCAAGGGGATAAGAGTAATTAAAGGCTAATAGAGATTGAAAAAGGATTGGGATTTAAAGAGAGATTTCTAATTTATGAATTTTAGTTGGATCAAGCATTAACCTACCCTTACTAAAATAATAGGTTTTGATATCTGCAAAAGCCCACCGAAGAAGCTAAGAGAAAGTAAACAAGTAAGGTTACGTTTGATTTTGAAGCAGAAGGTTCAGGTAGTAGTTCTTTCCTACCTTACACTTGTGTATGATTACTGCATGTCTGTTTATGCCATATTGCTGTTTAAAGCATGAGAACATGTAATCCTTATTTCCTTGCATGGATTTTTAGCCGTGATCATGTGTAGCTGATAGACATGGGGCAGTGATTGCCAATTATTTGCGCATTATTTATTCAGCTTGTCTATCTGTCATTGCGCATAAATGCTTAATTGCATTAGCTTGCAAGGTTATCTTCCACTTTGGCTTGTTTTGTATGCTTTATATAATCTGCACATTTGTTTGATGAAAATTACTACTACGGGGATTCTTTAGAATCTCACCCTCCCATTCATGATGAACAGCGAAGGCTAGTAACTCGAAGGATAAGGAGGATGTTTAAGAAGAAGGTGAGCTGATTGAAGAGTAGAGATACCTGTTATAATTCTGTAAATTGTATAGCAAAATATTTGGGCAAGTAACTTTACTTGCTTTATGTAAATATTATTTTGTATCCAGCATAATGAGGAGAGCACTGCCGGGTGCAAGCATGTACTATTAACCAAGATGGTTACTATATTTTCAACATAATAGAGATTGCATAGAATGAAATCATTTTAGGTGATAATAGATTAAGTTGAAAGTAGGGTTGATATTGGATCACTCATCAGTTATCTGAAGGTTTGAAATATTTGATCAACGGATTCCAATATAAAAAATAAAAAATTCCCTGTCTTTTCCTAGGACGGAAACCTGGCGTTAGTGATTCACAGATGTTAAAATGATCCTATTAGTATATAAAAGTGAGGTGTTGCACAGTCTAAATTTTTCGAAGATAGAACATAAGCTACAAATTGAGGATTCTCTATCTAGGTTTATGAATTTGGTGATTTAAATGATATGATTTGACAATTAAAGATAATATAAGTTAAGGGAACCTAGTAATTGAATCTAAATCCTCATATATATATATATGTTCTTACCCTAAACCTTGGAAAAAGCTTTTTGAGCTAGAATTTTGAGTAACAGTTGAAGGTCTTAGAGAGAGAATTAAATGCTAGAAATTTGTGAGTGGATTACTCTAATATTATAGAGATAATGTTTTAATTTCATTTGTAGATATAAACACTACTATGGCATTTTCAAGTACGAGTTTCGTTTGTATTTGACTGTTAACTAGGAGTCTAGGTAACTAAATTTCTATCTGTTATTGCATTAGTATGAGATTGGTGAGTGATTTTATAACCAAGTTTCATATACATATATTATGTTTTGTATGAACTGTCTTGTGGGATACTATTTTGAAAAGGATTGAAATCATTTGTATTTTTAGAAATTAATAATTATCACTATGAGGTGTTATTCTGGAATTCGATTGATTATGCATATAAATATATTATTTTGAACCCTGTGCATCTAGTTTGGGTGGAGGAAGGAGATGATTGGAGTTATTGAGATTTATATACTTACCATGTGGTATCAGCCTCCATACGGAGCTCTATGGTTGACCACTATTATTGTCTCACTAGTTCTTCAAGGGATTGTGACACCTCACTGGTTCTTTGAGGGGAGACCCATGATCCACCGAGTGCTCTGTGGTCTTTGGTCAGTCCATATCACTCATGTGGTGCGCTTGTCAAAATAGCCAGTTAAATGGAAAGAACTTGGCCCATAGGTCCAGTCAGTGAAAGTAAAGAGGATATAAGAATGGATTTGGGTTCATGGATTGTATATGACACAGTATCTTCATTTGATATTTATATCTTTTAAATAAAATAAAAAGTATGTTATCTCTTTTGAAATTTATCAACTGCATGAGATTGGCAAAAATATTCGACTTATATGGTTATTGTAGGTTTAACTATTAAATAAATGTCTATTGACTGTTATTAACTCTGTGTATCCCACCTGACATCTCGCTGGCCCATGCTAGTGTGTGTGATAGGTAGGGATTTGATTACTAAGACGTTCTCTCATCCCTATTGTTTAACATTTTTCAGGTGAAAGCTTTAGATGAGGGTGGTCAAGGAAGGCTGAGGAGGAGTAAAGCTACATTAGCGACTTGTAGTATCTTCTCGATTTATGGGCTATGTTGTATCCTGTATATTATGACTTAGGATAAATTGTTTTCAATTGATTCATGCATTATTATATCTTATGTCTTTCGAGTTGTACTATTGTGGTATGTGTGCTGGTAGTTGGCCAGAGGCCTAGGATTGCATGTGATTTATTTATGAATTTATTATAAAATATGAATTAAGATTTAATTCTTAATATTTTGATTTATGAGTTATATTATATGTTGTTTTATAATCATATTAGATGAGATTGATCCTTTCTTATATAGTTTGTGTTTGAATGAATTAGGAAAAGTTCTTTTATCCGTAATAGGATGTATGATTAGGTGCTGCTCTTTTCTATCATGGATAACAATATTATATAATTAGTTAATGTAGATGATTGTGATATAATTTGAGTTTATATTTGGCATGGTTTGGTCATAAAAAGTTATTTCTTACAGTTACTATGAAAAAGCTAAGTTTATCGGTTTATTTAGGAAGGTTGTTTCAAGTTTGACTTACTCAACCAGGGACTCACTAAGGTTAAGACAATTTCAGTGATACCTCACGTTAGCACGAAGACTTGAACCAACACTTGCGGAGGGTATGGGTTAAGTCTTTATTGGATTAACTTTTTTTTATATGCCCATGAAGGATTCAATACTATTAGGTTAGATATAAACAATATTATGTCCACTTAGGGTTAGCCCTCATAACTTGATTTTTTACACACGAGTCAAATATTGGATCTTGTTTGAGGAGAACCGAACCCTTTTCCTTCAAAGTCACTATTAGTCTTATCGACCAACCTTTGTTGAAGAGATTTAAGGTTTCTATTTATAGCAAGAAACTCACCTGATATGCCAATGTCATAGCCGAAGATGACACCTCCCACGGCAGCCATCATGCAAGACAAGACAACGAACAAGGTTATCTTGCCATTGTTGTGTTCACTTCCGTTTGATACAGCAAAGCTCAGAGCCATCAGACTTTTTCCCTTGAGCTTAACACAGTAAGTAGAAAGTGAGGAAGATAGAGCAGCAGGCTACTATCACAGAACAGCAGGATTAGTCTTTGCTGGATCTGACGATAAGGTCATCACCATTTGGGTTGGGAATTAAACAGTTCCTGACAGTATCCTGGTGGTTTGAACTTTCAATACAAGCAACGTTGTGTTTCGTTGACCTGAATGCTATTTTGTCTTTTTTTTCCTTCTAAACGTAATTGGCTTACTTTTCAATACAAGATTTGATTGATTGATAAGAGTTCTGTTTGATGACTCAAATTCTACTACTGTGCTGCCAAATCTCTTCGATTCACTGAAATATATATATATATATATATATATATTTCCTTGTTTATGGGATAAATTAAGGAAACGCGCATCGTATTATTTAATGATCAAGATATGTTTGAGTATTACTTTTGAAAATTAATTGACGATTTTTAAAAATTTATGCTATTTATGGATAACAGGATGGGTCTGTACGTGCATCTTTCATTCATAATTTTTTGGAACAAATTACTCACTCTGCTCCTTTTTATGCTAGTTTTTTAACTACTAAAAAAATTTGTTAAAATATGTTAAACTCGTTAAATGTGTAAACTTTTTTCATGATATATATATATATAGTCTAAAACTGTCAATTATTTTATGAATTCATTTTCCCCATAGTTATCCTTATTTCCAAAGCAAAGTATATTTTTCGAAAAAGAAGATAATTGATATTTGAGAAAATTCGCGCATGACCTTTTATTTAGCCCCAAAAAAACTTGCTGATGAGACCTTTTAAAAAAAGGATAGGAATGGTAATGAATTTTGGATTCCGTATTAATTATTTTACATCGATAAGAGATTACATTTCAATAATACTTCTTCCTGTATTTAATATAAGAATTAATTTGACTTTTAATTTGTTTTTAAATATAAAACCCTAATTCGCTTTGTTTCTTATATTTATCTTTTTTTTTAAAAATAAAATAGTCTTTATATTAGTTGCACATATTAAAAGTTTCATCAAATCGTAATTCTACCTATACACTTGATTAGTAAGGATATTTTAGGAAAGATAATACTAATTTATTGCAAATAGCTAACTTAAATAATTTTCTTAACATACTCAAATTAATCAATTAGTTTTTATATTAAAAACCAAAGGTGGTATCAAATAGTGGCAGGCATTATTATGCGTATTAATTCTCCTTTATGAATAACCTTTACGAGGTGAATTATAGAAGGCCTCATCTAACAATGCAGATTGATGCGAGTTATATCATGTTTTTGCTAATGCCTCGTTTGAAGTCATTGCATGGAAAGGAGAAAAACATGTTGCGTAAAAGCAAGGGCTAAGGGCAAATTGTACATATAGTATAAAGTACATGTGAATGCGCATTTACTTGGGTGTAAAAGTGCTTATAAAGATTCCTAAAGAGTGCAAAAATGTTGTGGTCATTTGCTTATGTGTATTAACTTTTAGAACATAAACAAATTAATGCGGGGCTCACCACTAAAAAGCAATGAATGTTTGTTTAAGTAAACGACTGTGAAATTTTTGCATTTTCTTAAAATGTTCACGGATAATTTTGCACCTTAGTAAACATTAAAACAACGATAGTTAAATTATCAAAATAGTCTCTCTTTTTCCTTTCTGAAATCAAAGTAGTATAAAGATAAGGTAGTAACTTTCAAGGTTTATTTCTATTTAAAAGCATTGGTTGAAAAATTATAAGTAGTTGTGAATAAGGGTGATTTTGAAAAAAGAATACTAGTTATAATACTCTACCTTCTATACAAAGTGACCAACATATAACACATTCAATTTGTTCTGGAAGGTAACTAATTAATATTACTAGAGGGAGTATTTTAATTTCTATTGTACAGCATGAAACCTACTTCGTCAAAGTTAGTTGGAAGACAAAACACTACAGCTTAAATAAGGGTGATAATTGTAAGCCTACAAGTTGCTGTAACGAAATATAAGCTTGGGATTTCCCTTATTATTATACCTTGGAGCCTATGGATGTACTTAATAAAAATTAGATAATAATGGCCATTGTTTAATTAGATGATAGAACACTCAAATTAAATTGATAAAAGTTTCTACATTTGCCGACCTATTAAAGAAGGTCATTGAAAAAATATATATACGGTACATTTTCTCTCATCTATTTTCTTTGTTGTGTTTATAGGGATAAAATAGGAAAAAATTATTAATTACCCTATAAGTGATTTATATTTAAAAACAAACTTTTCTCCTGCAACAGAGCGGTAAACTCTAGAAAGAAATTTGGGCCTGTTTGTTGCTGTTTTTATTTTTTATTTTTTGTTTCCAAAAAAGTTTTATAAGATTGTTTATGAAAAAAAATATGTTTAGATAATTGTTCTACAAAAGTATATTTGAAAATAAACATATTGAGATTAGATGATGAAACTTCAATGAGAACTCAGGTTGTTAAATGGAGAAAAAGACATTGAGTATAGAAAAAAGAATTTCACAATAACCCCAAATAAAAAATAAAAAATAAAAAAACAAAAAAGCTAAAAATTATTTTAGTTTTTGAAAATACTGCCTGCGGTGCTTAGTATTTTACTAATTAAAAATGACAGGCATGATGAAATAATAATTCGTAAAATGTGAAACCCCCCGGGGAACCAGAGCTATATACCCATCTGTTGTTGTCCCCTTGGAAAAGAAAACAAAATGTCTAGGGATCGTTAGAGACATGTGATTCTAGGAAAAATTACACAGCTCTCATAAAAGATAATTAATTCTAAACAGGTTTCTTACAATTTCCAAATCTTTCCTAAGTTCCTAGGGGTTTCAAAGCAAAAAAATTAAAATTATGAAATTACATACTTGCCCTCACTGATTGAAAATGTTGTGGTTGGCTGCTGTATAGGTTGTGACTGTATGTTGTGCATGTTGTCATTCGGTTGAGTATGAGTTGTAATTGGCATCTGTGGATGTTGTGAATAGCTCAAATGTAGGTTGTGATTAGCTACTGTGTACTTAATAAATGTACTAAATAAAAATTAGGTAATAATGGCCATTGTTTAATTAGATGATAGAACACTCAAATTAAATTGATAAAAGTTTCTACATTTGCCGACCTATTAAAGAAGGTCATTGAAAAAATATATATACGGTACATTTTCTCTCATCTATTTTCTTTGTTGTGTTTATAGGGATAAAATAGGAAAAAATTATTAATTACCCTATAAGTGATTTATATTTAAAAACAAACTTTTCTCCTGCAACAGAGCGGTAAACTCTAGAAAGAAATTTGGGCCTGTTTGTTGCTGTTTTTATTTTTTATTTTTTGTTTCCAAAAAAGTTTTATAAGATTGTTTATGAAAAAAAGTATGTTTAGATAATTGTTCTACAAAAGTATATTTGAAAATAAATATATTGAGATTATATGATGAAACTTCAATGAGAACTCAGGTTGTTAAATGGAGAAAAAGACATTGAGTATAGAAGAAAGGATTTCACAATAACCCCAAATAAAAAATAAAAAATAGAAAAAACAAAAAAGCTAAAAATTATTTTAGTTTTTGAAAACGCTACCTGCCGTGCTTAGTATTTTACTAATTAAAAATGACAGGCATGATGAAATAATAATTCGTAAAATGTGAACCCCCCCCCAAAGCAACCAGAGCTATATACCTATCCGTTGTTGTCCCCTTGGAAAAGAAAACAAAATGTCTAGGGATCGTTAGAAACATGTGATTGTAGGAAAAATTACACACAGCTCTCATAAAAGATAATTAATTCTAAAAACGTTTCTTACAATTTCCAATCTTTCCTAAGTTCCTAGGGGCTTCAGAGCAAAAAATTAAAATTATGAAATTACCTACTTGCCTTCACTGATTGAAAATGTTGTGGTTGGCTGCTATGTAGGTTGTGACTGTATGTTGTGCATGTTGTCATTCGGTTGAGTATGAGTTGTGATTGGCATATGTGGATGTTGTGAATAGCTCAAAGGTAGGTTGTGATTAGCTACTGTGTACTTAATAAATGTACTAAATAAAAATTAGATAATAATGGCCATTGTTTAATTAGATGATAGAACGCTCAAATTAAATTGATAAAAGTTTCTACATTTGCCGACCTATTAAAGGTCATTGAAAAAATATATATATTGTACATTTTCTCTCATCTATTTTCTTTGTTGTATTTATAGGGATAAAATTAGAAAAAAATTATTAATTACCCTATAAGTGATTTATATTTAAAAACAAATTTTTTCTCCTGCAACAGTGCGGTAAACTCTAGAAAGAAATTTGGGCCTGTTTGTTGCTGTTTTTATTTTTTATTTTTTGTTTCCAAAAAAGTTTTATAAGATTGTTTATGAAAAAAAATATGTTTAGATAATTGTTCTACAAAAGTATATTTGAAAATAAACATATTGAGATTAGATGATGAAACTTCAATGAGAACTCAGGTTGTTAAATGGAGAAAAAGACATTGAGTATAGAAGAAAGAATTTCACAATAACCCCAAATAAAAATAATAAAAAATAGAAAAAACAAAAAAAACTAAAAATTATTTTAGTTTTTGAAAATACTGCCTGCGGTGCTTTGTATTTTACTAATTAAAAATGATAGGCATGATGAAACAATAATTTGTAAAATGTGCACCCCCTGCCGCCCCCGGGGGGAGCAACCAGAGCTATACACCCATCCGTTGTTGTCCCCTTGGAAAATAAAACAAAATGTCTAGGGGAAACATTGGAATTCGTTAGAGACGTGAATGTAGCCAATTTTAGTAGGAAAAATTATACACAGTTCTCACAGAAGATAATTAATTCTAAAAAAGTTTTTTAAAATCTCCACATCTTTTCTAAGTTCCCAGGGACTTCAGAGCAAAAAATTAAAATTATGAAATTACCTATTTGCCCTCACTAATTGAAAAGGTTGTGATTGATTGTTGTGTAGGTTGTGACTATATGTTGTGCATGTTGTCATTTGGTTGAGTATGGGTTGTGATTGGCGTCTGCGCGTGTTGTGAATAGCTCAAATGTTGGTTGTGATTAGCTACTATGTAGGTTGTGACTGTAGCTGTGCATGTTATCATTCGGTGAGGGTAAGTAGGTAATTTCATAATTTTAATTTTTTGCTCTGAGGTCCCTGGGGACTTAGGAAGTATTTGGAAATTTTGAGAGATTTTTTTAGAATTAATTATCTTCTATAGGACCTATGTGTCATTTTTCCTTTTTAGTATTACACTGCAATATATAATTATATATATCCATTTTAAACAAACTGACTAAGTGAGACAAATATTGTAATTATAAATTACTAAATTATAATTAACATATATTAAATATATTGGTTTCCCCATGAAGTTGTCACTTTTGCTGCAGGTTGTCAAATTGTCCAACGTTGTGGGTACCAGATCAAAAAACATGTTTTAAAAAATATTCTTTTAAATCAAAATTTATATTCAAATCAATTTTATTTATTAATTTTTCCTTATTCACATTAAACCTCTAATTTTGGCTAAAGTTATTTTTGAATAATATAAGAGTTTCCTGTTTTTCCTTAATTTTATTTTTTATTTTTTTAAATATTTATTTGTTTAATTTTTTTTGTCATATTGCGATAGTAGTCTAAGTAATTTAGATAACATAGGCATGAAAAATTCTTAATTAATTCAATAAATAAATTATTGACTAAAAGTCTTTAATAAGTGTTTGCAGCTAAAATGTGTTTAAAATTTTTGAATTATACATTTAAATAATTTATCTTATCTCTAAAGCTTGCATCATTTATATTATATCATAAAAAATATGGGTTTGAAATATGTAGTCGTAGCCATTCAAATAAACTTAAAAATTAAGTTTCAATAAATGCGATCTCAAAAATATATATAAATTTTATAATATAACCAAAATTATTACACTACAAAAAAACATGGTTTTAGCGACGGATGAGCGACGGAATTAGCAACAGAATTTGTTCCATCGCTAATTCCTTTGTCGCTAATTGATTAGCCACGGAATTGAAATTCCGTCGCTAATTAGCGACGGATTAGCGGCAGATTTTCCGTCGCTAATTACCAACAGAATTTTTCCACCGCTAATCTGTCACTAACTCGATTTTTTTTAAAATAAAATAAAATGCCACGTGGCACCTCTACCAATTGCCATGTCATCATTGGGGACCACCTCCACGTGTCGCTGCCACCTCACATCTACGCCACGTGTGCTGCCACCTCACCTTCACCTGTCACGTGTCACACCTCTGTCTACCCACGTGTGCCTGCCACCTCATCTCTGCCTGCCACGTGTGCGCCACATGTCACCACCGCAGAATTTCTTTCTCAAAGTGACTTCTGTAACATCCTAAGTTTAATCGGGTTTTGATAGCCTCTTTTGGGTTGATTTTGAGGATAGATTAGTGATTTAATCTTGATCTTGGTGTTTAGGTTGGATTTGAGGTTGGTTGGAGGAATAGGTGAACGTACCCCTCTCAGGGTATGTTCGCCGCGGCGAACCGGGGGTTTCAGAGGGGAGTGTCTTCTCGGGAAGGTTTGGCCGCGGCGAAGTCTTGGGGACGCCGCGGCGAAGTCTTGGGGACGCCGCGGCGAAGTCTTGGGGACGCCGCGGCGAAGTTGTTCTGGTGAGCGAGGCTTCCCTCTCGGGAAGGTTTCGCCGCAGCGAAGGTAGGGTATGCCACGGCGAAGGTTGTCTGGGCGAGCGAGAGTTTCCTCTCGGGAAGCTTTCGCCGCGGCGAAGATTGAAGTTCGCCGCGGCGAAGTCGGTTTTTCAGGCGAGTAATCCCTCTCGGGATTAGTTCGCCGCGGCGAAAGGTCGCGATTCTATATAATCGCTGGAGGGTTCAGATGTGTGAAAATTGGAAAATCTGAAGGAGGAGAGAGAAGCTCTGCTAGGGTTTCGTGGAGGAGGCTTGAGAAAGGCATTTCTAAGGATCCATTACCTCAAGTAAGTGATTTTAACCTCTAATCTTCTTTCTTTCTTGAAATTCCATGGAATTTATGAGGATTTTTGGTGGAACCCTAGGATTTTCTAGGTTGTGATGGAATTGAGGTTTTTGACCGCTTGTTTTGAGTTTAATTGATTGCATTGGGTTAGTTTAAGTATTTAATCGGTGTAGTTTTCTTAGATTTAAAGAATCTTGAATTTTGGAGTTAGGGTTTATGGAATTGGATGATTTGGGATTGAGGATGATAATGTAGAGATTGATTTTTGAGTTTTGTGAATTGGGTTATGTTAAGGAGGGTTAATTGGATGTTTAATCGGTTTAGATTTGTTGTTGGGACCTTAATTGCTCAAATGGGTTGTTGGAGGTTGAATTCCTATAGTGGGCCCTTGAGGTTTGAACTATAATTGATGCTTGGAAGGAGACTTAATGTTTTAATAGACTTTGAGGACTTTGGAGTGTTGTTTTGATAGTTATACCCCTTGAGTTGGGTAGAGTTTTGATGGGAGATAGGAATTTTGTGTCCCCAAGTGTTGTTTTGGCCACATTATTAGTTTGAATGCTAATATATGTTGGTTGTGTGTTTGTGTGCTTGTGTAGACCGGTTGTGAGTCTTGGTGGTGCGCGGGGCCACTTTGTTGATTGTTATTCCTTGCTCAGGCGAGAGGTAACCACTTTCCAATCCTTAGTACTTGCTTCTGTGGTATTGTGAGTAGATCTGTGTTTTGTGCTCCAAATAGTAATTGTGTTCGAACTATATGTTGTATATAAAAATGGAAAACCGTCTTGTGGGGTTTGGATTTATGATGAATGAATTTGTGGAATTGTGAAAGATATGCCACTGAATGAGATTAATTGTGAAATGATTATTACTCTTGATTATGATTTGAGCATGATGCATTAATTGGGAAATTTGGTGAGAGTTTGATAGTTACTACCACGTGGTAAGGCCTCCATTAATGCATGATGGTTGGCTCTTTACGTCCCCCATAGTGAGGGATAGGCCTTCGGGCTCATTACGTCCCCCAGAGTGAGGGATAGGCCTTTATGGCTCCTTACGTCCCCCATAGTGAGGGATAGGCCGGGTTCGGCTCCTGAAAATCCCCCAAAGTGAGGGATTTGGTTGATGGGATTGCATCATTGCACTTGCATAAATTGTTGTGGCTATCATTATGTATTATTTGTGAACTGCCCCACTTGACACCTCACGAGCACCTATTTAGTAGTACCTAGTATTGGAAAGGCTGGTTACTGGGACTTTGTCTCACCCCGTGGTTTACAATGTTTTCAGGAGAAGGTTCTAGGCGAGCACCTTCGGGAAGAGACGCAGAGGCTTGAGCTGGGTTAGCTTTAGGCCTCTAGCATTTGTATATGTATGAGTAGTAGTTATATTGCCACATTTAGGACCGCTTTTTGGTATCTTTGATTTCCCGGCCTTGTTGTAAACTGAATAGAATGTATCTCCCTATTTTGGTTGGCCGGAGGCCATTGCTATTGTTTTATGGAATTGTTTTACTTGGTGGAAAACCAATTGAATGGGCTGATTTTGGGTGTATGTTGTTACCCGGGCCAGAGGCTCGGAGGCCCAGTGAATATGAATGGATTATTTTAGTTGCGTGCAACGTTTTACGGGTTGACCCGAGTTTGAAAGTTAATTTCTAAAAATATGAAATTTCCTTCTACTATGGTAGCTTGTTTTAACAATCTTCCTTTTCTACCATAGTAGTGGTGTTATGATGAGATTATAATGTATTGAGGTTAGGGGTTTTACAACTTCTCCATGGCTTGAACCCAGGACCTCCTCCATGCGCACGTGCGGCTTTACCAGTTGAGCTGCAATGAACCTGTTGACTTATTATGTAAAATTAAATATATATATATATTATATTATTTTACACAAACAATTATATATACATATATATTATTAAAAACTAAAAATATACTATATGATAATTTTAATCATAACTATTTTAATGAAAAAATAATTTTTAAATATTTGTTTTACTATTTTTATAATTTTTTATTTTTTTAAAAATATTTTTAATATAATTTTAATTTCTAACGATACTAATTTTGAATTTTACATCATAAATAATTTTTCATAAACAATTTTTAAATTTATTTTTTAATTAAAATTGATAAGATATACAATTTAATTATATATATTATATTACATTATATTATATTATGTATATGTGGTTTACATATTTGAAGAAAATCATTTACAATTAGTCAAAAAATCTTGTTATTCAAAAAATAACTACTATAATAAAATCTAATAAATTATTCTATATAAAAAATTAAATGATTTAAATAGATTATGATAAACAGTATTTTCCTACTTGTATATATATCCTATGTAATTTATTTTCTTAAAATTTGCAACAGAAACAAATTCCGTCACTAATTTTTGACGGAATTGTGACGGAATTTCCGTCGCTAATTTTTTTGATGGATTAGCGACGAAATTAGCGAGGGAATTGTCTAACAGAAAAAGATTCTGTCGCTAATTCCGTCGCTAAATACGGATTAGCGACGGAATTTAGTGACCGACAGAAATTCCGTTGCTAATCCGTTAAAAAAATTAGCGACAGAATTTCCGTTGTAAATTCCGTCGCTAATTTGCGACGGAATTTGTTTCCGTCGCAAATTCTGTCACTAATCAGCTGGTTTTTGTAGTGTTAAATTTTACAACATATGATATTATAAAGTTTGAAATTACATGCATTTGATTTTTTTTGGGTAAATATAAATGTTTAAATCATTCTTATCTTAAATAGATGTATTCTGGACAAAACAAGAGTTTGAGAGTCAAACTTAGTCAGCTAATATACAAATAAAATCTCGGAGGTTTATATGATATACATTTTAATTTTAAGTAAGGTTTATATACCTTTTCAAAATAAAATGGAGGCTTATGTAATTTAGATAAAATAGAGGAGTTTTAATATATTTTTACTCATTTTATTAATTATCATAGCCATGAATTTATATGAGTTATGATTTCATTCAGCTGAAATATTTTTCTAGCTACACCCATGACATAATATATTTTAAGATACTAAATGCAATTAAAAAAAACACTTAAAGTGCAGAATGAATCACTAAAAAGTTTAAAATGCTGGACTATAATTTGTTTGTTTAAATAATATATTATACTATATCGATTGAAAACCACGTTTTTAATCAGGAAAGATGAACAGGACCTAACCACTTATGGGTTGTCTGGATTCTAACAAAAGCACTTTTAAAAAATACATTTATGTAAACCAAGATAAAATTTATATCATATATTTATTTCGTATACCGTAAAATCACTTTTAAAATTATTTATTTTCACCAGAATACTCCGTTATATCAAAACACAAGGTTGAAGTGCGTCACCGTCACTTACCAACTTATCTTCTGTTTTTCTATCCACAGAACTTGTTTCAGAGTACCCAACAAAAAAAAAGATTCAAAATAAAATAGTTTTATTTTATATATGTGTGAGAAAGAATCGGCGGGAGACTTATTGAAGAGAAAATAGTTTTGAAAAAATGGTTCTAGGTAATTTAAATATGCATCAAAAAAGACTATTGAAAACACTGGTAAAAATGATGGATTAGTTAATACCAAGCCTTCTCAAAATGAGCAAAATAAGAACGAAGAGAACTATTATATTATTGTTGTTGATGTTTTTAGGTATGAATACACATAATATAATAGAAAATAATTTCAGTATCACATTGTTCAACTTGGCTACCTGAGTGCGACAAATGTTGGCAAAAAAACGAAGAAGAAGAAGATTTGAGTGCGACGAACATCAATTTAGCGTTCACGTCTAACATTCGAGTCCCGAGAAACAATATAGGTCACGATAATTTAGTTAACATAAAGTTATCTTTCACATATATAACCATCTAAACTCATAGCCATATGCTTGCTCTTTTTAAAATATAAAATTCTTTTAAAAAACCATGAAACTTTCTTGGGAATTCCCAAACAATAGCCTAAAGGAACCTAGAAATAATTAGAATATTGGGGAACACTCTGTGATGAGTGACAGAACTAAAGGTACCTTCGCATGTTTCTGTGGTCATATCTAAACCCAATGTAAATCTACCTACCCTCTTATATTTTACTAGTTATATCCCCAAAAATTAAGTAGGGCACTAAGACCAGTTGAGTTGAGTAGAGGTCTCAGAAATATGCAGTAAAGATAAAATTATTCGCAAGGACTAAACAACAAATGAAAAGTTTTTTCTAGATCCAGAGCATAAATATTTCTAAATACTATGGGAGGGTTTCAATGGCCAAAATGAAAGGGAGAAGAGACCTAAATATAAAAGAAGCAAGTTTCAATTTAGGAAAAAGCATCCGTAGACAAATCATATAATGATTAAAAGTTAAGGGAACTTAAATAAATATTATGAAATGATGGACCTATAATTTATTTTTTGAGACCCTTGAGATGTTTGAAGAAAGCTGCGTGAATGACGAGTCATATAGGGTTAAAAGTGCAATCTCTGAAAGTTGAATCTTAATGGTAATTACGAAAAATTTACCGGAAAATTCAGGAAAATTATGAAAATTCAGGGACAATAGGAAAAAGGTTCCTAAGTGGAAGATTGAAATGGACCTCAAAGACAAGATTTAGTAAAGAATAGGAAAATTATGAAAAGTAATTATGGTTAGCAACATAATAATAATCATTATTAAAGGGGATAAATGGCAAGATTAGCAAATAACATTAGATGCAAGGTCAAAAGTGAAAGATTGAAATTCGCCTCAAAGATAATTAAGTGTTTAATAAACTTGAAAGTTTCAAGACACATTCTTGAGATCAAACAGAGTTTGGTGGAAGATTCAACATTTGTTTCTCAATATGATAGCTGCCTAGAGCAATGTCATTATCCCTATAAAAGTAGAAGGATACAAACCCCTTAGTCCTAACAATGCAATCTGTAATTCCCACACACAATATCACAAAAAAAAAAAAAAAATTGCCAAGGTACTTACAGCCATAAGATACCTAATCATAAGAACCATTCTTCTCACAACTCATTAATATTACTGTTCACAGCTAGTCGCAACTATTCATGTTTAATCCGTACAGCCAATGAAATCCATGTTTGATATAGAGCTCCCCACACCATTTTTCATTTAACTCCTTAGTATATAGTTTCTATTTCCCCTCATGTACTATCTCGAACACTACTTACGCCAAGTTTTTCTTATTTATTATGCCAAATTTTTCAATACATATATCCATATGTTCTATTTTTAAATATTATCATTAAAATATAAACTCATATTAAAAATGGGACACATAATCATGTGTGACTGAAAACTTAATATAACAGATATAAAGAACTTGACGTATTTTTAATCTTATGCTTGATTCTTTAATTTCTATATATGTCATGTAATATGTAAAGGGTTTCAGGCATACCTAAAGTGTCGAATGATCTCAAATTTAGATAGCCACTCGTGGAAGTCCGGTCACGGTAATGGAGTAAAGACTATATTTTCACAGCAAATGCACCGGTGGGTGAGAAAGAAAAGAGGACTAGAGGGAGGAGTTTGGAAAATGTTGAAAAAAAAGGATTAGACTGAACTGATGCCCCTCAAGTCAGTTTTTAACTTCATCTTCCCTTTTTTGAAAATGAAACTGCCTCCTCACGGTTATCCTTAACTGTCCCTCCCCTTTTTTTTGTAATTTGTATAAAATGGTGAAATTCACCACTTAAGACCCCAATTTCCTATTTATTTGCATCATAGTCCCAATACAAATAGGTTTGGGTCCAATCCACTAAGGGTAGACTGGCCCATTTTCCTACATCTCCCACTCACATTTGGTGGATTAGATGTCGTCGGTCCATCCTCTTTGTTTCCTCTTAATTTCATACTTAGTGCTTTGCTATGACCATGTGGGCATGACGTCCTCGCCAAGATGCCTGCATTAGAAATCCTTTTATAAGATTAGCACAAGTCACCCTCTCCTTCGTGTAGCTTGAATTTTAAAGTTATGCCTCAAATGTCCCAGATTTACCTATATACACTTTTTCATGGTAAATCTAATCCATCTCAAGTCAATGGTTTACTTAGATTACCTTTCTCGTATGTCTAGTGTCCACACTTACGACCACGGAATGTCATAAGGGACATGTCACAAATACTAGCATAGGTGTGTATATCACAGTCAATCTTCCTTTTGCCTAAATATCACTTTAATATGAATCAGTCGCTTTCTTAGCATACTACCTTAGATCGCATCAATCATGACTATAGGACACATGCCAAACTAGCAGTCACTGAAACATATCTTCGTGATATTGTCAAAGTTAAAGGACACCAGTAGGAGGATAATTCCTCCTTGGGACTCACACAGCAATGAAGCAGGGATCTTTCACTTGCTTTTCTTTTGCGCTTCTCTTAGCACATGTGGTATGAAACACATGGTATGATGTTACTCTTATATTATAAGAGCGTATGTCATTTTGAATCAGTCATTAACACCGTACAGACTTAAGTCTAGACATACTCAGTGTCTAAACCCAAATTCTTCAACTCTGCTCATTGCTATGACGTCGACATTGAAGAGT
This sequence comes from Neltuma alba, assembly GCF_004799145.2. NCBI lineage: Eukaryota > Viridiplantae > Streptophyta > Magnoliopsida > Fabales > Fabaceae > Neltuma > Neltuma alba. The sequence continues at coordinate 204,519 of NW_021632546.1, forward strand.
TTGTTATCTAGCTACAGGTATTATGAAAGTGGGATTCTAAACTTTGATCCAACTTTATCCATGTGGATCTCATCTTGACTTGCTATACTTTAGTCAAGGTGACATAAAGTTTGTGTTTCTTCCCTACCATATCAACATTCTTTGCTGCCTTACTAGTAAACACAAATGTCTCATCTTTGCCCACTCCACCTGAGTATCAAAGGCGGTGCTCGTGTGAGAGAGCCAGCCCTTTTTAACTTGTACGACATACTAGACATTGTATACTTTCAAACAAACACATAAAGTAATAACGAAAAAATTATAATTTCATTAATGAGGTTTACAAATTACACTTTACGCGTGCCAAGGGCTTGCACATGTTCTTCCAAAAAAATTTTCGCCTATTGGCTTTGTCAGGGGATCTGCTACCATACATTTGGTTGAAATGTATTATACAGTAACAACCTTTTGTGCTATATAATCTCTAACAAAATTATACTTGATATCAATGTGCTTAGTTTTATTGTGATACTTAGGATCTTCAGTATAGGCTATGGCTGCAGTATTGTCACAGTATACTATTACCGAACTGATACTCTTGTTTCTAAATCCAAGGTTTTCTATAAATCTCTTCAGCCATAAAGCCTCTTGTACTGCTGTGGTGCATGCCACAAACTCAACTTCCATTGAATGTAAGGCAATACACGTTTGCTTCTTGCTACTCCAACATATGGTGCCATTGTTGAGCAAGAAGGTATAACCTGAAGTTGACCTTCGTTCTTCTTCATCTTCGCCTACATCAGCATCGGAGTACCCAGCAAGGCACAGGTTGTTTCCTTCGTAGCACAGTGCATAATTAGAAGTGCCCTTTAAGCATGTCAAGATCCTCTTCACTGCTTTCTAATGCTTTTCACTGGGATTAGACTGGAATGTGCTTACCAGTCCCACTACATAATAGACTTCTGGTTTTGTACACATCATTACGTACATCAGACTACCAATAGTACTGGCATATAGAACTCTTTCCATCTTCTTTTTGTCAGACTCGGTTTTGGGACACATGTCAGAACTCAAAGCCACTCCAGTAGCAATAGGGGTACTCATGGAATTGCAGTCTTTCATGTTAAATCGCTCAAGAATCTTGTTGATGTAATTCTCTTGTGAAAGAGAGAAGATTCATTTTGAGTGATTTCTTTGGATCTTAGCTCCAAGTATATACTCTGCTTCACCCACATCTTTCATTTCAAAATTTGACGAAAGCCATTCTTTAATAGCCACCACTGAATCTAGACTATTTCTGGCCAATAGTATATCATCTACATATAAGGATAATATGACAAAATTACCCTCAAACCACTTAATGTAGACGCAGTGGTCTTCCTCTATCATTTGGAAGTCATATGAGGTTATTGCTTTGTGAAACCTCAAATACCACTGTCTGGATGATTGTTTCAATCCATATATAGACCTTTTGAGTTTACAAACTTTATTTTTCTTTTCTTTTTCAATGAAACCTAATGGTTGTTCCATATAGATTTCTTTATCCAGATCACCATTTAGGAATGCAGTTTTTACATCCATCTGATATAATTCTAGATCTAAACTATTTACTATTGCCAGAATAAGTCTAATAGAGTTGAAACGCACAACAGGTGAGAATGTATCTTCATAATCTATGCCTTCTTGTTGTGTGTACCCCTTTGCCACTAATCAAGCCTCATATTTGTCAATTGATCCATCTACTTTTCTTTTAATCTTGAGAACCCACTTGTTCCTAATAGCTTTACTCCTTTTTGAAAGATCAACTAACACCCAAACTTGGTTCTTTTGCATTGAGTCCATTTCTTCTTCCATTGCTTTCATCCATTCCTCCTTGGCAGGACTTGACAAGGCTTCTCATCCAGAACGGGGCTCGTCATCCCCTTCTGGAGTAACTAAAAAAGATTCGCCTTCTATTTGAAAGCGTCTTTTGGGAACACCTTCCCTGTTACTCCTTCTGACAGAAGCTATTTGCTTTTCTTTCTTTCTTTACTCAGGTCTAGGTGTTGACCTTTCTTGGCTTCCACTCAAATTGACATACCTAGATGATTCTGGTTTGTCAATTTGTTGTGCACTATCTTGTTCTTGTGTCTCATAAAGAGAAATAGTACAGTCAACATCTCCTCTATTGGGAAATTCAGTCTCAATGAATGTTACATCTCTTGATTCTATTTCAATCACCGTTCCATCTTCGTTTTCACCTATGAAAACGTATCCCTTTGATTGTTCAGAGTATCTTATAAAGATATATTTCTTTCCTCTGGGACCTAACTTCCCATGCTTATGAGAAGCGTCATGGATATACACCGCGGACCCCCAGGGTCTTAAGATGCTTAGATCTGGCTTGCTTTTTGTCCATAACTCGTAGGGTATGGAAGCGACTGATTTTGAGGGTACACGGTTAAGTATGAAGGTCGCCGTTAACAAAGCATTATCCCAATATGAAATTGGCAAGTTTGCTTGAACCATCATAGACCGAACCATATCTAGAAGAGTTTTGTTTCTTCTTTCAGCAACTCCATTTTGTTGTAGAGTGCCAGGGATGGTCAGTTGTCTAATTATCCCTTCTTTCCAAGAGCTGTTTGAATTGTTCAATAAATATTCACGACCTCGATCAGTGCGTAATGCCTTAATTTTAAAAGACATAACATAGAAACCAAGTTTTGCCGCATGTCAGGAGCGTAAAGTACATCATGGAGTATTCAGTTCTTCCCACCATGCAAAGTAAATTTGCAGGTGCCCAAACCTTAACCTCGATCCTTGCATTGTTCCCAATGTAAAGCCACTTGCTTTAATACAGCAACTAACGGTACTCGATAAAGGATCCTTGATCCCTGGTTACATGGTCTGTGGAGCCTGAGTCTATAATCCAAGAAGAAGAAATAGGTTCTGTTAGAAAACAATACTAGAAACATATGAATTCACATAATTCACTAATACCTTTTTGCTCTTAGTTTGTTTTGAACAGTCACATGCGAAATTGCCCATTCTCTGGCAGGCGAAGCATTTGACCTTCTTCAGGTTTAGCTTCTTCTTCCCACCTGTATTTCCCTTCTTCTTGAATTACTTCTTCTCTTTTTGGGTTGAGGACCACCCTTCTTCCCTTTCTTTTGGAACTTCTTGCCCTTCTTGGAATCGGGCCTTGATTAGAAAGTGCTAGCATCCTTAGTTTGTCCAGAGGTCTTGTAAGTCTCTAAACGTTCATCCTCTAGCTCCAAGTGCTTAGAGACATCGTTAAAAGTAATGATGTTTTCATTATGGGTCAAATTAACTTTCATATGCTCCCAGCTAGCAGGAAGCGATATGATAACAACCTGCACTTGCTGTTCATCAGATAGGACATGTCTAGCTTCTTTAAGTTCTCTGATCATGTTGGCCATCTCTCTCAGATGTTGCTTCATAGGATTGTTTGGCTTGAGTTTGTAGGTTTTGAACTTAATTGTTAACCTCCTAAGTTTACTGGTAGAAGTACCACCAAACTTGTCCTTCAACGCTATCCATATAGCTTGTGCAGTTTTCTGCCTCTCAAACTTGCACATTATGTCATCAGCCATGGCACTCAGAAGCGTGATTCTTGCTATGATGTTTTTCTTCTTCCAAACTTGGTAAGCCTCTTGGTCTCTCCTATGTTAGGCCATATTCCTAGCTTCAGGTTCGACCATTGCAGTTGTTAATGGTTCAACAACATCTTGTTCCTCCAAGATGTATTGGACCTTTCGGTGCCATATGTCCCAGTTATCCCCGTTAAGCTTTTTCCCTTTATTAAGCTCAGCAATTATGTTCTTGGTTGCCATTTTCAGTTCTATGTCAAATTTATCCCACATTATTCTATGTTCTCTCTAAAAGGAGAGACATACCATAGAACATTTTAGTTATATAGCATGGCAAAGTATACAACATCCTATACTTATATCGTCCTTGATCAGAAAGTAATGACATTGCAAGATCCATGATCAAGAGCATACGTTTGTACCTCTCGTCACACAGATACAGGCAATAATCATTATGTCCTATCAAGAATTTTATATAAGCACTTCAAAAATGTGGCTCTTAGAAGTCTTATCTTTTAAAAGCTCCCACTTACAAAAAGCATACATATATTATTCACAAAATAATCATTCAACAATAATTTAAGTAATTTCATTAAATGAAATAACACATTTAGTCTGTTTACAATGCATGAAACCAAAAGCTTAATACAACAAACGTTAATAAAGAGAATACAAATGTTACATCATTTGATATGAACATAAAGGTAATCAAGTATTGCTTTCCTCAGTTTCCTAAGTTTGCGTGTTTTGGTCATAAAAGATGATACTAAATCTATAGCCCAAATCCAGTAAAATTTCCTTATGTGTTTTCCTTTAGGTCCTCCTCTTACCCTTATTACTCTTATGTATTCCATTATAACTTTAAGATAGAATTCAGTATTCTTCTTATCGGTTACATACTGGATGTAACTGGCGAGCATGCCATTGATGCCTTTTATGTTTATCAGTTTGGCCGCATCTCTTTCAGCTATACTCATAGCGAAAGTAGGGGTACAGGGTTAATTCACCTCTTCTCCTTCCTCAACTACGGTTTCACTGGAAAGATCTAGTAAATCGTTAAAGACCAAGTGAGGTTCAGCATGGAGGGGTTCAATGGGGAATAAAGATTCTGACTCAGGTCCAAAATCTATTAACTCCTCTGGGTCTTCTTGAGGAACCTTTTCAAGGTTCTCATCAGGATCCTCATCCTCAGGTTCATATTCTGGAACTCCATTATTCATGTATGAGTATTCCAATGAACCATGCTTGATATTTTCAGTGCTACTAGAAGCCTCTTGCTTCATTTTCACCTAAAACAAAATAATATAAATTATTTGAATATTCTGGAATTTTTATCTATATAAAAATACCAAAAGATGCATTGAAACACTCACAAATATATCTTTAATTACCTCAAAAATTAGCAAATTATATATCAAAATGAAGAGCTTAATTTTAGGGATTTTTAGAAATAAACCGCACCTCAAATAGAGCTCCCACGCGCCTACACGCACCACTAGAAGAATAAATTTTGTGAAGAATAAAAAAAATTTTCAGCCCACTTGCGCTCTTGGCGCATGTACTACACGCCCACCATGCAGCCAGCCATTGGCGACACGCGTCGTTCCGATGGCCTCCACATGCCACCCCCTTTCAAATGGGGTGACCTACGTGTCTAACAGGCGTGCCACGTGGCAGTACGTGCCATATGGCAGTTTTGGGAAAATTTTTTTCTTTAGGCTTGGACCAAAAAATAATTTTTTTTAAGTGGGCTCGCTAGACTCTGGCCCAACCTGAAAAAAGACTTTTTTTTTAGGCTTGAGCAATTTTTTTTGGGCCTAGTTTCTCTCTATTTTTTTTTTACTTTTTTTTTTGGAGAAGGGCCAAAATGACGCCGTTTTGGCCTTGAAGGTTGTTTTCAACCTCCAACCGGGTCGTCCTGACCCAGTTTCTGCAAGCAAGTCGAGTCTGATGGACCTGTCAGACCTGAAAACTTCTCTCCTCCATATCTCCTCTGTCTGACGTCCAAATTTCGCGTATTTTATATCATTTTCTTCGTTTTATCATCCTCTACACAATGGGATAGGTTTTGGTACCTAAAAACTCAATTTTAAGTATACTCAATAATGGAAAATAAAAGAACTGAAAATGAATATGATGTAAAATGTGTTTCATGGAGGCAGAGAAATAATCTATCATATCTACTTATAAATATAAGTCAGAAAACAATCATACTGGAAGTAAAAAGGAGGATTTGCATAATTGATTGAAGCAAATCGCATAATCGGATGATTACTCAGAAAAAAACACAGCAATAAAAAGAAAAAGACAGGCTCTATTGATAGATAAGGTAGTGGAAAATAGCAATGATTGGAGGCTGTAGCTCACCATGAATGACGGTGGGATTTGGAGGAGGAGATCTGTGTGCATGTATTTTCGGCTTGTTACTCTTTTTAGGTTTAACTGCATTGTGCCTTTGGTTAAGCTTGCGACCCAACGAACCCAAATGCTCTGTCGCAGCCTTCATTATTCCTAAACTGAACAAGACCTCAAATACAACTACCAACTCTGCCATAATCTTCATGGTTGACTTTGATAATGGAAACAAGGAATATGGGGTTCAATATGACAATGTCAACTTCATCATCGATATATTTCTTGATCAAAATAGTACCAGTTCGATTGGGAGCTCCACCATTGCAGGCTTCTACCAGGGGCACAACAAGAATGCGAAGAAGTGGAGCTCTATTGAAGCACATGCCGGAGCACTTAACCAGACAGTGAAAATGGACGGGAAAGCATAGTTCTGGGTGAATTTTACGACATCGGTGAAGTACAAGATCATGTTCTTTTTCACACCACGACACAGATTATGGGGAGGGGCTAACGTTGTCGTCGCTGGCTTGGAAGATGAGAAAGATGATATCAGACTTGGACACTCCCTCCTGATAATTATGTCCGGTGCAACCCAGCTGGTGGCTGGTTGCTATCTCATGCTTCTGGTTCTGGGTCTTTTTGTCCATTTTGTACCTTTAGGTTTTTTTCTCTAGCATTGTTTTTTTTCCTTCTTTGTAAGGAAAAAAAACTATGATTCTGTTTTTGTTTCAGAGAAAGTAATCATGCTTGTTAGGATATTTGACGCAGGTTTGGATTTGGATTTTGGGTTGGTTTGCAAGATTTTCTTTCAAAATGTAATTATTGTGGGAGAAGGGCCTCTCCACTTTCCATCCTCTCTATTTTCTTTCACTTCCCATCTCAATCATTAAATTGTATTTTAAATGGTTCATGTTTTATACTCCTTTGGTCCTTAATATAAGATCTATTTAACTGATTTGATTAGATTAAGAAAGTTAGGTAAGTTAGTTAATTATAAGAAATATGACATGTTTTTTTTTCTGAAATTCCATAATCATCTTTCTTAATATCCTCCCTCCCTCACCTACTTTATTATGGTAAAGAGAGTATCTATAAGGGTAATTTAGGAAAAACTGACAAAAATGAGAAATATGTCTTATATTTAAGATCAAAACTAACTTAACAATTAGGTCCTATATTAATGACCGGAGGAATATTTTATAAAATTATGAAAAAGAAAAATATTACGTTTAAATACCAATATTAACGATTAACATGAGAAGTGAATAGAAATAGGGGAAAAGAAAGAGTGGAGAGACCCTTTTCCCAATTATTGTTCGGGCCTCTCCAAATTATATTTATATATTTTAATTGTAGTTGTTATATTTCTTCTCGGTTTTTTTATGAAAAATAACTCCACTTTCCATCCTCTCTATTTTCTTTCACTTCCCATCTCAATCATTAAATTGTATTTTAAATGGTTCATGTTTTATACTCCTTTGGTCCTTAATATAAGATCTATTTAACTGATTTGATTAGATTAAGAAAGTTAGGTAAGTTAGTTAATTATAAGAAATATGACATGTTTTTTTTTCTGAAATTCCATAATCATCTTTCTTAATATCCTCCCTCCCTCACCTACTTTATTATGGTAAAGAGAGTATCTATAAGGGTAATTTAGGAAAAACTGACAAAATGAGAAATATGTCTTATATTTAAGATCAAAACTAACTTAACAATTAGGTCCTATATTAATGACCGGAGGAATATTTTATAAAATTATGAAAAAGAAAAATATTACGTTTAAATACCAATATTAACGATTAACATGAGAAGTGAATAGAAATAGGGGAAAAGAAAGAGTGGAGAGACCCTTTTCCCAATTATTGTTCGGGCCTCTCCAAATTATATTTATATATTTTAATTGTAGTTGTTATATTTCTTCTCGGTTTTTTTATGAAAAATAATGACTTTTTTTTTTTTAGCAAAACAGATAAGTTTTATTAATACCATAAAAAAAGTACAAACACCAATAGCCACTCAAGGCCCAAAAGAGAAAAAACACTCAGAAATAAACCTAGAGATACAACCTAACACACCAACTTACCGAAAAAGAAACAAACAATAGAAACAAGCCAACTACAAATAGAACATAATAGAAAGCAACAGACAAAACAACTAGCCTATACCAGTCCTGTCACCAACATCTGAAGCTGAGCCAACATGAGCCATTTGTAAATCAAGGAGTAAGACAGCAACCAGAGAGAATGGTGGCTTAGAAAGCCATCCCACAAGTACCATACCCCTTATTGCCTCAGTTGCGCACTAGTTACCCTTCCTATTCACTAAAGCCAACTCCCAATTGCAACTTTGAGACAAGTAATCCCAACACTTATGAAGGATGTTTGCACAATTCCATTCTCCTCCTACAAGATCCTTTCTGCTCATCAAACTATACAGCTCCTTACAATCTGTCTCAAAAACTACCTTCCTCCAGTCCTTCCTTGAGACAACTTCAAGAGCTAATAGAAGAGCCAAACTTTCTGCCATGAAGGGAGATGCAGCAGAAACTTTCTTCCCCAGACCTCCTACAAAAAAATTAGAATCCTTTCTACATACAACACCTACTGCAGCAAGTTTTAAACTACTCTTAAAACCAGCATCAATATTAACTTTTACTACCCCTTCAGCTGGCTTTCTCCAAGATTGACTTATTTCAACCTTTATACTAGAAGACTCTCTCCTTGCCTTTCTTGTAGTAGCTTCTTCAAATTCTCTAACAAGCCTCATTGCAGCTACCACACAGCTGCAAGCATCCATTTCATGGCCTTCAAAGACATAGTTACACCTGCCTTTCCAAATGCCCCAACATATACCAACAAACAAAGCCACATCCTATTCAACGATAGCATCTGAGTTAATTAGCTAGTTTTCCAGCCACTTATCAATTCTGAAATTGCCAATTCTGTCAAATCTTAAAGCCAATGGGGGGTCATACCAACAACACTTTGTCCAAGGACAAAGAAACAGCAGATGCTCAATAGTCTTAATATCATACTTGTAAACAGGAGAAATAGGATCAGCAACACATTTTCTATGAAAAAGAGCTTCCTTAGTGGCTACAGCACCACTGACAGCTCTCCAAATAAAACGAAGGACTTTAGGGGACATTTTAATATTCCAGATTCTACTCCATAAATTCTTTGAAGGGAAATAGGAATTACCAGGCTTATCTACATTCTTCACCATTTTCTTCTGTAAAGCAACCTTATAACCGTCTTAAAAGCATAATCACCATTCCTGTTCTTTAACCAGATCAATTTGTCCCTTATATCTATCAGAGGGATTCTGTCTTTTTTAATACAAGACTTGTCTTCTTCAGATAAAAAATTCCCTGCCCCTTCTAACCACCATTCACCATTCCTTATTATGTCACAAACTCTCAGGTTCTTCATTTCCTTATTTAAACTTCTATCATTCAAATTTAAATCAACCATCTCAGGAAGCCATTTATCTTCAAAAATCTTGATATTCTCCCCTCTTCCAACCTCCAACACAAGTCATTTACTAAAAGGTCTCGGGCCTCCAGAATGCTGGACCACTCCCATGAAGCCCTGCTTCCTTTTTTGGCCTGCAAGAAACTATTTTTAGGAAAATACAGACCTTTCATAATCCTTACCCAATGATCATCAGGATTCTGAATTAGTCTCCATGCAGATTTTGCCAACAGTGCAATATTGAAGGCTTCCAACTCATGAAAACCCATACCACCTTCTCCTTTTGCCTTACTTAACCAATCCCAAGATTTCCAATGCACCCTGCCCTCCTGGTTTTTCTATCCCCACCTACACCATGGCATCCAATTCAACACAAGTCTTCTTTAGAAATTTAAAATAGGGCATAAGAAAGACTAGGATTGCATTTGCCACTGCTTTGATCAAGACCTCCCTTCCCCCAATAGTGAGAAGTTTCTGCTTCCACCCTTGAAGTTTCAAACTTATCTTGCATCTAACAAAAGATAAGGCTTCACACTTTGACCTTCCCCAAAGCATTGCCATGCCAAGGTACTTCCCCGGATTATCACTTGCCTCAATCCCCAGTACCTCATACACATCCCGTTTTTGGTCTGCACTGGCATTTTTTGAGAAGCAAATACAAGATTTATCAAAATTGATAGATTGACTGGAAGCATCACAGTAGCAGTTCAGTATGCTCTTTAGCAACTCACAGTTCCTTTTATTTGCATTGATGAAAAATAACGCATCATTAGCAAAGAAACAATGAGATAATGTGGGGAAAGTTTTAGCTAGTTTGATGCCTTTTAGCCTTCCTCTATTGACAAACCACTGAGTCATCGAAGAGAGCACTTCTGTTGCCAAAATGAATAGGTAGGGAGACAAAGGATCTCCATGTCTAATTCCTCTCTCCATGCTAAGATCTAAAACTTTTTTGCCTGCAACCATTACACTTAGGTTTGCTGAAGAGACACATTCCATTGCCCATGCAATCCATTTCTCTCCATTACCCATGACTTTTTATTTGGAGTATTAAAAAAAAGATACTTCCCCGTCAATGTAGGAGCTGGAAAATGAATTATTTTAATCTTAAATATAATATTTCATTCATTTTTATCTTCAAAATATAAAAGTTTTTTCAAATATCCCTATTAAGTACACATAGCAGAAAACTCAACTAATTTCCTACAATAATTAATTTAACTAATTTTTTTAATATCAACAATTTAGTTATCTAGCTTTTATATTAAAAATCAAAGATAAAATCTGAGATCAATTATTAAAAGCAAGCAACTAATTATTGAATTAGAGTATTTTGTTGAAATTTTTTTTATTTTTAACATATTTATTAATCCAATTAACTTAAGGTTTTTTTTTATCAGTAAGAATTAGTTATGTGTTTGTTTTTTTAAACAAAAAGGAGTGAAGGATTATCTATTTAGAATTTTGAAATACTAAAAGCACTCAATAATACACTGAGTTATCTCAAGGCTTCGTTTGGTTTCGCTCATGCCTAGCCTGGGGACCAGGAGAGGGGGGGCTGTTTCCTCCGTTGAAACCGTTAGGTTGGCTGAGCTGAGGATCGCAATTTTCAATGCCCAAAATACCCTTTTGGAGAGGAAAAAGATAAGATAGAAATGAAAATTTCTTTTGGGTCTAATTTGTTACATACAATTGAATATCATAAATTCAATTTAGTCAAAATGCTCTCTCTCTTTGTAAACAAGATGCTTTTTACGCCTCCTTTTATGCTGCACAAAATAGAGGCGTAAATAGCCTTTTGCTGGTTCACTCACCACGCCTCACTTGTACTGGATTCATTTTTCTTGATATCCATACTTGAGAGAGCAAGTAATCCATATGAATTATGAGACTATTTGGGCTACGTCTAAAGATTGGGTCCAATAATTTGTCGGCGACCACCTGCCACTGCACACCCATATGGATCACCGATTGGATTAATTCGATGGATACAAGAGAACTGAAAGAATATAGAAGAGGATGTGTGTATGTAATAATTTCTTATACACTTTAGTGGACAATATTTAAACAAAACATGAAACAAGGAAGAGAACTACATTTCCACGGCTACAAGGTGCAATTTCCATTATTCAAAGCCTGGTCCAAGAAAATGCTTCCCAAATCACAAGCACATTACCCAGTCATAACAAAACTCAAAATAAAGGTACAGGACACAACAATCAAAATCCAGCATTACACGAAGCTGTAAATTTACAGAACTACTTGGAGGATCGAAAATACGGTTTGAGCCAATGCGAGAACGAGGAGCAGAAATGCAGCAACAGTAGCAGCAATTTGCCAAGGTGTATGACAATAATCACGTCTCAGGTTTGCCTTCCACTGGTGCCAACGACTTTTACAATACCTATTCAAATCTTTGCAAGTCTTGAAATAGTGAGTACTGATGGTTGAATGGACGACATTGTCTGAAAGACCATTAAATAATGTGGCAACCTTTTTCGTATCACCTAAATAGTTCCTAACTACTTTCTTGCGAACGAGGAGATCCACATCCTTTTCTGTGTTTATTAGCCAATCCAACAAAAGAGCATAATCAGTAATGTAAGCATTTCTAGAATAATGACATTGTTCTAATGCTATCATGTTACGAAACAAAAGTTCAGTATTATCATCCACCACAACATGGGGAATTTCAAGAATTTCTCCTGAAAATTTCACGTCCAATAAGTATTCGCTCTCACAATCCTTCAACGTTACGCCTGCTTCTTCCAGTGCATTCGCATTGTGTAAAAGAATATGGCTTCCATCCTTTGGGACTCGCATCCATTCATCCTTACCCTCTGGGCTTGGCTTCCTTTCAGGCGTCTTTCTTTTCTTGTAAAACAATCTAAGGAGATCCGTAAAATGCTTTATACCAACAGTAGAATGAGGGTCTAATTCTTGTCCATTGTGATACCCAAAATAGTTATGAGTGAGCTGAAGAAATGAAGGGAGGCTACCACGACGATCACGGGGGAAAGCTTCATTGAACAGCTTTTCAATAACAAAGAATGGAAGTTGATTCTCAAGTAAAAGTAGATCTAGAAGTATAGAATCCGCTAACCATGGCTGTGACAATTTAGCATCGTTGCGTACCTCACCCAAATGGGACATGATGAAGAGTTCAATGATGAAGACAGCATCCATTAAAGTCAGTTCCACAAGTTCTTCTTCAGTAATGGTTTCTGAATAAGAAGCACGGACTTGTGGCTCTAACTTTTGTACAAATTCAACCAATTCGCAACAACTTGAGTTGGTTCTTTGAATAAATCTTTTGAACAATATATGTTTTTGCCTTTTCATGTCTTGCAGCCCCTCATTGCGATAATGAAAGGGGCCAATGGAAACAACTTTTGGAGTGTAAGCATCTTTTTTAAGATCACGGAGCTTAATAGGCACCCTGTAGATACAACAGTGTGGTGACAGATGACCATCTCCACAATCTTGAATAAGTTTTTCGATGTCTTCAGTTATCACCAGTCGTGAAGCACTCATTTGTGGAGTACTAGTGTCAATCTAAACAAAATAAGGAAGAAAGAGTGTAATAATTGAGGAATGAAACAGAAGCAACCTTAAAAATAGTAAGCAAAAAGAATTGAAGAGAGGTAAAGGATGCATATACCGGTTGTGAAGCACCACTCATTATTGGTGCAGCAGTCGTCGATGTCCACATGAGATGTCGATCACTCTTTTCAGGGATGATAATCTAAACAAAATAAGGCAAAAAGAGTGTAATAATTGAGGAATGAAACAGAAACAACCATAAAAGTAAGGAAAAGAAACTGAAGACTGGTGGAGGAAGCATACGCTTTGTTGAGCACTCTCAGAACAGACCGTAGAGTCCATTTCACTCACGACAATAGATATCGCCGAGTGAATGTCAGAATCTTGGGCAGTCATTTGTCGAGCACAAGTGCGAATCTAAACAAAATAAGGCTAAAAGAGTGTAATAATCGAGGAATGAAACAGAAGCAACCTTAAAAACAGTAAGCAAAAAGAAATTGAACAGAATGCATACGGTTTGTGGAGGACTCCCGAAGACCTCCGAGTCTTTTGTTTCAGAATCTGTTACTTCTGCCATCTAAACTTATTAGTCAAGAAAAGACAGGAGAATGAAAGTAGATCTGCTATGCTCTGTGTTGAGCATAGATATATAGATGGGACGCGCGGCGCTGTGTCTCAGCAATCGGCTCTCATAATTACTTGGCTTCACTCTAACAATTATTTTCCCCCCTAATTGATTGGGCAGCTGCATTGATGAATGATTTCTCCCTCCAAACCTTGCTAATTTGTCTTTACTGCGAGCCCTTTTATTAGTTCCATTCCCAAAGGTAAGACAGTTGTTGCAGTGTTTTGATTGTTAAAAATATATGCCGCTATCTAAATCATTAAATGTTTTCTTTTTAAATGCTTCCCAAACTTCCCAACATAAATGAGTTAATATGCCAATATGCCCTGAAAGTTTTCGCATAGGAGTATTGGGTATCTGAAATTTTTTTTTTTTGGGACTCAATGTTGTCTAAAAGCTTCCAAATCATAGCAATGTCGCCTTGATCGTTTTCTGGGTTAAGTTTTCACTATTAATTGACCAAACATAATGAGTTGGTAAGTCTTCGTTTCATCCACATTATTTTCTTTCCTGAGTTAAGGTGCAACTTTGCCTCATAAATTTTTACTCAGGAGCACTGACCTCCGAGTATCTAAAAGTTTCCAAATTATAGCAATGTTGCCCAGCTGTCATCCATGTTAAATTGCCTGACTTGAACATTATGCAAGATATTGCTAAAAATATTGTAACTTGGAAGGGATTGAAGATCAATACCTCTGACGTAAAAACATTGGGAATATTGAATAAGACCCATACATTAGGTTATAATCCGTTATCATCCTCTCCGTTCTGATCTGTAGTTTACTAATTTTTGCTAAACTTGATTGAAGAAACCGTTGTTGTAGAGAAGAAACAATAGGATTTTCCCAGAGAGGAGGATGAAGTGAATTTCGCAGTCTAAAAGGGATAGAATTTTTGTTCAGTGTAACGACAAGAAGGCTTCAATGAATGAATCAGTGTTTATCAGTTTTCTTATAGCAAATTCTATCACTGCACATGCAAAACACTACCTATAAAAATATTGGTCAGAATATAATTTATACAACTCTTGCATTATTTACATCCTTTTATTATTAAATGTCAACTTCATATCCATTTTCTAACCAAGAAAAATTTCTTATCACTTCCTGATGAATACAATTAAAGAGGGCGGTAAATTCAATAGAAGTACTTGAACTAACGTCTTTATTTGTCATTAAATTGAAAATTTTAAATTTATTAATTTGTCTTTATAATCTAATTATCTACACTCTCTTTTCCTCCCCCTCTCCACTTTGAAGAACTTGGACTAATTCAGAATGCTATTGTTTAAATAAATAATTTAGAAAATATTGTATTAAAACGTATAAAGTTTATAGAAAAATAAACATGCACATATATTTTTTTCTATACAATAAACATGCATATATTATAATAATTAATTTATCCTTCGCCACAATAAAGTTCTATTTGATTAATTTTTTTTGAACGTATGTGTTTAAAATATTATTTTACTCAACTCGCGCATTTAAATTTGTACAAAATTTAAAATATGAGTAAAACTAAATGACTTCCAAATTCTACATACTCTCCTCTACTCAATGACTATTTCTCTATTTAAGAAACGTTAAGTTATCATCGAAGTTTCACCCTCCAATCTCAATATGTTTATTCTCAAAATTAATTGTTTAGAACAATTATCCAAATGTTGGTATCCCTAATTATTATGAATAATAATGTATTACTACAAATTTTATATTAGATATCTACAGGTTGATTTGAAAAGTTAAATGCACCCAATGTTTGATCTACAAATTAAATCCTACCTCGGTCACGTAATATAAGAATTGGATTAATAATTTATGAATATTCAAAAAAAATTAATTAAATTTATTATTTGTAATAAATGAGTATTGTCTTCCATCAAATACTTTTGTTAATCATAAGCATTAAAATGAAAACTTTTTAACATATACAATTACCATAAGGACTACTTAAAAAATAAATAAATATGAACAAGTAAATAAAATAAAGGAAAAAAGACAATAAGATACCCTCAAAAATGCTAAAGGACAAATTTAGAGTGCGTGAATTTTAAAATTTCAAATCTGACCCCTTGTACTATTTTAGATTTTAAAATATTATGAAATAACAATATTGTCTTTATTTTTGATGACTACTTTCATATAGCTATTGACTATTCTAGTTTAACTACTGATTAGTTTTGTTTTTAAAGTTCTGGAAATACTTTTATATAGCCATTGACTACGCAAGAATAGTAAATAATTAAACAAAAAGCAGTCATTAGATCTCCAGTAACACTTAATGCAATTTCTAGATTTTTGAAATAAAAGTAGGCAATAGCAAAACTAAAATAGTCAATAGCTAAACAAGAGTAGTCTCCAAAATTTTAAAAATAAAAATAGTCAATCACAATAGTAGAGTAGTCAGTAGCTAAACAAGAGTAGTCATTGAAGTTCTAAAAACAAATATAGTTAATAACTAAAAAAGAATAGTCAATACATAAAAAAGAATAATAACTAAAGTTTCGACTATAGGTCACCGGGGTTTTGGTGACATGTCACCAAAACTCCGGTGGATGGCCATCGACAGGGTCATGGAGGTCAAAGCTCAGGCAGCTAGAAACCAACTAAAGGTATTGTGGTGACAATATTTTTAAAAAAAAAAAAATAGTAAAAGGCATTAAAAATTTCAAAATAATAAAAGGGGTCTGAATTGAGATTTTGAGATTCACGTACATTGATTGTCATTAAACAATTTTTAGGATATTTTATTATTTTTTGAAATTAAAACTTTATATTTAAAATTAAATTAAAATTTAAATTGGCTTCTGTATTTATGACAAGAAAGTAGGTTGAAATAGGTTGGGAGACTAATAATAGGTGTCTTCAATTCTCTTAAGTCATCTTATGATCTCATCCTTTCAGTCAGTAAATTTATCTTTAACCCTTTCGTTTACTGAGGGTTCGTTTGGATCAATGATTAGAAAAATAGCTTTTGAAAAAGTAAAGCTAAGTAAAAGCTAAATTGGATAAGTTGAATTTTATTTAGATTGGAGTTCAAAAAAGCTAGTTTACAAGAGTAAGATTGGTAAAAGGTTGTTTGGATTATGGTTGAGTAAAAATAAGTTTGGCTGGAAAATGACCAAAATGAGTATGAGTTTTAATAAATAATGAAGCATGATTAAAAAAATGATTTCACATAATACAATGAAATTAAAATAATTTAATATGCAAAAGTCATAAAAAATTATTTTAAATATAAAGTGAAACATGAAAAAATAAAAATATATTTCTAGGATCATATTTAAAAATAAAAGTATATTTCTAACTTATTTATTATTTTCAACTAATTTTAACTGATTTTTTGTTATCTACAAATTAGTTATTTGAGGCTTATAATAAGAACCAAAGGAAATAATACATTTCTTAACTTTTTCCCTCTCTATGTTTCAAAAGCTATAAGTCATAAACTGTTAATTTTAACTTATAGCTTATTGCAGCTTTTCGTGCAAAAGTCAGATTGTTCAATCGCTCAACCAAACAGCATCAACATTTGCAATCGAGCTTTTCTTGTTTATAAGCTGCTTATTGGCCCTGAAACACTGAGCCAAACAGGCTCTGAATGTGTGAGAACCCCCTGCGCAAACAACCACCCAACTTTATGAATACACAACAGTTCTACCTACCCCTCTCATATTAAATTTGAGACTACAATAATCTGACTTTTCTTGCATTTTACTTTAATTTAATTATATTAATTTCTTTTCTAATTTGAAAACATATACTTAACTCTAAATTCTCAATTTCACTAAGAATATTTAAAAAAAGACGCATCTTTAATTAAAATTTATATTAAGATACTTTTTATTTACTAATTTACCCTTCATAACACTAAATTCATAAATTTTGACTAAAAAGTTTTGACGAATTTAAAATTTTTTATTTTTCCTTAATTTTATTTCTTATTTTTACAAGTAGTTACGACAGATGTATGACATAAAGATAAAGATGCCTTTAATTATTAAAATAGGACAGACACTGATTGATTTTAATTTTTCATTTAATACAGACATAAAAACCTTAAATAAAATTTGATTAATTCTTTAAATAAATATATAATACATTAAATAAGTTATAAACGTTTCTAACAAAATTGTTATTTCAAAATTTTAAATCATAAATTTAAATGATTTCTATAGTCTCTCAAACTTAGACAATTTATATTATACGATAAAAAATATTTATTTAATATATTTTCTAGCCATTCAAAAAAATTTAAATAAATGCATTTCATTATGCAGTGAAAAATTAAAATTATAAAAATTTTAATATAATCAAAATTAATAAATTTTATTGCATATTAAAAATTTGAAAATAAATGCATTAAAATTGTTTTTTATCAAAAATTATTTTTTTGGACAAATATAAATGTTTAAATAACTTTTACATTAAGGAGGGGTATTTTGGTCAAAATAGAGTTCTAAAGTCAAATTTAACAATTACCTAGCGGTTGGATGGACAGAAATGAAATCTCAAGTATACAAGGAAGGTTTGTGTAACATGCATTTTAATTTTAAGGGGGTTTATATACATTTTCAGAATAGAAGAGAGATTTTTGTAATTTAGATAAACTAGACGGGCAGTTAGAGTATTTTACTCTAAATCTAAATCACGTGTAACTAATTCATTATGCCTCGAGGATAAGAAGTTGACTAAAATTTTCTTATAAATCTAGGAATGATAGTTAAATTATTAAATGTATCATAAAATAATAAAATTGTCCTATTTAGTTTTACTCTTAATGACCGTTGTCGAAAAATGATAAAGTATTTTTTCAATAAATTTTATTATCTCTTACCTTTCTCTCCTCTTTCACATACATTTAAAACTTTCTCTGGTAATTAATAGGGCTATAAGTGTAAAAATGTCGTTAATTATCCTGACAACTTATATTTTAGCTATAATTTCTTGCTAGATGAGTTTGACTACAAAATGCAACAGAGTGAATAATTTCTGCAATCAATGACAAGGGAAAAATTGGGAGTTGTATAGTTGCATTCTAAGAAGCAGGTTTGCAACACTACTCTAATGCTTTTTATGATACTTCATTAGATTTTTAATACTGTTACACCTCTGGGGATTAACATTTTAAAACGAACTAAATTTTAAGGAATAAAATTATGAGTTTAAAATTTCAGAAACTAAAGCTAAAATGAGGTTAGATTTCTAAAACCAAAAGTGATATTATCCCTATATAATTTAGAAACACAGACAAATTGCTCCTTTTCTCGGGGATGACATTCATGTTCAAGAAGATAACACAAAAATAAAAATCAAATGTCATATCCAGTGTGTTATCTTCTTGAAAAAAAATGCTGAAAAAATTACCGTTAAATTTTATAATGTGAAATTACTATTGGTTACTTATATTAGTAAAAAAAATGACTACACTCAAAAAATAAATAACGACACATTTTTATTGTAATTTCTGATTTAAAATTTTAAAATTTAATAATTATTTTTTTGAGATTTTCTCTATCTTTTTTTTGGTCATCAATTTACCAAAAATAAATAAAAATATTAATTAACTATCTCATATTGGTATCATACAATTTGTAAATCTTGTTCCATACTACTTGGATCAGGACAAAAAATTATTCATGTGGAGAATATTTATAACAACATTATACTGATGAAAACTTAATTAGCTGAATATGATAAGTAATGGAAAACCACAGAGTTTATGATGAATTTTTTCAAGATTGTCATGGGATTTTATATTCATCTTAGGTTCCTTGACGAGCTTCTTTAGCTTTTAATTTAAAGCAATCTGAGTTAATTCTTTAAGCAAGTAATCAAAAGTCTCATACAAAGATATTCCCAAATCCTCACTAGTATATTATTCCCCCGAGAATATTCTCATCAGACAGGTTTCTTCCCTTTAACTCGGATGATATCTCTATATCTAATGAGAGCATTATTAGAATATTCAAGGTTTGGTGTTAGAGTATTCCTCTTTTTTTTGGGGGTTTAAATTTAAATAATCTAAATTTATATGTGAACATTTTATGTTTAATTTTTTTCATTTTATATTTTACTTGAAAACATTTTGAAAACAGCAATTTTAAGTTTAGAAAATATCTTTTTTTTCTTTTGGTGAAACTTTCTCCAGCCTTCAATTTAAAATTTAATCCCACTTAACAAAAAGAAGTCATTTTCTATACATTCATTGCTCAGCTCATCAAAATTCAAAGTTGTTGAAGGAAAGGAACACGACCTAATGCACTTCATTATAATAGGTTCTTCATTGGCAGTCATTCCTTTCAATGTAGATGGAATTCCTCGTCAATCTGAGCCAGCTGCATCCAAAACAAATCATTTTCACAATTTTCAAGAGGTGGGGGCCATGATTAGCTTAGTATCACTAATTGCTACGAATTATAATGTAATCTTATTATAAATTTTATGTGATATATATAGGCAGATTTTAAAAGCTAAATGGACCCAATAATTAAATCCACAAATTAATTAGGTTGATATCAAAAGGCATCTACGTACCCATTTACATGTAAATATGTAGGGAAACTGGCAATAGATGCACGTTCTTATTCAGAACTCATTTCACTGTAATACAATTTAGATAATTTAAAATTTGATATGACTTGTTCAAATTTAAAATTTTTATAATCTGAAATACTTTTCAATCATAAATTTATTTTTAACATAATCTTTATTTGAATTTTGTATCTATTAAAAATAATTCAAAAAATATATAAAGTTTAAATTAATTATGGACCATCGAAAATTAATGTGGTTGGTTTAGATTAAGATGAGTATTTCGTGACTATTTTTTTGATAACGATGGACTGTGCTCATTGATAGGGTGTCTTTATTTCATTGGCTAATAATAATGTCTATTTTTATGCATGACCACGTCTCTTCTGCCAGCATTTTTGTCTTTAGTCTTCTGGTTATATTTCGCAACACAGGGTTTTTTTTGCCCTTTCAACATTCGACCAAATTAACGCGCATATATGTAATATTCATATATTTAAAAGTTGTAAAATTCATGAGAATAGTATAAATTTTTTTGTGAATTTTATATGTTATATGAATTATTTTATTTTTTAAATATAACAATTATAAATTATTAAATATATTGACGATAAAAAAAGGTTTAATGTATCTATTTTTGCATTCTTTTAAATAAAAAATGAGCTCCAATGTGCAGAATCCACCCTTGACTTGTTACAAGGATTGCTCACCTTCTGGTAAAAAAAAAAAAAAAAGGATTGCTCACCCAATCGCAGCATCTTATTTATGAACATTAAATTGTGATTCTCTAGATTTAATATATTTATCGTCCTGTAATTTAAAATTTATTTTTCATGAGAAAAATTATATTAACTTTAATATATAAATGATTCAAGAAATAAAATAAAACGTATTAAGAATATCGGAAAAACATTTTTCCTCATAAAATTACAAATCGTTAAATACTTTCATAGTAAAAGAATGTTTAGTAAAATACAATAATCTTTCATATGATGTACTAAAATTATAGAGACTTCCCATTTGTTTTGAAAACATTCATTTTAATCTAATTTTTAACATCATTAGGAATAAATGTAAAATATTAAAGTTTGTTCTACGCTTTACACAACTTTAAACTGCTTGAAAATAGGAAAAAAAAATAATGATTCCATAAAATATTGAATCTCAAAATTTTCATTTTTTTTGATCAAGTGATAAGGATGAATTGAGGAGAAGAAAATGATTGAGAGAAAGGATGCAGGGAACGAAAATCCATATCCGCTCCTCACTGATGGCATTCCATTCAATGTGGATCAAAGTCTTTGTCAATCCGAGCCAACTTCATCGACAAACCATTTCTCAACTTTGAAGAAATGTTGGTTTCCTTGTTTTCTATGAATAATAATGTGCACCCTCTGGTTCTTATTATAGAATATCATCCAAACAGAATTTTTAATCCTAAATATAAATAATTAACTAGGGGTATTTATGGGATAGGACGGGACGGGATGGGATGAGACCGGGATGGCTTGGTCCTAGTCCTGTCCCGATAATCAAGACAGGACATAACTGGGATGAGATTGGGACATCCTATATCTTTTTTTTATTTTTTATTTATTTGAAAACTAACTATACAGAAAGTGTAAAAACTTATAATACAAACTATATGAGGAAAATAGATAAAAATGAGGAAACAATGACAAATAAAAAATTTTGCAATCATGAGAGACAAAAAAAACATCTCAAATATTTACTACAAAGAATATTATGTAATCCATACAAAAACAACTTATAAACAAATAAAGAATAATATGGATAAATATCATTGTCAAAATACTATTATAGTGATAAATAAAATAAATATATAACAACTAAAAATAAAGATAATATATTGGGACGGGACCGAGACAGGAGCTTCCCGTGCCATTTCGAAACAATTTTGTTCCATTATGCTTTCGTCCCGTCCTTAAAACTTTCAGGAATATATTTTGTTCGAAACAATTTTGTCCCATCCCAAAATGACTGGAATAAGGACGGGATACTGGGACAGGACACGGTTGAATACTCCTATAATTAACTAACTCATTAATTGTAAATTTAGATAATTTTACCCTTGTTAATAATTAAGGTCTAGTATTAAAATGTTTATTGAACTTTGTTTATCTATCTACATCATATCATTTAAGCTAGGGATAATTTTGTAAAAAATTATTAATTTAGGACAAATTTAATACTTTAACCATTATTTTTAATATGTGAGAAGTAGTTAAGAATGCTCTGTAATAAGAACCGGAGGAAGTATTTCTTTGGATAAATTTTATGTGATATTTATTGGTTGATTTGATAAGCGCAATGGACCCAATACTTGATCCACAATTTAAATAGGTATTCGATACTGGTAATAGGTGCCATCAATTCGTTGGATAATTCTTATACATCATCTTATCATGTCATCTCTTGCCTAAGCATTTTTGTCTGTGAACTTACGCTTATTGAACGCGCATGGGTCACCTGTGTCATGTCTCATAGGAGTATATCAACCTAACACTCCAATGTAAATTTAATTAATTTTTAGTATTAACCTCATAAATTAGGAAAAATTGGGAATAAATCCCTCATTGAAAATTTAATTGGCAAATGGGACCTAAAGATTTTGTGCAACTTGATTTCATCTGTGTGCACCTTATCTTCCCTTGTTTGCAATGATATTTCTTTATGCGATGTGCAACTTAATTTCCCTTTGTACAAATGAAATTCTCTTAAGCGCAAGTCATCTTCCCTATGCGCAAACTAATTCCTTATATCCAAATAATATTTTGTGCAAACTATTATCATCCTTTGTGTGCAACTAATCTTCCTTTGTGCAATCAATCATCCTAGGTCCCATTTGCCAATTAAATTTTCAATGAGGGATTTATCCTTAATTTTCCCTATAAATTACATTAAGCTCTAACATTATAATATTTTTCATGTTTTCGTAAGATTTAGATAATCAAGTTAGGTTGTTTACAAAATTGATACTCCGTCCATTCCTTGGCACTTATTGTAAGAAACAATTGTGAACTATGTCATGTTCTTTTTTATAAGAGACCCTCAGAGGCTGCCTCAAATTTTATTTGTTGATTTTTCATTTTACCCTAATTTAATTACTCATATTATTGCATTTAATTCCCACACATTATCTCTCTTTCATATAAATAAGGGTATTTTTAACAAAACAATTACGCTTTTTACACATTTATTTTCCTAAACTAATTTTAACTAGTATTTTGAATCACAGACTAATTGTCTCTTGCAACAAAGAACGGAGGAAGTAATTTAGAAACATAGCGAATAAAATTTAAAATAAATCAATACATCATATCATATATAATTTAGAAACATGGAGATAAAATCGCTTGCTTGTTTGGCCATGATGACATTCAACCCCCCCCCCAATTCGAAGAACTTGGACTAATTAAGTATGGTATTATTTAAATAAATCATTTAAAAATATTGTATTAAAGTTTATAAAGTTTATAGATATATTATAATGACTTATTTATCTTTCGCTATAATAAAGCTCTATTTGATTAATTTTTTTCCACATATTTCTTTGAAATATTATTTTACTCAACTCAGGTGCTTAAACTTGTAAAAAATTACTAAACAATAACTTTTCATAAATAAAAAAATTTAAAATATGAGTAAAACTGGATGAGTTCCAAATTCTACATATTCTTTGATGATGATAATGCATGATGACGATGAAAAAGAGTAGAAAGAGCATAGGTGCAAAGCATTCCGGTCTATTTAATGTTTTTGATTATTTCTAGTCCACTCAAATATTGCCAGCATAGGAAACATTAAATCATTACTAACTACGGGAATGTTCCTTTTTTTAACATAACAATATTAATTTTGATCATAAGTGAAAATTAAAATTGAAAGGCTAGTAATTTGGATTCAAATTATAATTAATTATGAGCCAAAACCACATGAATTTTGAAAAAAAAGTATTCAAACACTCTATTCAAGTTTACCATTTAAAAAAATTGACTTTCAACGCTATCGCTAATTCTATGGGAGACGAGAAAACTAAATCACTGCTCAAAGTAGGCATTTGGGGATGATGACAATAGTCACCCGTTGTATCAATGATACTCAAATGATAATATTTATTATTATCTACTACAATAAATATATTTATCATTAAAATAATACAAACTTACAACTCAAATGATACTTTTCATTATTATTTATCATTCAACCTGTACAAATTTACAAGCAAAATCGCTATTGTTTATTATTAGGGGCTCTTTAGTAATAAAATTTTTCTAACTTTGATCCTTCTGAAACGTTTTCCCTTTTTTCTTTCTGTTTTTCTTCCCTGAACTTTTTTGTCTCTACAGAACTATGGGCTTGTTATTCACGCTGATAAAATCTTACACACCAAACAAGCTAAATAAAAGCATGTTGTTTAGATTTTTTAACATATTTTTTTACCATCGACAAATTTTTTATCATACTAAAGGCACATTTTAAACCTATTATCTTCTCTTTTCTATTCCTATTCTCATTTTATTTCCTGATCTTACTCCGTCAAGATCCTTCTAATGAACTGAATACGATCTCTTTGATTATCATTCATTCTTCTTCTTTTTGTTGGTTAAATTTGAATAATCTAAATTTATAATTGAACAGTTTCTATTTAATATTTTGAATAACATAAGCTAGCTACCCATTTGTTTTTACTAACTTACATAAGCCTGTATATTTTAAATTAAATTATATGTTACACAAGCTTTCCTTGTATATTTTAGAAACATGAAGAAATTAAAATGAGGCCAAATTTTTAGGATCAAAAGCTATATTAATCCTATATAATTTAGAAACAAGGAGAAATTGCTTTGTTTTTTTTTTTTTGGGATGACATACAAGTTCTTGAATTTGGAAATCAACTCTCATATCCAGTGCGTGTTCGCGTGTAATTATAGCAGTTGTAAATCTTGTTCAATACTACTTGAATGAGGACAGAAAATTATTCATGTGAAGAATATTTATAACAACATTACATTGATGAGAAATTAATTAGCTGAATATGATAAGTAATGGAAAACCATAGAGTTTGTGATTAATTCTTTCAAGATTTGTCATGGGATTTTATATTCATCTTAGGTTCCTTTACGAGCTTCTGCAGCTTGTAACATAAAGCAATCTGAGTTAATTCTCTAAACGAGCAGCCAAAAGTCTCATACAAAGAGATTTTTGAATCCTCATTAGTATATTATTTACCCGAGAATATTCTCAGACAGATTTCTTCCCTTTAACCTGGACTATCTATGTTATATCTAATGAGAGCATTATCAGAATATTCAAGGTTTGGTCATTGGTGTTAGAGTATCCATTCTTCTTCCTCTTTTTTTTGGGTTAAATTTAAATAATCTAAATTTGTATTTGAACATTTTATGTCTAATTTTCTTTTATATTTTACTCAAAAACATTTTGAAAACAGCAATTTTAAGTTTCGAAAATATCTTTTTTCTTTTGGTGAAACTTTCTTCAGCCTTCAATTCAAAACTTAACCCCACTTTACTAAAAGAAATCATTTTCTGTACATTCATTGCTCAGCTCATGAAAATTTAAAGTTGTTGAAAGAAAGGAACACTTAATTATAATTCGTTCCTCATTGGTAGTCATTCCTTTCAATGTAGATGGAAGTCCTCGTCAATCTGAGCCAGCTGCATCGAAAACAAGTATTTTTCACAATTTTCCAGAGGCAGGGGCCATGCTTAGGTTAGTATCACTAATTGCTATGAATTATAATGTCATCTTATTATAAATTTTATGTGATACAAATATATGGGTTCATTTTAAAAGCTAAACGGACCTAATATTTAAATTAAGTAGGTTGATATCGAAAGGCATCTACCCATTTACATGTGAATATATAGGGAGACTGGGAATAGATGCACGTTCTCATTCAGTACTCATTTCATTGTAATACAATTTAGATAATTCAAAATTTGATATGACTTGTTCAAATTTAAAATTTTTATAATCTGAAATTCTTTTCAATAATAAATTTTTTTTAACATAATCTTTCTTTTGAATTTGTATCTATTAAAAAATAATTCAAAAATATATATTTTTTAAATTAATTCTGGACCATCGAAAATTAATGTGGTTGGTTTAGATTAAGATGAGCATTCCGTGACTATTTTTTTGATAACGATGGAATGTGCTCACTGAGAGGGTGTCTTTATTATTTCATTGGCTAATAATAGTGTCTTATCTTATGACCACATTTCTTCTGCCCGCATTTTTCGTCTTTAGTCTTCTGGTTATATTTCACCACACTGTTTTTTTCTTTGCCCTTTCAGCATTAGACCAAACTAATACGCACATATGCAATATTCATATATTTAAAAGTTGTCCAATTCATGAGAATAGTATAATTTGTTTTGTGAATTTTATATATTATATGGATTTTTTTAATATAACAATTATAAATTATTAAATATATTGACCATAAAAAATGTTTAACATATCTATTTTTACATTCTTTTAAATAAAAAATGAGCTTCATGTGCGGAATCCACCGTTGACTTGTTACAAGGATTGCTCACCCAACCGCAGCATCTTACTTATGAACATTAAATTGTGATTCTCTATATACAATATATTTATCGTCCTATAATTTAAAATTTATTTTTCATGAAAAAAATTATATTAATTTTAATATATAAAATGATTCAAAAAATAAAATAAAACGTATTAAGAATATCTGAAAAACGTTTTTCCTCATAAAATTATAAATTCATAGTAAAAGAATGTTTAGCAAAATACAGTAATCTTTCATATGATGTACTGAAATTATAGAGACTTCCCATTTGTTTTGAAAACATTCATTTTAATCTAATTTTTAACATCATTAGGAATAAATGTAAAATATTCAAGTTTGTTCTAGGCATGACAACTGTAAACTACTTGAAAATAGGAAAAAATAATGATTCCATAAAATATTGAATCTTAAATTATTCATTTTTTCATCAAGTGATAAGGATGAAAGGAGGAGAAGAAAATGATTGAGAGAAAGGATGCAGAGAACGAAGATCCATACCCGCTCCCCACTGATGGCGTTCCATTCAATGTGGATCAAAGTCTTCATCAATCTGAGCCAGCTACATCGACAAACCATTTCACAGCTTTGAAGATAGGTTGGTTTCCTTGATTGCTACGATTAATAATGTGCACCTCTGTTTCTTATTATAGATTATCATCTAAAAAGAACTTTTAGTTGTAAATATAAGTAATTAACCAACTCATTAATTGTTACTTTAGCTAATTTTACCCTTGTTAATAATTAGGGTCTAGCATTAAAAAGTTTGTCGAACTCTCTGTTTATCTATCTACATCATATCATTTAAGCTTGGGATAATTCTGGAAAAAATTATTAATTTAGAACAAATTTAATACTTTAACTGTTATTTTAATATGTGAGAATTAGTTTAAAATGCTCTATAATAAAGGCTGGAGGAAGTATTTCTTTTGATAAATTTTATGTGATATTTGTTGGTTGATTTGATAAGCTAAATGGACCCAGTATTTGATCCACACATTAAATAGGTACCCATGTACATACATATAAGTAGGGATTCCGGTAATAGGTGTCATCAATTCATGGGATAATTCTTTTATGCCGTACTATCATGTTATTTCTTGCATCAGCATTTTTGTCTTTAAACTTGCGCTTATTAAATGCGCATGGGCCACCTGTGTCTTGTCTAATAGCAGTATTTCAACCTAACGCTCCAATATAAATTTAACTAATTTTTAATATTAAACTCATAAATTACAGAAAGCTCTAACATTACATTATTTTTTATGTTTTTGTAAGATTTAAATAATCAAGTCAGGTGGTTTACAAGATTTATACTCCATCCGTTCCTTGTTGCTTATTATAAGAGACAATTGTGAACTATGCCATGTTCTTTTTTATAAGAGACCTTTAGATGTTGTCTCAAACTTTATTTGTTGTTTTTCTATTTTATCCTAATTTAATTACTCATATTATTACATTTAATTCCCACACATTATCTCTGTTTCATATAAACGTGGGTATTTTTGCCAAAAAATTACACTTTTTATATACTTTTTGTCCCAAACTAATTTTAACTAGTATTTTGCATCACATAATTTGACTAATTGTCTCTTATAAAAAAGAAGGGAGGAAGTAACTTAGAAACATACCAAATATTTAAAATTTAAAATAAATCAATATATCATATCACATATCATTTAGAAACAAGGAGATAAACTGCTTGTTTTTTTGGAGTATGATGACATTCGAGTTCTCGAACTCAAAAATTGACGTATCCATTGGGTTATCTTTTTCTTCGTTGTCAATTTACGTCAAATAAACCTTTTTTGGGCCGTCATTGTACAATTATTTCAAAAGAAGGATCATTGTAATATATGTAATTCATTTTTTAAAATTATTAAATTATTAATTTTAAAAATCAAATTGCACCTCCTTACTAAGAATCCTGACTCTATCACTATATAAATATTGAATAATTGAACTGCTGATCTTTTTAAAGAATGTAAGTTACTCTTATAGAATGTGAAATTGAATTATTACAAATTCTACACGTTAGTGGTAGTTAAATGATAGACACTTGAGTTATAAATAGCAAGAAATGAGTGGTAAATTATCCAAAAACCAAATTTGAATTGAGTCGTGAATTTCACGTAATTAATTGTAGATCATAATCAATTTGCGAGTTTTCTTATGTTAGGAAATTTTATGGACAAGAGAATATGTCACTTCATGTATGTTCTTTAGTTTCTGCTTCCAACAAGACTTGGATACCCATGGAAGCTTTAAGATTCATCCAAAGCGTACGGTTCCACTCTGAATCACCCTATGACCAATCTATGCGACAGATTAGAGATCATATCATGTAACATTAATCCATCATTTATTAATTGCGCTACTAATTAACTAAATCTCCGCCCAAGCACATTTTGTGATCTTATCCAGTCTCCCTTGTTATCTATGTATATCCCATTCCTCAAAAAAAATAATCAAAGAGTAAAATACTATACCTTAATCCATTTTGTCCCCCAAATTTATATTAACTCCATTTTTTAATATAAGAGCTAAATAACTAATTTGGGATATTAAAATAAATTAGTTAACTTGGTTATTCATCACAAATGTGTACTAACCTTTCTAAATTATTCTTTTTAATCACGCGTATTAAAATTACCCTTTGGCAGGAACCCGCTATAGCCAATAGTGATATCTTGGGAAAAAAATAATAAATCTAGGTCTAGGAGACAAAGTAGATTAAGATATTATAGGACCAAATTCAACCCCCAACTAGCTTTTATATTAAAGACTGAAGGTAATAGTTTTATTTTTTCAAAAGTATCACCATCAATTGCACATATTAAGAAGGTTTCTTCTATGGTGTAGTTCTAATGTACATGAAAACAGAATAGTTTAGGAAAATCAACAAACATTTAATTTGTTACTAATAACTAGCTTAACTAATTTTCATAATATCCACAAATTAGTTATGTAACTCATATTAAGGAATAAACATAGTATTTCACTAGAGCCATGCTATTCGAAGGAAAGAGAATGTGATCTAAATAAGATTGAGCATGTTGGGTACAAATCCAATAATAGAAACAAGAAGTTGGCATTTCAAAGCTGGCTTGATCAGGCCCCAAGTATCACCACTAATGGAATTCAAAACTCTACAAAAACCCAAAGTAATCAGAATGGAAACTCAGTAAAGTAAGATTAATTCGAAAACCTATCAAATATTCTAACAACATCAAGTGGATAACCTAATCAACTAGATGACTGAGATTATATCATTCCTAATAAGGATATTCACATCTTCATGTGAGTTGATTAGGCAGTCTCATAATAGGCCACAGTTGAAAAGGTAATATAAAGTTGATAGTTAGCTAAGTTCAAGCACAGAACACGAGAGAGAGAGAGAGAGAGAGAGAGAGAGAGAGAGAGTGACATTACAGTAAAGTATCATGCATTTTGTAAATCTTGTTCAATAGCACTTGGATGAGAACAGAAAATTATTCACGCGAAGAATATTTGTAACAACATTATATTGATGAAAGCTAATTAACTGAATGATAAATAATGGAAAAGCATAGAGTTTATGATGCATTCTATCAAGATTTGTCAGGGAAATTTATATTCACCTTAGGTTCCTTTACGAGCTTTTACAGCTTGTAATCCAACACAATCTGAGTTGATTCTCAAAAAAGTAATCAAATGTCTCACTTAAAGAGATTCTTGAATCCTCATTAGCATATACTCCTTCAATTCTAAATATAACTGTTTGCCAAATAGCTTAACCGCAAACGGACAGGTCGCAAATAGTATAAAAAGTATATTCTTCAGAGACTAAGGCCAGACGAGTTAAAAATCATAATTGTGTTCTTAATTAGGTTAAGTGAAATAAGTGTTGTAAAAGAGGCTGCATGATGTGATCAGAAACAAGGATCAAAATTGAAATAAAATAAACCTAACTTTGAGATAAATAAGGGCCTAGGGTTATTTTTCACTAATATACTTCATAAAACTTGATTAATAACTTCTTAAATAGTGGTTAACAATAAGTTAAGTTAGTCCAGGATTCACAAATATTGACTAAGCATTCTCAAATCAGAACCAACTTTTGCAATCTTAATAAACTTCACAATCTCAGAACTTGGATGCCTATTATGCCTCTCAACAAATTGTTTCAAGAATGGTAAGAAGTCCTCTACAACTGGGGCTCAAGAAATTCATTTCTACTTTGAATATCCATATATTGTGCACTTGGTAATATTGATTACTCTAACAGCTCTCTGGTGTCATGTTTTAGGGATAATAGAACATAGTGGCTACCAACCGTATTGATTTTTTCAGCAGCCATAACATCCAAGGCCTAGTAATGTAGATTTGGCTAATGTTTGGTGTGTTTTCTGTATTCTGTATTTTTTTTTTGGGACTCAACAGTTGAATTTGGGTGGATCCGTGTTGCAGGGAAAATTGAACTCAATCACTCATATCCATGATGCCCACTACATAACTCCACAAGGGATGAATGGGATGGAATGTTATTCTAGCATATTTTCTGAGGATCAAGATTGGGATTACTTTTAATTTAACCTTTTTTAATACTGAGAACTGAAGAAAGGAGAAAATATTTATTTGAAATTCTCGAATGGCTTATCTTTTTTCAATACCTCATCAACCTTCTATTCTAAGTACGCACAATTCATTATTATTCTATGACATTACCTGGTAATATCCCTTGCATTGTGTCTTACAACTCTTGAATGTACGCAAAACTAGGGTATTGCCAGTTATTCTTGTTGTGCATCATTATCATCACCGGCAGGCATTTTAGTGATGACATCCTACTGCTGATTTTTATGTTTGTAGGCGGAGTTACATTTCAGACAACAAACTAACCCAAATTGTTTTGATGTTCAAGATGGCTTACGGAATGTAGGTAATAGAGTTAGCTCCGAAATTGTTGTTGCTGCTGCTGCTGTGTACCTTTTCTATCCCCAGACTATTCATAACAGTTGTTTCTACATTGCAGGAACAGTCCTCTGAAGGATCCTCACATTTACTTGAGATTGGAGCCAAACAACTCTATTCAACGAACCTTCTACAATAGTTAGGCTAACTGATGGTGAGGTGTAGATGGTCATTTATGTTTAGCATCATATATTTTATCAAAGTCAATACTAACCCTTTATCTGATGAGCATAGGTTCATCCCATTTTGGTATCGTAGGGCCTGATAAAAAGTACCAACCCGTATTTTACTCTACTTTTGACAGAAAGAGAAATGTTACTAACGAGCTAGTTATAGAAGATGAACTGTAATATCTCCAAATGGAACCGCATAAATAAAGATGAATAAGAACTGGATTCATGGAGCAAGATTTTAAATTGAAATGGAGTTAAGCACCTCAAAGCCTATTCATTGAAATTTAAATCATCAAAGGTCCTCCAATAATAATCAGTAACATCTGTAGGTGACATGGTCCCGAATAATAGCTTTTCGCATAAACAACTTTTTGTGGTTTTTCTGAGTACATGGAGTGTGGCAGTGATGCAATATTCACTCATCCTGTGAGAAGGTAAAATTAACAACACAGTCCATGGTTTCATTTCATTTACATATTGGATGAACCTAAAATGTCCAAGATATGTGAATATGTATATTCTCTATGGATATAGAAGGCTTAATTTATGCTCTATTTGGTGGACAGAATGAAATGAAAGGAAGAAATGATGAAAAAAGTGGTTTCAAGGATGAAAAGTAATTATCATACCCCTCCCTTGAGAAGTGAAGAAATAGAAGAAACTGTTGAGTCATTAATTAGAGAGACGTGAAAGGCATTGTGAATAAAGGAAACTAATTTTTTTTCTTTCATTATAACAAAAGAGCCTAAACAACTTGGATCTAGACTTTTCATCAGAGACCACTCTCTTGTTCTCTCTTCTCAATCCCTCCATCCATCATTCTCTTCCAAAACTAGTGTTCATACCACACCTTCTGCATCTATTCGATAGGCGCATTCTTGGTCTCTGGCAGGAAACAGTACACAAACACACTCGTCACCAGCACCCAACCCCCAAAGAAGAAGAAAATCCCAGGGTTGAAGTGTCAAAGCATTGTTAGAAATGTTTGAGCAACAATGAAAGTGAAGAGGAAGCTCACTGCCATCGTGATGCTTTGCCCGACAGATTGAATCTCCAATGAAAAAATCTCACTCAGTACTAACCACCCCAATGGGCCCCATTACCATCCAAATCTAGCAACGTATATGCATATCATCACCAAAACCAAGTAAGCATACCCTTTGCTCAATCCTCCATTATCTTTCAGATAAGCTGCCGTTATCCCTCCTACTATACTTTAAGATGCTAACACCTGAATGCCTCTTATTGCAAACAAGGTTCTCCGACCAAATTTGTCAGCAACAAGTATTGATATGAAGGTCAAGCCAGTGCCTACAATCCAGTCATGGCAGCAGACAAGAGTGAAGCACCTACACCTAACCCTAGTATTCTGAAAAGCAAAGGGGCCTAGAAGGCTTTGACATCGATCCCTGTCACTTGCTAGAAAAATGGTATTGCTACTGCCATTACAAGTTGAGGTCTGTATTTTCATTTCAGTATAAGCTTGAATGAGTGATCAGTGTTTTTTGATGTTGAACTTGCTTTGATGAGACTATCAAGCTCAGTTTGAACATCATCGGTTCCTCGAATTCATTGAAGTATTAACTCTGCCTTTCCACGATCTTTACTGTGTTGGATTAGGCTATTGGGAGTTTCTGGGAGGAAAAGTGCACCTAGTTTGAGGATCAAGGCTGGCACTCCTACCATGGCTAGTGAGATGCGCCAACCCCATCCCCCTTTAATCTTCTCCGTGCCATAGTTGATAAAATTAGCACACAAAGCTCCGATTCCAACGCTAAGTTGGAACCTATTGTTGATTGCACCTCTTAGTCTTGGTGGCACCATTTCTGAGAGATTCAGAGGAACTGACTGCAGAACAAACATTACAAGAATTTCTTAGCATAGGAAAATGGTCGGAGTTAGGTGATAGCCAAGTCTACTAAATCCTGAGAAAGCATGAGAACTACAAATGACTCTTCACTATGGTGGAGGATTGGGCAACTATGTTGTTTAAACTAAGTTGTTGAGGTCTTGTGGATGTGTAATTATCTTCTAGCAAGCATGGAGTTTGCTGCTACTTGAATTTTCTAAGTTAACATGATACGTCAACAGAAACAGTTTAATCTTTGAGTAGGAACAAGAAGAAATCAGTCACAAGGTATGGCCTGGTAGAGGGAAATGAGGATGCAGAAACTCTTAATGTAAACATGTGTCCCTCATATGCCCAGAAAATAAAAAGGAGAGAAAATTTTATTTTATCTCCTTGAATTAAACCTGAGTATTAAATTGGGTAACTGTAAAAGTAATTTCTTGTTACATTTACTCTCTTATGGGTAGTGCTCCTACCATTGTCATAATTTTTTTTGTTTTTTTTAGGAGTCTTTATCTTCCTCTTTAAAGGGTAGCATAGTAGATTTTCTTCAAAAAGGAGCAGAAAAATCAAATTCAA
Source organism: Neltuma alba (assembly GCF_004799145.2). Classification (NCBI taxonomy): domain Eukaryota; kingdom Viridiplantae; phylum Streptophyta; class Magnoliopsida; order Fabales; family Fabaceae; genus Neltuma; species Neltuma alba. Next base: position 238,757 of record NW_021632546.1, read on the forward strand.
GTTTAAATGAATTTAAAATGAGTACTCATCCCTTAACGGCATTTCTAATTAAATAAGTAACAATAAAAGCCTACTTCATCAATCTTCACAATTTCACAATAAAACCTTGCCTGGTTTGCAAAGCCAACTCCAACTCGAAGCAAAAGGCGACCAGGAATGAGCATATAGACATTAAAAGCCACACCACCAAAGGTTGCACTAGCAAGAAACGCAGCGCCACCTGTAATAATGGAATGCTTTCTTCCAAAAAGCTTTGGTGATATATGAAGCTATGCAGGTAGTAAGCAGCCCAGCCACATAGAGCAATGAAGTGAATGTTGTCAGTAGTTGATTGTCAAATATGCAGTAATTGCTCACTTCTGTGTCCTCCTTCATCTTCTTGTATATCTCTGGGAAGAATTTCACCAGAAATGGCTCCATTGAAGTCACCCCACCTTCATATTCATTCCTTCTAGTTCATCAAAGCAGCCATATATTGTGACAATGGTAACAGATTCATGTGAGTTTTGTAAATCCTAATTTTCATATCTCTAATATTTAAAAACATTTTTATAGAATAGGTAGAGGTTATATATATATAAATATATATATATGCAATTAAAATAATTCTAATTTTAGGTGTGTAAATGTGTGTGTGTGTGTGTGAGAGAGAGAGAGAGAGAGAATGAATAAAATACAGATTCATGTGAGTTTTGTAAATCCTAATTTTCATATCTCTAATATTTAAACACATTTTTATAGAATAGGTAGAGGTTATATATATATATATATATAAATATATATGCAATTAAAATAATTCTAATTTTAGGTATGTGTATATATGTGTGTGTATGTGTATGAGAAAATGAATAAAATAACAATGTTTAGAAGTCCTACATTGACTAAATGACAGGAAGATGGATAAAATAGCAATGTTAAAAAGTTCCACATCAACTAAATAATGGAAAAAGAGAGCTCTAGGAGCCTATATACAGGTGGTAGTAGGAAAGAGTTAAAGATGAATTAAATAATTTTGCACAAAACCGAGATCGTCTTAGTAATGTGCTGTTTACGAGTTTGTGAACTGTTGGATCAGGCTGCAATTTGGTCAACTGGTCCTAGACTTCATACTCATCAATTTCAATGTTTGGATCGTCAATTTGATCTCTGAGTTACAAGTTATTAGGTACGTTTTTTATTTATTTGTTTCAGATTTGGTAGATAGAATACTAGATAGTAAATTAGCATTTTAAAACTTGTTCACCATAGGACTAACCCAAAATTTAGAGTAGACTTATGACATATAAGACATTAAATTCAACAATTGGATTAATAATTAGAATTAACTCATTTTGAGGTTGTCTGTCTAAATTTTTTGAAGATAGAACATAAGCTACAAATTGAGGATTCTCTATCTAGGTTTATGAATTTGGTGATTTAAATGATATGATTTGACAATTAAAGATAATATAAGTTAAGGGAACCTAGTAATTGAATCTAAATCCTCATATATATATATATATATATATGTTCTCACCCTAAACCTTGGAAAAAGCTTTTTGAGCTAGAATTTTGAGTAACAGTTGAAGGTCTTAGAGAGAGAATTAAAGGCTATAACTTTGTGAGTGGATTACTCTAATATTATAGAGATAATGTTTTAATTTCATTTGTAGATATAAACACTACTATGGCATTTTCAAGTACGGGTTTCGTTTGTATTTGACTGTTAACTAGGAGTCCAGGTAACTAAATTTCTATCTGTTATATGCATTGGTATGAGATTGGTGAGTGATTTTATAACCAAGTTTCATATACATATATTATGTTTTGTATGAACTGTCTTGTGGGATACTATTTTGAAAAGGATTGAAATCATTTGTATTTTTAGAAATTAATAATTATCACTATGAGGTGTTATTCTGAAATTCGATTGATTATGCATATAAATATATTATTTTGAACCTTGTGCATCTAGTTTGGGTGGAGGAAGGAGATTATTGGCGTTATTGAGATTTATATACTTACCACATGGTATCGGCCTCCAGATGGAGCTCTATGGTTGGCTACTATGATTGTCCCACTAGTTCTTCAAGGGATTGCGACACCTCACTGGTTCTTTGAGGGGAGACCCATGATCCACCGAGTGCTCTGTGGTCTTTGGTCGGTCCATATCACTCGTGTGGTGCGCTTGTCAAAATAGCCAGTTAAATGGAAAGAACTTGGCCCATAGGTCCGATCAGTGAAAATAAAGAGGATATAAGGATGGATTTGGGTTCATCGATTGCATATGACATAGTATCTTCATTTGATATTGATATCTTTTAAATAAAATAAAAATGTTATCTCTTTTGAAATTTATCAGCTGCATGAGATTGGCAAAAATATTCGACTTATATGGTTATTGTAAGTTTAACTATTAAATAAATGTCTATTGACTGTTATTAACTCTGTGTATTCCACCTGACATCTCGCTGGCCCATGCTAGTATGCCTGATAGGTAGAGATTTAATTACTGAGACGTTGTCTCATCCTTATTGTTTAACATTTTTCAGGTGAAAACTTTAGAGGAGGGTGGTCAGGGAAGGCTCAGGAGGAGTAAAGCTACATTAGTGACTTGTAGTGTCTTCTCGATTTATAGGCTATGTTGTATCTTGTATATTATGACTTGGGATAAATTGTTTTCAATTGATTCATGGATTATTATGTCTTATGTCTTTTGAGTTGTACTATTGTGGTATGTGTGCTGGTAGTTGGCCAGAGGCTTAGGATTGCATGTGATTTGTTTATGAATTTATTATAAAATATGAATTAAGATTTAATTCTTAATATTTTGATTTATGAGTTATATTATATGTTGTTTTATAATCATATTAGATGAGATTGATCCTTTCTTATATAGTTTGTATTTGAATGAATTAGGAAAAGTTCTTTTATCCGTAATAGGATGTATGATTAGGTGCTGCTCTTTTCTATCATGGATAACAATATTATATAATTAGTTAATGTAGATGATTGTGATATAATTTGAGTTTATATTTGGCATGGTTTGGTCATAAAAAGTTATTTCTTACAGTTACTATGAAAAAGCCAAGTTTATCGGTTTATTTAGGAAGGTTGTTTCAAGTTTGACTTACTCAGCCGGTGACTCACTAAGGTTAAGACAATATCAGTGATACCTCACATTAGCACGAAGACTTGAACCAACACTTGCGGAGGGTATGGGTTAAGCCTTTATTGGATTAACTGTTTTTTACATGCCCATGAAGGATTCAATACTATTAGGTTAGATATAAACAATATTATGTCTACTTAGGGTTAGCTCTCATAACTTGATTTTTTACACACGAGTCAAATATTGGATCTTGTTTGAGGAGAACCGAACCCTTTTCCTTCAAAGTCACTATTAGTCTTATCGATCAACCTTCGTTGAAAAGAATTAAGGTTTCTATTTATAGCAAGAAACTCACCTGATATGCCAATGTCATAGCCGAAGATGACACCTCCCACGGCAGCCATCATGCAAGACAAGACAACGAACAAGGTTATCTTGCCATTGTTGTGTTCACTTCCGTTTGATACAGCAAAGCTCAGAGCCATCAGACTTTTTCCCTTGAGCTTAACACAGTAAGTAGAAAGTGAGGAAGATAGAGCAGCAGGCTACTATCACAGAACAGCAGGATTAGTCTTTGCTGGATCTGAGGATAAGGTCATCACCATTTGGGTTGGGAATTAAACAGTTCCTGACAGTATCCTGGTGGTTTGAACTTTCAATACAAGCAACGTTGTGTTTCGTTGGCCTGAATGCTATTTTGTCTTTTTTCCCCCCTAATAACGTAATTGGCTTACTTTTCAATAAAAGATTTGATTGATTGGTAAGAGTTCTGTTTGATGACTCAAATTCTACTACTGTGCTGCCAAATCTCTTTGATTCACTGAATATATATATATATATATATATATATATTTCCTTGTTTATGGGATAAATTAAGGAAACGCGCATCGTATTATTTAATGATCAAGATATGTTTGAGTATTACTTTTGAAAATTAATTGACGATTTTTAAAAATTTATGCTATTTATGGATAAGAGGATGGGTCTGTACGTCCATCTTTCATTCATAATTTTTTGGAACAAATTACTCACTCTGCTCCTTTTTATGCAAGTTTTTTAACTACTAAAAAAATTTGTTAAAATATGTTAAACTCATTAAATGTGTAAAATCTTTTCATGATATATATATAGTCCAAAACTGTCACTTAATTATTTTATGAATTCATTTTCCCCATAGTTATCCTTATTTCCAAAGCAAAGTATATTTTCCGAAAAAAAGATAATTGATATTTGAGAAAATTCGTGCATGATCTTTTATTTAGGCCCAAAAAAACTTGCTGATGAGACCTTTTAAAAAAGGATAGGAATGGTAACGAATTTTGGATTCCGTATTAATTATATTACATCGATAAGAGATTACATTTCAATAATACTTCTTCCTGTATTTAATATAAGAATTAATTTGACTTTCAATTTGTTTCTAAATATAAAACCCTCATTCACTTTGTTTCTTATATTTATCTTTTTAAAAAAAAATCAAGATAGTCTTTATATTATTTGCACATATTAAAAGTTTCATCAAATCGTAATTCTACCTAGTACACTTGATTAGTAAGGATATTTTAGAAAAGATAATACTAATTTATTACAAATAGCTAACTTAAATAATTTTCTTAATACACTCAAATTAATCAATTAGTTCTTATATTAAAAACCAAATGTGGTATCAAATAGTGGCAGGCATTATTATGCGTATGAATTCTCCTTTATGAATAACCTTTACGAGGTAAATTATAGAAGGCCTCATCTAACAATGCAGATAGCTAGAAGGTAACTAATCAATATTACTAGAGGGAGTATTTTAATTTCTATTGTACAGCATGAAACCTACTTCGTCAAAGTTAGTTGGAAGACAAAACACTAAAGCTTAAATAAGGGTGATAATTGTAAGCCTACAAGTTGCTGTAACGAAATATAAGCTTGGGATTTCCCTTATTATTATACCTTGGAGCCTATGGATGTACTTAATAAAAATTAGGTAATAATGGCCATTGTTTAATTAGATGATAGAACACTCAAATTAAATTGATTAAAGTTTCTACATTTGCCGACCTATTAAAGAAGGTCATTGAAAAAATATATATACTGTACATTTTCTCTCATCTATTTTCTTTGTTGTATTTATAGAGATAAAATTGGAAAAAATTATTAATTACCCTATAAGTGATTTATATTTAAAAACAAATTTTTCTCCTGCAACAGAGCGGTAAACTCTAGAAAGAAATTTGGGCCTATTTGTTGCTGTTTTTATTTTTTATTTTTTATTTTTTGTTTCCAAAAAATTTTTATAAGATTGTTTATGGAAAAAAAAATATGTTTAGATAATTGTTCTACAAAAATATATTTGAAAATAAACATATTGAGATTAGATGATGAAACTTCAATGAGAACTCAGGTTGTTAAATGGAGAAAAAGACATTGAGTATAGAAGAAAGAATTTCACAATAACCCCAAATAAAAAATAAAAAATAGAAAAAACAAAAAAGCTAAAAATTATTTTAGTTTTTGAAAATACTGCCTGCGGTGCTTAGTATTTTACTAATTAAAAATGACAGGCATGATGAAATAATAATTCATAAAATGTGAACCCCCCGGCAACCAGAGCTATATACCTATCCGTTGTTGTCCCCTTGGAAAAGAAAACAAAATGTCTAGGGATCGTTAGAGACATGTAATGTAGGAAAAATTACACACAGGTTTCATAAAAGATAATTAATTCTAAAAAAGTTTCTTACAATTTCCAAATCTTTCCTAAGTTACTAGGGGCTTCAGAGCAAAAAAAATTAAAATTATGAAATTACCTACTTGCCCTCACTGATTGAAAATGTTGTGGTTAGCTGCTGTGCAGGTTGTGACTGTATGTTGTGCATGTTATCATTCGGTTGAGTATAAGTTGTGATTGGCATCTGTGGATGTTGTGAATAGCTCAAATGTAGGTTGTGATTAGCTACTGTGTATTTAATAAACGTACTCAATAAGAATTAGATAATAATGGCCATTGTTTAATTAGATGATAGAACACTCAAATTAAATTGATAAAAGTTTCTACATTTGCCGACCTATTAAGAAGGTCATTGAAAAAATATATATACTGTACATTTTCTCTCATCTATTTTCTTTGTTGTATTTATAGGGATAAAATTAGAAAAAAAATTATTAATTACCCTATAAGTGATTTATATTTAAAAACAAATTTTTCTCCTACAACAGTGTGGTAAAATCTAGAAAGAAATTTGGGCCTATTTGTTGCTGTTTTTATTTTTTATTTTTATTTTTTGTTTCCAAAAAAGTTTTATAAGATTGTTTATGAAAAAAAGTATGTTTAGATAATTGTTCTACAAAAATATATTTGAAAATAAACATATTGAGATTAGATGATGAAACTTCAATGAGAACTCAGGCTGTTAAATGGAGAAAAAGACATTGAGTATAGAAGAAAGAATTTCACAATAACCCCAAATAAAAAATAAAAAAATAAAAAATAAAAATTATTGGGAAAATCGCAAATAAAGACCGTGGAATATACAAATCGCAATTTGGGTCCTTGAATTTATATAATGCTTGTCAGAGACCCGGTCCCAAATAAGAATTATGAAATGTTGATTAAAAGTCAAAAATACCCTTTTGCTTCTCCTTGTCTTTTTTTCATCTTATCCTCCTCCTCTTTCCTTTTCTTCCCCTCTATCCTTCTCTCCGTGCTTCTTTTTCCTCCTCCTCATCTCATTCCCCTTCCTTCTCCTTCTTCTCCAGTCCCACTTCCTTGTCCTTAACCCCATCTCCCCCAACTTCTCTCATTCTCTCTTTTCTCTCTGTCATCTTCTTTGTTCCTTCTCCCAAAGCAAGTGAATAACAGGACATAGAAGAAGGATGCCAAGGGAAACAATAATTAAGCTCAACAAGACTCCCATTGGATATTGTTGAAGCCTAGCTTCGACAGGGAATTGGGTTCCAGTTTGTCACCGAGTTCTGTGTTGAAGTCGAAGATGGTTGCAGCGACGACGGCAAGTGTGCGATGATTGCTTGGTGCTCAGACAACGCCCAACAAATCTAGATTTATATTCTTCATTTCTATTTTAATTTTCAGCTTCTGTTATAATTGAAAATAACAAGTTTGATAAGTTGTTGAAAATAACAAGTTGACAAGTTCTGATACCCAATTCACGACAAGTTCAGTAATACGAATAACAAGTTTAGAAAGGCAAATAACAACTTCTGATAAGCAATTCATAGAAATTCAAGTTTCTGTGTTAAAATGACAGCATTTTCAGATTTCTTTAGCAGATGACAAGTTCTGATACACAATTCATAACAAGTTCAGTAAGGCGAATGACAAGTTTAGTAAGGCGAATGACAACTTGAATAGAAATTTGAGTTTCTCTGTTAAAATGACAGGTTCCCATTAGGTTTTCATACTTTTTCTGTTAAAATGACTGAATTTCCACATTGATTTATGAAAATGACAGGTTCACAATAGAAAATGACAAGTTTCTACAAGATTTTCATACTTTTTTTCCCAGAAATACAGTTTGTACATTTCTGACAGCAACCACTTCTGATAAACACGAAATGACAAGTTCACAATGAAAAATGACAAGTATGGCAAATGACAAGTTCCCATAATGTTTTCATACATTTTCATACTTTTTCTGCTGGAATTACAATTTGCACATTTCTGACAGCACCAACTTCTAATAATTGTAAAAAAGCTCTAAATTGTGGAAATCAAGTATGATGATTGTATTTCGGTGGATAAATCGATCAAGGTGTGGGATGTGAGAAACAAACGAGCCTTAAATACAATGCTAAATGAATAAAGTTCTCACCTTATATGTAGAATTTGATGGTTTCTTATTCATATGATATGACAATTTACATTTCGGATTTCATGGTTGAGGATGCACTTGTGAGTGGATATGATCATTATAGTGCATTTGCCGCTGGTGTTGATATGAGCATGCTTCTTGAGGGGCTTATGAGAGTTCTGGTGCTATAGTTTTATACATTAGGAGGAAATGAGAGGTGAAATTGATGATAAAAGATGTTAATCAGAAGTGGTTACTGTCAGAAATCTACACATTGTTATTTCAGCAAAAAAATTTACAATTGTATGAAAATGTGATGGGAACTTGTCATTTTACATACTTAACTTATCATTCGCTATTATGGGCTTGTAATTTACTGTTTATCAAAAGTGTTTGTTGTCAGAAATCTGCACATTGTTATTTTAACAGAAAAATTTACAATTGTATGGAAACGTTATGGGAACTTGTCATTTTACATACTTAACTTGTCATTCACTATTGTAGACTTGTCATTTACTGTTTATCAAAAGTGGTTGCTATCAGCAATGTGCAAATTGTGATCCTAGCAAAAAAAGTATGAAAATGTATGAAAACATTATGAAAACTTGTCATTTGCATACTTAACTTGTCATTTTCCATTATGAACTTGTTATTTCGTGTTTATCAAAAGTGGGTGCTATTAGAAATGTGCAAATTATAATTCCAACAGAAAAAGTATGAAAATGTATGAAAACATTATGGGAACTTGTCATTTGCCATACTTAACTTGTCATTTTTCATTATAAACTTGTCATTTCATATTTATCAGAAGTTGTTGCTGTCAGAAATATGCAAACTGCAATTCCAGCCAAAAACAGTATGAAAATGTATGAAAATCTTATGGAAACTTGTCATTTTCTATTGTGAACCTGTCATTTGATAAATCAATGTGAAAATCCAATCATTTTAACAGAAAAAGTATGAAAACCTAATGAGAACCTGTCATTTTAACACAGAAACTCAAATTTCTATGAATTGCTTATCAGAAGTTGTCATTCGCCTTACTAAACTTGTCATTCGCCTTACTGAACTTGTCATGAATTGTGTATCAGAACTTGTCATCTGCTAAAGAAATCTGAAAATGCTGTCATCTTAACACAAAAACTCAAATTTCTATGAATTGCTTATCAGAAGTTGTTATTTGCCTTCCTAAACTTGTTATTCGCATTACTGAACTTGTCGTGAAGTGAGTATCAGAACTTGTCAATTTGTTATTTTCAACAACTTATCAAACTTGGTTTAGACATCACCATATTACTGTCAAAACAAACAAGAAATTGCATTGACTTTTTATAAGATTCAAAGTCTAAAATGCTTTCTAAGAATTCTAGCATAGCATCTATCAACGTAAAACAATAAAGAAGCACCTCAAAGAGAGTCTTTAGCTCAGAATCTTCAACATTGCTGTTAATGTTTGTAACAAAAATTGTTCTAGAAGAATGTTCAACAAAAGAAAGTTTCCCTTTAAAACGTCCGAAGCAACTAGGATCTTTATCTGGACCATTGGCCCCTTTTCCTATAGTTAGATGTTCATCGCCTTCCAGCTCCATACCTCTACCACTACCAAACAGATCAAAATCTTCCAGGTTATCACCAGTTTTGGTAAATTATTTAAACTCGAGTCATCAAAAACACCAAAAGATGGACCATCTTCATTAGGAAGGAGATTTCTAATGGTGTTAGCCTCAATTTCTTCAAGAGATTTGTATGGTTCATCATCAAGAAGAGGGAGACGAGTCGGAGAGTGAAGAAAGAGGGAGACGACTTCGAAAGTAAAGAAAGATAAAGTTAGGGCATGTAGACAAGGGACTACAAAAAAGCAGAAGGGCGTTTTTGTCTTTTACCTAACATTTCATAATTCCTATTTGGGACCGGGTCTCTGACAGCAATTATATAAATTCAAGAACCCAAATCGCAATTTTATATATTCCACGGTCTTTATTTGCAATTTTCCCAAAATTATTTAGTTTTGAAATACTGCCTGCGGTGCTTTGTATTTTACTAATTAAAATGACAGGCATGATGAAATAATAATTTGTAAAATATGCACCCCCGCCCTCGCCCCTGGGGGCGGAGCAACCAGAGCTGTATACCCATCCGTTGTTATCCCCTTGGAAAATAAAACAAAATGTCTAGGGGAAACATGGGAATTTGTTAGAGACATGTGATTGTAGCCAATTTAGTAGAAAAAATTACACACAATTCTTACAGAAGATAATTAATTCTAAATTTTTTTTTTAAAATCTCCAAATCTTTTCTAAGTTCCCAGGAACTTCAGAGCAAAAAATTAAAATTATGAAATTACCTATTTGCCCTCACCAATTGAAAAGGTTGTGATTGATTGCTATGTAGGTTGTGACTGTATGTTGTGCATGTTGTCATTCGGTTGAGTATGAATTGTGATTGCTGTCTTTGCATGTTGTGAATAGCTCAAATGTAGGTTGTGATTAGCTACTGTGTAGGTTGTGATTGTAGCTGTGCATATGTTGTCATTCGATGAGGGCAAGTAGGTAATTTCATAATTTAATTTTTGCTTTGAGGTCCCTGGGGACATAGGAAGTATTTGGAAATTTTGAGAGACTCTTTAGAATTAATTATCTTTTATAGGACCTGTGAGTCATTTTTCCTTTTTAGTATTACACTGCAATATATAATTATATATATATCCATTTTAAACAAACTGAGTAAGTGAGACAAATATTGTGATTATAAATTACTAAATTATAATTAACATATATTAAATATATTGGTTTCCCCATAAAGTTGTCACTTTTGCTGCAGGTTGTCAAATTGTCCAACGTTGTGGGTACCAGATCAAAAAACATATTTTAAAAAATATTTTTTAAAATCAAAATTTATATTCAAATCAATTTTATTTATTAATTTTTCCTTATTCACATTAAACCTCTAATTTTGGCTAAAATTATTTTTGAATAATATAAGAGTTTTCTGTTTTTCCTTAATTTTATTTTTTATTTTTTTAAATATTTATTTGTTTAATTTTTTTTTGTCATATTGGGATAGTAGTCTAAGTAATGTAGATAACATAGGCATGGCAATTTTAATTAATTCAATAAATATATTATTGACTAAAAGTCTTTAATAAGTGTTTGCAGCTAAAATGTGTTTAAAATTTTTGAATTATACATTTAAATAATTTATATTAGGAGAAATCACAAATAAAGACCCTCCAATATGCAAAATAACAGATAGGTCACCTGAATAAGTGAAATTACTTACAAGGACCCAGTCTCAAATTGTAATTATGAAATCATGGCAAATTACCAAAATACCCCCTCTTAAATTTTTTTTTTTTAAAAAAGAAAGCCACTACCTCACCGGAATCCAGCCACCGGCGCCGGAGCTCCGCGGCCGCTTCCTCCGCCATTGCCGGCGGACGGACCCCGACGTCCAACCGCTTCCGACCACTGCCGGTGGACGGACCCCGGCATCCGGCGGCCTTTGTTTTTTTTTTTTTTTTTGCAACTGTTTTTTTTTTTTTTAAATAGTGGGGGAAGTGAGGTTGGGGGGATTTGATCCCCCAACCTAATGCTTCCCAAAATAAAGAATGACCATTGAGCCAACAAATTTTTGTTAACATTATGATGCAAAAAAAAAAAAAGTTAACTCGTTTACTCTTGTTCCAGGTGATAACAACAATACATTTGTAAATAACAAGTTCTGATTGTAAAATAATACGTCTGGAATTAAATTTAACAATATGTTTTTTTTATAACAATAAATTTTGTTACAGGTAATAATACAATACATTTAAAAATAACAAGTTCTGATTATAAAATAACAAGTTTGGGATTAAAATTTAACAACATTTTTTTTTATAACAACACACTTTGTTTCAAGTGATAATAACAATACATTTAAAAATAACAAGTTTTGATTATAAGATAACAAGTCTGGGATTAAAATTTAATGACACATTTTTTTATAACAATTAATTATTTTATACTTTTAAAAAATAAATTATTTATAACTTATAAAAATATTTTTAATATATTTATTTCTCTAAAAAATACTTTTTAATCTGTATATCTATACAACTCATTATAAATCAAACTACTCTCTTATAAATTATAAAGTATTTATAATTAGGCATTTTTAATCTATTAATCATAGTATAAATTTTATATTATTTCATTCTTTAAATATTAAAAATAGTTTTTATATTTAAAGAATAAAATAGTATTTTTTAACTATAAATTAGAGATAAATTTCATTTATAAATTTAAGCAGTCAAAAAGTATTTTTAATCCACAATAAATTGTACTATTTATAATTTATAAGAAGTAGTTTGATTTATAATAAGCTGTATAGATATATAGATTAAAAAAATTTAAAAAAAAATTAAAAAGTGTGTTGCCATTTTCCCTAAATTTTATTTATAAATTTGAACAATAAAAAAGTATTTTTAATCTATAAAAAATTATACTTCAAGTTCTGATTATAAATTGGAGATAAAAATTATGTTTTTAGCAAATTAAATAGATTACAAGTACTTTTTATAAGTTATAAATAATTTATTTTCCAAAAGTATAAAATAATTAATTGTTATAAAAAAAGATGCTGTTAAATTTTAATTCCAGACTTGTTATTTTACAATCAAAACTTGTTATTTCCAAATGTATTGTTATCACCTGAAACAAAGTGTGTTGTTATAAAAAAAACGTGTTGTTAAATTTTAATCCCAGACTTGTTATCTTATAATCACAACTTGTTATTTTTAAATGTATTTTTATTATCACTTGAAACAAAGTGTGTTGTTATAAAAAAAATGTGTTGTTAAATTTTAATCTCAAACTTGTTATTTTATAATCAGAACTTGTTATTTTTAAATGTATTGTTGCTATTACCTGCAACAAAATTTATTGTTATAAAAAAAACATATTGTTAAATTTTTATTCCAGACGTGTTATTTTACAATCAGAACTTGTTATTTCCAAATATATTGTTGTTATCACCTGAACAAGAGTAAATGAGTTATTTATATTTTTTTTTGCATCCTAATGCTAACAAAAATTTGTTGGCTCAATGGTCATCCCAACCTCACTTCCCCCACTATTTAAAAAAAATAGTTGCAAAAAAAAAAAAAACAAAGGAACAGTGGCCGGACCCCCGCGTCCGGTCACTGGCAGTGGCCGGAAGCGGCCGCCGAGCTCCGGCGCCGGTGGCCAGATTCCGGTGAGGCAATGGCTTTCTTTTTTTAAAAAAAAAAATTAAAGAGGGGTATTTTGATAATTTGGCCATGATTTTATAATTATAATTTGAGACCGGGTCCTTGTGAGTAATTTCACTTATTCAGGTGACCTATCTGTTATTTTGCATATTTGAGGGTCTTTATTTGTGATTTCCCCTTTATATTATCTCTAAAGTTTGCATCATTTATATTATATCATAAAAAAATATGGGTTTGAAATATGTAGTCTTAGCCATTCAAATAAACTTAAAAATTAAGTTTCAATAAATGCGATCTCAAAAATATATATAAATTTTATAATATAGCCAAAATTATTAAATTATTATAAAGTTTGAAATTACATGTATTTGATTTTTTTTTGGGTAAATATAAATGTTTAAATCATTCTTATCTTAAATAGATGTATTTTGGACAAAAAAAGAGTTTGAGAGTCAAACTTAATAGTCAGCTAATATACAAATAAAATCTTAGAGGTTTTGACAAACTCAATTATTTTTATATGTTTTTGGTATCTTTTATATGAGTTTTGTCAGCTTAATTGGTCCCTTTTTGCCTTAATTGATTTATTTTGTTTTATTTTGAATTATTATTTTATAGGGGCAAAATTGTCATATTTTGGTTTAATTGTGACTAATTGATTTTTGAGGACAATTAATGCTACCTTATTTTTAAATTTTGTTTTCAGGTTTTTGGAAGATTTAAAAATAAAAATAAAATAAAATAAAGAAGAAAAGAAAAAATAAATAAATAACAATAATAAAAGGGGAGAGCAAAACGCAACGTTTTGCCCTCCCCCAACCTAATATTCTATAATCATCAGCTGGAGGGGGCGGACGGGAAAAATGCCGAACACACACCCGAAACAGAGCAAGGCCGAAGAGCGCACACACACAACGCCGAACAAGCTGAACGAGAGAGGAGACGCTGAGCGGCGGAAGGAGATAGAATGAGAGCAGAGCACGCCGAACGAAGCTGAATACACGGACGCTGAAGGCGAGCTGGGCGCGGCTGGAGAAAGGACCAGAGAACACGCAGACGCAGACCAGTGAAACAGAGACGTGAACCATTCAGCGTGAACAGTGTTCTTCCATGGGATCCTGTAGCAAAATACTGATTGCAGCGAATTTGATGGCAAACCGTGGCTAATTCCTAATTCTCTAATTCAATAATAATGGCAGGAGCTTGGATCATCAAAGGGGAGTTTTAGTTGCTTTAATTTCTTACTCAATAATTGTTTAACAATTCCTAGGTCTTAGGATAGTTTTTCTAATTGTTGGGATAATTGTATTGCTTAATCTGATTATATTTGGGGATTATTGCGACTGGATTATTGTTTAGTATTTGACATTGGGCTGTTTATAGCTTTGATTTCAATTATGATGTTGTGGTTATGACATTTATATTGATTTTGGAGTTAATATATTGTGATTTTCTAAGGTGGCTTAGAATTTTGGATCATATTGTCTCTTGCTAGCTTTAATTCTGTTATTTTGGATTTAAGAGTTCTAATTAAGCATTGGTTTTTGGCATCCTTAATCCCATTTTACTATTCTGGTTGCAGTTAGTAAGTTGAGATTTTAAGAAAATATTTTGTGGCAGCTCGAGGTGGCTCGGTTGTTGGATTAAAAGCTTAATTATAATTCTTAATTCATTGTTTTTAACTCCCACATCTTTTAGAGTGATGATTGCCTACATTGTTGAATTGGAGGATTGATTATCATTAGTGTTATTTATGTGTCTCATTTTCATTTCTTTCATCTTCAGTTATTTCAATCATCTTTTATATAAAAGAAAATAACAAAAAAAAGAGTATTTTAATTTCAAATTGATTCGTAGTATTTAATTAACAGCTTTTTCAAAATCAAAAATCCCTTTTTATAGTTTAGGTTACTTGCATTTATTTACTAGGGTTTAATTTCGTTTTCGGCTCCTCAAAGTGAAACGACCCGAGTTTTGCACTATATTGCATTAATTCGGTTAATTTTTGGAGTAACCCCAAAGCGACAATTAAGGGAAGTTCAACTTCAGGTTTATATGATATACATTTTAATTTTAAGTAAGGTTTATATGCCTTTTCAAAATAAAATGGAGGCTTATGTAATTTAGATAAAATAGAGGAGTTTTAATGTATTTTACTCATTTTATTAATTATCATAGCCATGAATTTATGAGTTATGATTTCATTCAGCTGAAATATTTTTCTAGCTACACCCATGACATAATATATTTTAAGATACTAAATGCACTTAAAAAAAACACTTAAAGTGCAGAATGAATCACTAAAAAGTTTAAAATGCTGGACTATAATTTGTTTGTTTAAATAATATATTATACTATATCGATTGAAAACCATGTTTTTAACCAGGAAAGATGAACAGGACCTAACCACTTATGGGTTGTCTGGATTCTAACAAAAGCACTTTTAAAAAATATATTTATGTAAATCAAGATAAAATTCATATCATATATTTATTTCGTATATCGTAAAATCACTTTTAAAATTATGATTTTATTGTCACCAAAATACTCCATTATATCAAAACACAAGGTTGAAGTGCGTCACCGTCACTGACCAGCTTATCTTCTGTTTTTCTATCCACAGAACTTGTTTCAGAGTACCCAAAAAAAACAGATTCAAAATAAAATAGTTTTATTTTATATATGTGTGAGAAAGAATCGGCGGGAGACTTATTGAAGAGAAAATAGTTTTAAAAAAATGGTTCTAGGTAATTTAAATATGCATAAAAAAAGACTATTCAAAACACTGGTAAAAATGAGCAAAATAAGAACGAAGAGAACAATTATATTATTGTTGTTGATGTTTTTAGGTCTGAATACACATAATATAATAGAAAATAATTTCAGTATCACATTGTTCAACTTGGCTACCTGAGTGCGACAAATGTTGGCAAAAAAACGAAGAAGAAGAAGATTTGAGTGCGACGAACATCAATTTAGCGTTCACGTCTAACATTCGAGTCCCGAGAAACAATATAGGTCACGATAATTTAGTTAACATAAAGCTATCTTTCACATATATAACCATCTAAAATCATAGCCATATGCTTGCTCTTTTTAAAATATAAAATTCTTTTAAAAAACCATGAAACTTTCTTGGGAATTCCCAAACAATAGCCTAAAGGAACCTAGAAATAATTAGAATATTGGGGAACACTCTGTGATGAGTGACAGAACTAAAGGTATCTTCGCATCTTTCTGTGGTCATATCTAAATCCAATGTAAATCGACCTACCCTCTTATATTTTACTAGTTATATCCCCAAAAATTAAGTAGGGCACTAAGACCAGTTGAGTTGAGTAGAGGTCTCAGAAATATGCAGTAAAGATAAAATTATTCGCAAGGACTAAATAACAAATGAAAAGTTTTTGTCTAGATCGAGAGCATAAATATTTCTAAATACTATGGGAGGGTTTCAATGGCCAAAATGAAAGGGAGCAGAGACCTAAATATAAAAGAAGCAAGTTTCAATTTAGGAAAAAGCATACGTAGACAAATCATATAATGATTAAAAAGTTAAGGGAACTTAAATAAATATTATGAAATGATGGACCTATAATTTATTTTTTGAGACCCTTGAGATGTTTGAAGAAAGCTGCGTGAATGACGAGTCATATAGGGTTAAAAGTGCAATCTCTGGAAGTTGAATCTTAATTGTAATTATGAAAAATTTACCGAAAAATTCAGGGACAATAGGAAAAAGGTTCCTAAGTGGAAGATTGAAATGGACCTCAAAGACAAGATTTAGTAAAGAATAGGAAAATTATGAAAAGTAATTATGGTTGGCAAAATAATAATAATCATTATTAAAGGGGATAAATGGGAAGATTAGCAAATAGCATTAGATGCAAGGTCAAAAGTGAAAGATTGAAATTCGCCTCAAAGATAATTAAGTGCTTAATAAACTTGAAAGTTTCAAGACATATTCTTGAGATCAAACAGAGTTTGGTGGAAGATTCAACATAAATTGTTTCTCAATATTATAGCTCCCTAGAGCAATGTCATTATCCCTATAAAAGTAGAAGGATACAAACCCCTTAGTCCTGACAATGCAATCTGTAATTCCCACACACAATATCACCCAAAAAAAAAATTGCCAAGGTACTTACAGCCATAAGATACCTAATCATAAGAACCATTCTTCTCACAACTCATTAATATTACTGCTCACAGCTAATCGACGCTATTCATGTTTAATCCGTACAGCCAATGAAATCCATGTTTGATATAGAGCTCCCCACACCATTTTTCATTTAACTCCTTAGTATATAGTTTCTATTTCCCCTCATGTATTATCTCGAACACTACTTAAGTCAAGTTTTTCTTATTTATTATGCCAAATTTTTCAATACATATATCCATATGTTCTATTTTTAAATATTATCATTAAAATATAAACTCATATTAAAAATAGGACACATAATCATGTGTAACTAAAAACTTAATATAACAGATATAAGAACTTGACGTATTTTCTATCTTATGCTTGATTCTTTAATTTCTATATATGTCATGTAATATGTAAAGGGCTTCAGGCATACCTGAAGTGTCGAATGATCTCAAATTCAAATAGCCACTCGCGAAAGTCCGGTCACTGTAATGGAGTCAGACTATATTTTCACAGCAAATGCACCGGTGGGTGAGAAAGAAAAGAGGACCAGAGGGAGGAGTTTGGAAAACGTTGAAAAAAACAGGACTAGACTGAACTGATGCCCCTCACGTCAGTTTTTAACTTCATCTTCCCTTTTTTGAAAATGAAACTGCCTCCTCATGGTTATCCTCAACCGTCCCTCCCTTTTTTTTTTTGTAATTTATATAAAATGGTGAAATTCACCACTTAAGACCCAAATTTCCTATTTATTTGCATCATAGTCTCAATACAAATAGGTTTGGGTCCAATCCACTAATGGTGGACTGGCCCATTTTCCTACATCTCCCACTTACACTTAGAGGATTAGATGTCGTCGGTCCAACATCTTTGTTTCCTCTTAATTTCATATTTAGTGCTTTGTCATGACCACGTGGGCATGACGTCTTCATCGAGGTGCCTGCACTATAAATCCTTTGATAGGATCAGCACAAGTTACCCTCTCCTTCGTGTAGATTGAATTTTGAAGTTATGCCTCAAATATCCCAGATTTACCTATATACACTTTTTCATGGTAAATCTAATCCATCTCAAGTCAATGGTTGACTCAGATTACCTTTCTCGTATGTCTAGTGTCCACACTTACAACCACAGAATGTCATAAGGGACATGTCACAGATACTAGCATAGGTGTGTATATCATAGTCAATCTTCCTTTCGCCCAAATATCACTTTGATATGAATCAGTCGTTCTCTTAGCATACTACCTTATATTGCATCAATCATGACCATATGACACATGTTGAAGTAGCAATCACTGAAACATATCTTCGTGATATTGTCAAAGTCAAAGGACACCAACAGGAGGATAATTCCTCCCTGGGACTCACACAACAATGAAGCAAGGATCTTTCACTTGCTTCCCTTTTGCGCTTCTCCCAGAACATGTGGTATGAAACACATGCTATTGTGTTACTCTTATATTATAAGAGCGTATGTCGTTTTAGACTTATCATTAACACCATACAGACTTAAGTCCAAACATACTTAGTGTCTAGACCCAAATTCTTCAACTCTGCTCATTGCTATGACATCGACGTTGAAGAGTTTGTTATCTAGCTATAGGTATTATGGAAGTGGGATTCTAAACTTTGATCCAACTTTATCTTTGTGGATCTCATCTTGACTTGCTATACTTTAGTCAAGGTGACATAAAGTTTGTGTTTCTTCCCTACCATATCAGCATTCTTTGCTGCTTTACTGGTGAACACAAATGTCTCATCTTTGCTCACTCCACCTGAGTATCAAAGGCGGTTGCCCGTGTGAGAGAGTCAACCCTTTTTAACTTGTACGACATACTAGACATTGTATACTTTCGAACAAACACATAAAGTAATAACGAAAAAAATATAATTTCATTAATGAGGTTTACAAATAACACTTTACGCGTGCCAAGGGCTTGCACATGTTCTTTAAAAACTTTTTCACCTATTGGCTTTGTCAGGGGATCTGCTACCATACATTTGGTTGAAATGTATTATATAGTAACAGCCTTTTGTGCTATATAATCTCTAACAAAATTATACTTGATATCAATGTGCTTAGTTTTACTGTGGTACTTAGGATCTTTAGTATAGGCTATGGCTGCAATATTGTCACAGTATACTGTTACCAAATTGATACTCTTGTTTCCAAATCCAAGGTGTTCTATAAATCTCTTCAGCCATAAAGCCTTTTGTACTGCTGTGGTGCATGCCACAAACTCAACTTCCATTGAATGTAAGGCAATGCACGTTTTCTTCTTGCTACTCCAACATATGGCGCCATTGTTGAGCAAGAAGGTATAACCTGAAGTTGACCCTTGTTCTTCTCCATCTTCGCCTACATCAACATTGGAGTACTCAACAAGGCACATGTCGCTTCCTTCGTAGCACAGTGCATAATTAGAAGTGCCCTTTAAGCATCTCAAGATCCTCTTCACTGCTTTCTAATGCTTTTCACTAGGATTAGACTGGAATCTGCTTACCAGTCTCACTGCATAATAGATGTTTGGCTTTGTACACATCATTACGTACATCAAACTACCAATAGTACTGGCATATGGAACTCTTTCCATCTTCTTTTTGTCAGACTCGATGTTGGGACATGTAAGGACTCAAAGCCACTCTAATAGTAATAGGGGTACTCATGGGATTGCAGCCTTTCATTTTAAATCGCTTAAGAATCTTGTTGATGTAATTCTCTTGTGAAAGAGAAAGGATTCATTTTGAGCAATTTCTTTGGATCTTAGCTCCAATTATATACTCTACTTCACCCATATCTTTCATTTCAAAATTTGACGAAAGCCATTCTTTAATAGCCACCACTGAATCTAGACTATTTCTGGCCAATAGTATATTGTCTACATATAAGGATAATATGACAAAATTACCCTCAAACCGCTTAATGTAGACGCAGTGTTCTTCCTCTATCATTTGGAAGTCATATGAGGTTATTGCTTTGTGAAACCTCAAATACCAGTGTCTAGATGATTGTATCAATCCATAAATGGACCTTTTGAGTTTACAAACTTTATTTTTCTTTCCTTTTTTAATGAAACCTAATGGTTGTTCCATATAGATTTCTTCATCCAAATCACCATTTAGGAATGTAGTTTTTACATCCATCTGATGTAATTCTAGATCTAGACTATTTACTATTGCCAGAATAAGTCTAATAGTGTTGAAACACACAACAGGTGAGAATGTATCTTCATAATCTAGGTCTTTTTGTTATGTGTACCCCTTTGCCGCTAATCGAGCCTTGTATTTGTCAATTGATCCATCCACTTTTCTTTTAATCTTGAGAACCCACTTGTTCCCAATAGCTTTACTCCCTTTTGGAAGATCAACTAACACCAAAACTTGGTTCTTTTACATTGAGTCCATTTCTTCTTCCATCGCTTTCATCCATTCCTCCTTGGCAAGACTTGACAAAGCTTCTCGTACAGAACGGGGCTCATCATCCCCTTCTGGAGTAACTAAGAAAGATTTACCTTCTATTTGAAAGCGTCTTTTGGGAACACCTTCCTTGTTACTCCTTCTAATGGAAGCTATTTGCTTATCTTTCTTTCTTTACTCAGGTCTAGGTGTTGACCTTTCTTGGCTCGCACTCAAATTGTTATGTACTATCTTGTTCCTATGTCTCATAAAGAGAAACAGTGCGGTCAACATCTCCTCTATTAGGAAATTCAGTCTCAATGAATGTTACATCTCTTGATTCTATTTTAGTTACCGTTCCATCTTTGTTTCCACCTATGAAAACGTATCCTTTTGATTGTTCAGTGTATCTTATAAAGATACATTTCTTTCCTCTGGGACCCAACTTCCCATGCTTATCAGAAGCGTCATGGATATACGCCGCAAACCCCCAGGGTCTCAAGATGCTTAGATCTGGCTTGTGTTTTATCTATAGCTCGTAGGTGTAGAAGCGACTGATTTTGAGGGTACACGGTTAAGTATGAAGGTCACCGTTAACAAAGCATCACCCCAATACAAAATTGGCAAGTTTGCTTGAACCATCATAGACCTAACCATATCTAGAAGAGTTCTGTTTCTTCTTTCAGCAACTCTATTTTGTTGTGGAGTGCCAGGGATGGTCAGTTGTCTAATTATCCCTTTTTCTTCAAGAGCTGTTTAAATTATTCAAATAAATATTCAGGACCTCAATCAGTGCATAATGCCTTAATTTTATTGTCCATTTGATTCTCTACCTTGTTTATGTATTGTCTAAAGCACTCAAGTGTTTCAAACTTATGCGAGATCAAAAAAACATGACCATATCGCGAAAAATCATCAATAAAGGTAATAAAATACCAAGCTCCGTGTCTCGCCCTCACAATCATTGGACTGCATATGTCGAAATGAATTACTTGCAATAGATTTTCAGCTCTTGTTCCCTTACTGAAAGGCTTCCTTGTTGCCTTACCAACTAGACAACTCTCACATAGTGACATTTTCATACTAGGAATGGTACCTAACAATCCTTCCTTGGCTAATTTAATCATTCTATTTTGATTAATGTGTCCTAGTCTAGCATGCTAGGTGTTTATGTCAACATTACGGGAAGAAATAGCAAAGCATTCATTACTATTGAAATCACCAACAATATCCAAAACAAGGAACTTTTTAAACAAGAAAGCTAAACCATAAAGGACTGAGTTGCTTAAAATGTCTGTAATTTTACCATGAAGGTTTACATCAAACCCAAATTCTAAAAGACATAACATAGAAACCAAGTTCTGTCGGAAGTCGAGAGCGTAAAGTACATCATGGAGTATTCAGTTCTTCCCACCATGCAAAGTAAATTTGCATGTGCCTAAACCTTTAACCTCGATCCTTGTGTTGTTCCCAACGTAAAGCCACTTGCTTTAATACAGCAACTGACGGTACTCGATAAAGGATCCTCGATCCCTGGTTACGTGGTCTGTGGAGCCTGAGTCTATAATCCAAGAAGAAGAAACAAGTTCTGTTAGAAAAACAACACTAGAAACATGTGAATTCACATAATTCACTAATACCTTTTCACTCTTAGTCTGTTTTGAACAGTCACATGTCAAATTGCCCATTCTCTGGCAAGCAAAGCATTTGACCTTCTTCAGGTCTAGCTTCTTCTTCCCACTTTTATTTCCCTTCTTGAATTGCTTCTTCTCTTTTTGGGTTGAGAACCACCCTTCTTCCCTTTCTTTTGGAACTTCTTGCCCTTCTTGGAATCTGGCCTTGAATAGAAAGTGCCAACATCCTCAGTATAATAAGCTTGTCTAGAGGTCTTGTAAGCCTCTAAACATTCATCCTCTAGCTCCAAGTGCTTAGCAACATTGTTAAAAGTAATGATGTTTTCATTATGGGTTAGATTAACTTTCATATGCTCCCAGCTAGCAGGAAGCGATATGATAACAACCTGCACTTGTTATTCATCAGATAAGACATGTCCAACTTCTTTAAGTTCTTTGATCATGATGGCCATCTCTCTCAGATGTTGCTTCATAGGATTGTTTGGCTTGAGTTTGTAGGTATCCAACTTCATCGTTAACCTCCTAAGTTTACTGGTAGAAGTACCACCAAACTTGTCCTTCAACACTATCCACATAGCTTGTGCAATTTTGTGCCTCTCAAACTCACACATTATGTCATTAGCCATGGCACTTAGAAGCGTGATTCTTGCTATGCTGTTTTTCTTCTTCCAAACTTGGTAAGCCTCTTGGTCTCTCCTATGTTGGGCCGTATTACCAACTTCAGGTTCGACCATTGCAATGATTAATGGTTCAATAGCATCCTGTTTCTCCAAGATGTATTGGACCTTTCGGTGCCATATGTACCATAGAACATTTTAGTTATATAGCATGGCGAAGTATACAATGTCCTGTGCTTATATCATCCTTGATTAGAAAGTAATGACATTGCAAGATCCATGATCAAGAGCATACGTTTGTACCTCCTGTCACACAGATACAGGCAATAATCATTATGTCCTATCAAGAATTTTATATAAGCACTTCAAAAATATGGCTCTTAGAAGTCTTATCTTCTAAAAGCTCCCACTTATAAAAAGCATACCTATATTATTCACATAATAATCATTCAACAATAATTTAAGTAATTTCATTAAATGAAATAACACATTTAATTTGTTTACAATATATGAAACCAAAAACTTAATATAACAAGCATTAATAAAGAGAATACAAATATGACATCATTTTATATGAACATAAAGGTAATCAAGTATTGCATTCCTCAGTTTCCTAAGTTTGCGTGTTTTGGTCATAAAGGATGATACTAAATCTATAGCCCAAATCCAGTAAACTTTTCCTATGGGTTTTCCTTTAGGTCCTCCTCTGACCCTTATTGCTCTTATGTATTCTATTATGACTTTAAGGTAGAATTCAGTATTCTTCTTATCGGTTACATATTGGATGTAACTAGCGAGCATGCCATTGATACATTTTATGTTTGTCAATTTGGCCGTATCTCTTTCAACTATACTCATAGCTAAAGCAGGGATACAGGGTTAATTCACCTCTTCTCCTTCCTCAACTACAGTTTCATTAGGAAGATCTAGTGAATCGTTAAAGACCAAGTGAGCTTCAACACGGAAGGGTCCAATGGGGAATAAAGATTCCGACTCAGGTCCAGAATCCATTAACTCCTCCGGGTCTTCTTGAGGAACCTCTTCAAGGTCCTCATCAGGATCGTCATCGTCAGGTTCATATTCTGGAACTCTATTATTCATGTATGAGTATTCCAATGAACCATTCTTGATATTTTCAGTGCTACTAGAAGCCTCTTGCTTTATTTTCACCTAAAACAAAATAATATAAATTATTTTGAATATTTTAGAATTTTTATCTATATAAAAATACCAGAAGATGAACTAAAACACTCACAAATAGATTTTTAATTGCCTCAAAAATTAGCAAATTATATATCAAAATGAAGATCTTAATTTTAGGGATTTTGAGAAACAAACCGCATCTCAAACGGAGCTTCCATGCACCTACACACGCCCCTAGAAGAATAAATTCTGCAAAAAAATAAAAATTATTTTCAGCCCACTTGCACTGTCGGCGCCTATACTACACGCGCCGCCATGCAGCTAGCCACCGGCGACACGCCCGGTTCCGGCGGCCTCCACGTGCCTCCCCCTTTCAAATGGGGTAGCCCACGTGTCCGACAGGCATGCCACGTGGCGGCACGTGCCATGTGGCGGTTCTAGGAAATTTTTTTTCTTTAAGCTTGGACCGAAAAATAATATTTTTTAAGTGGGCTCGCCAGACTCTAGCCCAACCTGAAAAAAGACTTTTTTTTTTGGATGGAGTAATTTTTTTTGGCCTGGTTTCTCTCTGTTTTTTTTACTTTTTTTTTAGAAGGGCCAAAACGACGTCGTTTTGGCCCTGGAGGTTGTCTTCAACCTCCAGCCGGGTCATCCTGACCTAGTGTCTACAAGCAGATCGAGTCTGATGGACCCATCAGACCCGAAAACTTCTCTCCTCCATATCTCCTCTGTCTAATGTCCAAATTTCGTGTACTTTATATCATTTTCTTCATGTTTTGTCCTCTACACAATGGGATAGGTTTTGGTGCCTAAAAAATTAATTTTAAGTAGACTTAATAATGGAAACAAAAGAACCAAAAACAAATATGATGTAAAACGTGTTTCATGGAGGCAGAGAAATAATCTATCATATCTACTTATAAATATAAGTAAGAAAACAATCATACTGGAAGTAAAAAGGAGGATTTGCATAATTGATTGAAGCAAATCGCATAACCGGATGATTACTCAGAAAAAAAATGCAGCAATAAAAATAAAAAGAAAAACACAGGCTCCACTAATAGATAAGGCAGTGGAAAATGGCAATGATGAGAGGCAGTGGCTCACCACGAATGACGGTGGGATTTGGCGGAGGAGATCTGTGTGCATGTAGTTTCGGCTTGTTACTCTTTTTAGGTTTAACTGCATTGTGCCTTTGGTTAAGCCTACGGCCCATTGAACCCAAATGCTTTGTCGTAGCCTTTGTTGTTCCTAAATTGAACAAGACCTCAAATACAACTACCAACTCTACCATAATCTTCATGGTCGACTATGATAATGGAAACAAGGAATCTGGGATTTGATATGACAATGTCAACTTCATCATCGATATATTTCTTGATCAAAATAGTACCGGTTCGATTGGGAGCTCTACCATTGCAGGCTTCTACCAAGGGCGCAACAAGAATGAGAAGAAGTGGAGCTTTATTGAAACACATGCCGGAGCACTTAACAGGATGGTGAAAATGGACGGGAAAGCATAGTTCTGGGTGAATTTTACAACATCGGTGAAGTACAAGATCATGTTCTTTTACACAGCACGATATTGATTATGGGGAGGGGCTAACGTTGCCGTCACTAGCTTGGAAGATGAGAAAGATGATATCAGACTCGGACACTCCCTCCTGATAATTGTGTCCAGCGCAACCCAACTGGTGGCTAGCTGCTATCTTATGCTTCTGATTCTGGGTCTTTTTGTCTATTTTGTACCTTTAGGTTTTTTTCTCTAGCATTGTTTTTTTCCTTCTTTTTAAAGGGAAAAAACTATCATTCTGTTTTTGTTTCAGAGAAAGTAATCATGCTTGTTAGGACATTTGATGCAGGTTTGGATTTGGATTCTGGGTTGGTTTGCAAGATTTTCTTTCAAAATGTAATTATTGTGGGAGAAGGGCCTCTCCACTTTCCATCCTCTCTATTTTCTTCACTTCCCATCTCAATCATTAAATTGTATTTTAAATGGTTTATGTTTGATACTCCTCTGGTCCTTAATATAAGATCTATTTAACTAATTTGATTAGATTAAGAAAGTTAGGTAAGTTAGTTAATTATAAGAAATATGACATGTTTTTTCTAAAATTCCATAATCATCTTTCTTAATATCCTCCCTCTCTCACCTACTTTATTATGGTAAAGAGAGTATCTGAGGGTAATTTAGGAAAAACTGACAAAAATGAGAAATATGTCTTATATTTAAGATCAAAACTAACTTAACAATTAGGTCCTATATTAATGACTAGAGGAGTATTTTATAAAATTATGAAAAGAAAAATGTTACGTTTAAATACCAATATTAACGATTAACATGAGAAGTGAATAGAAATAAGGGAAAAGAAGGAGTGGAGAGACCCTTTTCCCAATTATTGTTCAGGCCTCTCCAAATTATATTTATATATTTTAATTGTAGTTGTTATATTTCTTCCCGGTTTTTTATGAAAAATAATGACTTTTTATTTTTATTTTTTAGCAAAATAGATAAGTTTTATTAATACCATAAAAAAAGTACAAACACCAATAGCCACTTGAGGCCCAAAAGAGAAAAAAACACTCAGAAATAAACCTAGAGATACAACCTAACACACCAACTTACCGAAACAAGCCAACTACAAACAGAAAGGAAAGAAACAGAACAAAACAAAAAGCAACAGAGAAAGCAACTAGCCTATACCAGTCCTATCACCAACATCCGAAGCTGAGCCAACATGAGCCATCTGTACATCAAGGAGTAAGACAGCAACTAGAGAGGATGGTGGCTTAGAAAGCCATCCCACAGGTACCATACACCTCATTGCCTCAATTGTGCACTGGTTACCCTTCCTATTTACCAAAGCCAACTCTCAATTGCAACTTTGAGACAAGTAATCCCAACACTTATGAAGGATGTTTGCACAATTCCATTCTCCTCCTATATGATCCTTTCTGCTCAACAAACTACACAGCTCCCTATAATCTGTCTTAAAAACTACCTTCCTCCAGTCCTTCCTTGAGACAACTTCAAGAGCTAATAGAAGAGCCAAACTTTCTGCCATGAAGGGAGACGCAGCTGAAACTTTCTTCCCCAGACCTCCTACAAAACAATCAGAATTCTTTCTACATACAACACCTACTGCAACAAGTTTTAAACTACTCTTAAAACCAGCATCAATATTAACTTTTACTACCCCTTCAGCTGGCTTTCTCCAAGATTGACTTATTTCAACCTTCATACTAGAAGGCTCTCTCCTTGCCTTTCTTGTAGTAGCTTCTTCAAATTCTCTAACAAGCCTCATTGCAGCTGCCACACAGCTGCAAGCATCCATTTCATGCCCTTCAAAGACATAGTTACACCTACCTTTCCAAATGCCCCAACATATACCAGCAAACAAAGCCACATCCTATTCAATGATAGCATCCGAGTTAACTAGCCAGTTTTCCAACCACTTGTCAATTCTAAAATTGCCAATTCTGTCAAATCTTAAAGCCAATGGGGGGTCATACCAACAACACTTTGTCCAAGGACAAAGAAACAGCAGATGCTCAATAGTCTCAATATCATACTTATAAACAGGAGAAATAGGATCAGCAACACATTTTCTAAAAAGAGCTTCCTTAGTTGCTACAGCACCACTAACAGCTCTCCAAATAAAACGAAGGACTTTAAGGGACATTTTAATGTTCCAGATTCTACTCCATAAATTCTTTGAAGGGAAATAGGAATTACCAGGCTTATCTACATTCTTCACCATTTTCTTCTGTAAAGCAACCTTATAACCGATCTTAATAGCATAATCACCATTCCTATTCTTTAACTAGATCAATTTGTCCCTTATATCTATCAGAGGGATTCTGACTTTTTTAATACAAGACTTGTCTTCTTCAGATAAAAAATTCCCTGCCCCTTTGAACCACCATTCACCATTCCTTATTATGTTACAAACTCTCAGGTTCTTCATTTCCTTATTTAAACTTCTATCATTCAAATTTAAATCAACCATCTCAGGAAGCCATTTATCTTAAAAAATCTTGATATTCTCCCCTCTTCCAACCTCCAACACAAGTCATTTACTAAAAGGTCTCGGGCCTCCAAAATGCTGGACCACTCCCATAAAGCCCTGCTTCCTTTTTTTGCCTGCAAGAAACTATTTTTAGGAAAATACAAACTTTTCATAATCCTTACCCAATGATCATCAGGATTCTGAATTAGTCTCCATGCAGATTTTGCCAACAATGCAATATTGAAGGCTTCCAACTCACGAAAACCCATACCACCTTCTCCTTTTGCCTTACTTAACCAATCCCAAGATTTCCAATGCACCCTGCCCTCCTAGTTTTTCTGTCCCCACCAGAAGTTGGACACCATGGCATCCAATTCAACGCAAGTCTTCTTTGGAAATTTAAAATAGGACATAGGGAAGACTAGGATTGCATTTGCCACTACTTTGATCAAGACCTCCCTTCCCCCAAAAGTGAGAAGTTTCTACTTCCACCCTTGAAGTTTTAGACCCATCTTACATCTAACAAAAGATAAGGCTTCACACTTTGACCTTCCCCAAAGCATTGGCATGCCAAGGTACTTCCCCTGATTATCACTTGCCTCAATCCCCAATACCTCATACACATCCCATTTTTGGTCTGCACTGGCATTTTTTGAGAAGAAAATACAGGATTTATCAAAATTGACAGATTGACCGGAAGCATCACAGTAGCAATTCAGTATGCTCTTTAGCAACTCACAGTTCCTTTTATCTGCATTGATGAAAAATAACGCATCATCAGCAAAGAAACAATGAGATAATGTGGGGAAAGTTTTAGCTAGTTTGATGCCTTTCAACCTTCCTCTATTGACAAACCACTGAGTCATCAAAGAGAGCACTTCTGTTGCCAAAATGAATAGGTAGGGAGACAAAGGATCTCCCTATCTAATTCCTCTCTCCATGCTAAGATCTAAAACTTTTTTGCCTGCAACCATTACACTCAGGTTTGCTGAAGAGACACATTCCACTGCCCATGCAATCCATTTCTCTCCATTACCCATGACTTTTTATTTGGAGTATTAAAAAAAACATACTTCCCCGTCAATGTAGGAGCTGGAAAATGAATTATTTTAATCTTAAATATAATATTTTATTCATTCTGCAAAATATAAAAGTTTTTTCAAATACCCCTATTAAGTACACATAGCAGAAAACTCAACTAATTTCCTACAATAATTAATTTAACTAATTTTTTTAATATCAACAATTTAATTATCTAGCTTTTATATTAAAAATCAAAGACAAAATTTGAGATCAATTATTAAAAGCAAGCAACTAATTATTGAATTAGAGTATTTTGTTGAAATTTTTTATTTTTAACATATTTATTAATCCAATTAACTTAAGGTATTTTTTTTATCAGTAAGAATTAGTTATGGGTTTTTTTTTTAAATAAAAAAGAGTGAAGGATTATCCATTTAGAATTTTGAAATACTAAAAGCACTCAATAATACATTGAGTTATCTCAAGGCTTCGTTTGGTTTCGCTCATGCCTAGCCTAGCCTAGGGACCCGGAGGGGGTTTGCTGTTTCCTCCGTTGAAACCGTTAGGTTGGCTGAGCTGAGGATCGCAATTTTCAATGCCCAAAATACCCTTTTGGAGAGGAAAAAGATAAGATAGAAATGAAAATTTCTTTTGGGTCTAATCTGTTACATACAATTGAATATCATAAATTCAATTTAGTCAAAATGCTCTCTCTCTTTGTAAACAAGATGCTTTTTACGCCTCCTTTTATGCTGCACAAAATAGACGCGTAAATAGCCTTTTTCTGGTTCACTCACCACGTCTCACTTGCACTGCATTCATTTTTCTTGATATCCACACTTGAGAGAGCAAGTAATCCATATGAATTATGAGACTATTTGGGCTACATCTAAAGATTGGGTCCAACAATTTGTCGGCGACCATCTGCCACTGCACACCCATGTGGATCACCGATCGGATTAATTCGATGGCTACAAGAGAACTGAAAGAATATAGAAGAGGATGTGTGTATGTAATAATTTCTTATACACTTTAGTGGACAATATTTAAACAAAACATGAAACAAGGAAGAGAACTACATTTCCACGGCTACAAGGTGCAATTTCCATTATTCAAAGCCTGGTCCAAGAAAATGCTTCCCAAATCACGAGTACATTGCCCAGTCATAACAAAACTCATAAGAAAGGTACAGGACACAGCAATCAAAATCCAGCATTACACGAAGCTGTAAATTTACAGAACTACCTGGAGGATCGAAAATACGGTTTGAGCCAATGCGAGAACGAGGAGCAGAAATGCAGCAACAGAAGCAGCAATTTGCCAAGGTGTATGACAATAATCACGTCTCAGGTTTGCCTTCCACTGGTGCCAACGACTTTTACAATACCTATTCAAATCTTTGCAAGTCTTGAAATAGTGAGTACTGATGGTTGAATGGACGACATTGTCTGAAAGACCATTAAATAATGTGGCAACCTTTTTCGTATCACCTAAATAGTTCCTAACTATTTTCTTGCGAACGAGGAGATCCACATCCTTTTCTGTGTTTATTAGCCAATCCAACAAAAGAGCATAATCAGTAATGTAAGCATTTCTAGAATAATGACATTGTTCTAATGCTATCATGTTACGAAACAAAAGTTCAGTATTATCATCCACCACAACATGGGGAATTTCAAGAATTTCTCCTGAAAATTTCACGTCCAATAAGTATTCGCTCTCACAATCCTTCAACGTTACGCCTGCTTCTTCCAGTGCATTCGCATTGTGTAAAAGAATATGGCTTCCATCCTTTGGGACTCGCATCCATTCATCCTTACCCTCTGGGCTTGGCTTCCTTTCAGGCGTCTTTCTTTTCTTGTAAAACAATCTAAGGAGATCCGTAAAATGCTTTATATCAACAGTAGAATGAGGGTCTAATTCTTGTCCATTGTGATACCCAAAATAGTTATGAGTGAGCTGAAGAAATGAAGGGAGGCTACCACGACGATCATGGGGCAAAGCTTCATTGAACAGCTTTTCCATAACAAAGAATGGAAGTTGATTCTCAAGTAAAAGTAGATCTAGAAGTATAGAATCCGCTAACCATGGCTGTGACAATTTAGCATCGTTGCGTACCTCACCCAAATGGGACATGATGAAGAGTTCAATGATGAAGACAGCATCCATTAATGTCAGTTCCACAAGTTCTTCTTCAGTAATGGTTTCTGAATAAGAAGCACGGACTTGTGGCTCTAACTTTTGTACAAATTCAACCAATTCGCAACAACTTGAGTTGGTTCTTTGAATAAATCTTTTGAACAATATATGTTTTTGCCTTTTCATGTCTTGCAGCCCCTCACTGCGATAATGAAAGGGGTGTAAGCATCTTTTTTAAGATCACGGAGCTTAATAGGCACCCTGTAGATACAGCAGTGTGGTGACATATGACCATCTCCACAATCTTGAATAAGTTTTTCGATGTCTTCAGTTATCACCAGTCGTGAAGCACTCATTTGTGGAGTACTAGTGTCAATCTAAACAAAATAAGGCAGAAAGAGTGTAATAATTGAGGAATGAAACAGAAGCAACCTTAAAAATAAGGAAAAAGAAACTGAAGAGTGGTAAAGGAAGCATAGGGTTTGTTGAGCACTCACAGAAGAAATCGCCAGGTGAATGTCAGAATCTTGAGCAATCATTTGTGGAGCACAACCCTGAATCTAAACAAAACAAGGTTAAAAGAGTGTAATAATTGAGGAATGAAACAAGCAATCTTAAAAATAGTAAGCAAAAAGAAATTGAAAACAAGGGTAAAGGATGCATATACCGTTTGTGGAGCACTACTCATTAGTGGTGCAGCAGTCGAAAAGTCCTCCATGAGATGTGGCTCAATCTAAACAAATTAAGGCTAAAAATATTGTAATAACTGAGGAATGAAACAGATCGAAGCAACCTTAAAAATAGTAAACAAAAAGAAATTGAACAGGATGCATACGGTTTGTGGAGGACTCATCACGACCTCCGAGTCTTTTGTTTCAGAATCTTACTTCCGCCATCTAAACTTGTTAGTCAAGAAACAGCGGGAGAATGAAAGTAGATCTGCTGGCTCTGTGTTAAGAGTAAATATATAGATGGGAGGCGCGGCGCTGTGTCTCAGCAAGTGGCTCCCACAACATTTAATTGAATTCCCCACGAAAATGAGTTAAAATACAAATTTACCCTGAAAGTTTTTGCTTGGGAGTGCTGGGTATCCGGAATTTTTTTGGCTCTATGTCATCCTGGAAGTTTCCAAATATTGCAATGTCACATTGGCTATTATCTAGGGTAAGTTTAACCGTTAGTTGGCCAAACCTGCCGAATTGGTAGATCTATGTGTCATCCATGTCATTTTCTTTTCTAAGTTAAGGTATAAATTTGTCCTGAAAATTTTTACTCATCAACGTTAGGTATCTGAAAGTTTCCAAGTTGTAATAATGTTGCCCAGCTGTTACCCTTGCTAAATTGTTCGACTTGAACATCCGTACGATATTGCCAAAATATTGTAACTTGTAAGAGATTGAAGATCAATACCTCTGGCGTAAAACCATTGGGAATATTGAATGAGACCCACACATTAGGATATAAAACGTTATCATTCTCTCCGTTCTGATCTGTAATTTACTAATTTTTGCTAAACTTGATTGAAGAAACCGTTGTTGTAGAGAAGAAATAATAGGATTTCCCCAGAGAGGAGGACGAAGTGAATTTCGCAGTCTAAAAGAGATAGAATTTTTGTTCACTGTAACAACAAGAAGACTTCAATGAATCAGTGTTTATCAGTTTTTTAGAGCAAATTCTATCACTACACATGCAAAACACTACCTATCAAAATATTGGTCAGAATATAATATAAATCTTTTAAATCCTTTTCTGGGGAAAAAATGTATACAACGTAACTCTTGTATTATTTACATCCTTTTATTATTAAATGTCAACTTCATAATTATTTTCTAACCAAGAAAATTTTCTCATCACTTCCTGATGAATACATTTAAAGAGGGCAGCGGAAAACAAAATCTCCAATAGAAGAAATTGAATTAACGTCTTTATTTGTCATTAAATTGAAATTTTTAAAATTATTAATTTGTCTTTATAATCTAGTTATCTCCCCCCCCCCAAAATTTGAAGAACTTGGACTAATTAAGCATGGTATTATTTACATAAATAATTTAAAAATATTGTATGAAAATGTATAAAGTTTATAGAAAAATAAACATGCACGTATATTTTTTTCTATACAATAAACATGCATATGTTATAATGACTAATTTATCTTTCACTATAATAAAGTCCTGTTTGATTAATTATTTTGCACATATGCGTTTGAAATATTATTTTACTCAACTCACCTATTTAAATTTGTAAAAAATCACGAAATAAATAAGTTTTCACAACTGAAAGATTTAAAATATGAGTAAAACTAGATCAGTTTCAAATTCTACATATTCTTCTCTTCTCAACGACTATTTCCCTATTTAAGAACGTAAGTTATCATCGAAGTTTCACTCTCCGATCTCAATAGGTTTATTCTCAAATTTATTTTTTTTAGAACAATTAACGAAACAGATTATCCAAATAATTATTATGTTGGCATCCCCTAATTATTATGAATAATAATGTATTACTACAAATTTTATGTTATATATCCATAGGTTGACTTGAAAAGTTAATGCACCCAATGTTTGATCCGCAAATTAAATCCTTCCTCCCGTCACTTAATATGAGGATTGCATTGCTAATTTGTGGATATTAAAAAATTAGTTAATTTTATTATTTGTAATAAATGGGTACTGTCTTTTTTCAAATATTCTTCTTAATCATATGCATTAAAATAAAAACTTTTTAACATATGTAATTACAATAAGGACTACTTTAAAAAAATAAGTAAATATAAAAAATAGAATAAATTAAAAGACATTAAAATACCCTAAAAAATGCTAAAGGACAACTTAGGGTGGGTGAATTTTAAAATCTCAAATCAGTTTCTTTGTACTATTTTGAAATTTTAAAATACTATGAAATGACAACAATGTCCTTATTCTCAATGATTACTTTTATATAATTATTAACTATTCTAGTTTGACTATTGATTGTTTTTGTTTTTAAAGTTTTGATAACTACTTTTATATAGCCATTGACTATAAAAGAGTAGTAAATAACTAAACAAAAAATAGTTATTAGATCTCCAGCAACACTTAATGCATTATTTGAATTTTTAAAAAAACTAGTCAATAGAGAAACTAAAGTAGTAAATAGCTAAATAAAAGTAGTCGCCAAAATTTTAAAAAGAAAAATTGTCAATCGCAATACTAGAATA
This sequence comes from Neltuma alba, assembly GCF_004799145.2. Lineage (NCBI taxonomy): Eukaryota > Viridiplantae > Streptophyta > Magnoliopsida > Fabales > Fabaceae > Neltuma > Neltuma alba. The sequence goes on from NW_021632546.1 coordinate 273,187, forward strand.
GTAAATAGCTAAATAAGAATAGTCATTAGAATTTTAAAAACAAATGTAGTTAATAGCTAAAATAGAGTAATCAATACATAGGAAAAAGTAGTCACCGGAGCTTCAGTGATGGGTTACGAGAGTTTCGGTAACATGTCACAAAAGCTACGATAGCTGGTCACCAGTAGGGCCCCTAGTGTCAAAGCTCCAGCAACCGTAAACCAGCTAAGGGTACTGAGATGGCTATATTTTTAAAAGAAAAAGAAAGAAAAAAAATAGTAAAGGCATTTATGTGATTTTATAAAATTTGAAAATTCTAAAATGGTACAAGGAGTCTGAATTGATATTTTAAAATTCACCTATACTGATTTGCCCTTTATCAATTTCTAAGATATTTAATTATTTTTTTAAATTAAAATATTATATTTAAAATTAAATTAGGAAAGTAGGTTGAAATAAGTTGGGAGACTAATAATAGGCATCTTCAATTCTCTTACGTCATCTTATCACCTCATCCCTTCAGTCAGCAATTTTATCTTTAATCTCTTCGCTTATTATTATTATTATTTTCTGGCCTGAACCTTTTCGCTTATTGAACGCACGAGAACCACCAGGGCAAACAACCATGCCACTTCGAGAACCTTTTCGCTTATTGAACGCACGAGAACCTTCCTTGCATTTTCCTCTCCTGGTCCTGTTTATGGTAAGTAACTTCTAACACATTTTATATATACCAAGAAAAATTTTAAACTTGATTAACTCTCACTTAAAATTCAACAAATTTTCAATTTTATCCCTATTTAATATATATTATCCCTCGTGTAAGCAAAGTCAGCATAATAATAAATTAAAGGTAAAATTAAACATTTATATAAAAAATTTCTCTCAATATCCTATAAATAGAACTAAAAAATATATTTTCTCTTTGCCCTATAAATAGAACTAGATAAGTACTATAATTACACTAATCTCTCTTTTATTTTGAAAATATACACTTAGCTTCAAATTGTTAACTTCATTAAAAAGACTCTAAAAAGATGCATCTTGAATTAAAATTTATATTAAGATACTTTTTATTTACTACTCCCTAAATTTACACTTCATAACGCTAAATCCCTAAATTTTGACCAAAAAGTTTTGACAAATTTAAAATAAATTTCCTTAATTTTATTTTTTATTTTTACAAATAGTTATGTTTTTATCATATTGGGATAGAAAACTAATTAATTTATTTAATGAATACATAAAAACCTTGAATGAAAATTTGATTAATTCTTTAAATAAATATATAATACATTAAATATGTTATAAACGTTTCTAACCACATTTTTATTTCAAAATTTTAAATTATAAATTTAAAAATTTTTTATAGTCTCTCAAACTTAGACAATTTATATTATACAATAAAAAATATTTATTTAATATATTTTCTACCCATTTAAAAGATATCTAAATAAATACATTTCATTATGCAGTGAAAAATTAAAATTATAAAATTTTATAATATAATCAAAATTAATAAATTTTATTATATAATCAAAATTAATAAATTTTATTATATATTAAAAATTTTAAAATACATGTATTAAAATTATTTTTTATTATATATAAAATTATTTTTTGACAAATATAAATATTTAAATAACTTTTATATCAAGGAGGGATATTTTGATCAAAATAGAAGTTTAAAAATCAAACTTAACGATCAATTAACAGTTAGACGAATAGAAATGAAATATCAAATATGCAAGGAAGGTTTGTGTAACATGTATTTTAATTTTAAGGGAGGTTTATATACACTTTCAAAATAAAAGAGAGGCTTATATAGTTTAGGTAAAATAGAAGGGTAGTTAAAATATTTTACTCTAAATATAAAAACTTCTAACTGATTCATTCTATCTCGTCGATAAGAAGTTGATTAAGCTTTCTAGGAATGATAGTTAAATTATTAAATGTATCATAAAATAATAAAATTGTCCTATTTAATTTTACTCTTAAAGAATGTTATTGAAAAATAATTAAGTAGTTTTTTCAATACATTTTTATTATCTCTTATCTTTCTCTCCTCTTTCACATACATTTAAAACTTTCTCTCGTAATTAATAGGGGCATAAGTGTAAAAATGTCATTAATTATCCTGACAACTTATATTATGGACTGTAATTCCCTTCTAGATGAGTTTGATCTCAAAATGCAACATGGTGAGCAACTTCTCCAATCAATGGTGAGGGAAAAACCGGAGGCTATGTTGTCGCATTCTAAGAAGTAGGTCCACATCGCCATTAATGCTTTTTATGATATTTTATTAGATTTTAACACTGTTACACCTCTATTATAAATTGACATTTTAAAAAAAACTAAATTTAAAGGACTAAAATTATAAATTTAAAATTTGAGAAATTAATCAAGTTTAATTTCTAGAACCAAAAGTGATATTGTTCCTATATAATTTAGAAACCAAAAGTGATATTATCCTTGTTTTGGGATGACATTCAAGTTCTCAGATTTAGAAATCAACTATCATAATCACTGTATTATCTTTTTGGAAAAATCCTACAAAAATTATTGTTGAATTTCAAAATTTTAAATTAGTATTGATTTCGACATTTGTAAAAAAAAAAACATTACACTTAAAAAGCAAATAACAACGCATTTTGCAGTAATTTTTTATTTGAAATTTTAAAATTCAACAGTTATTTTTTTGGGGATTTTTCTTGTCATTTTTTTGTTATCAATTTACCAAAAATAAATAAAAATATTAATTAACTATCTCAAATTATTTTTTTCATGGTCTTTACAGTGCGTGTGTGTACAATTATAGTATGGCATCATACAATTTGTAAATCTTGTTCAATACTACTTGGATGAGGACAGAAAATTATTCATGAGAAGAATATTTACAACAACGTTATACTGATGAAAAATTAATTAGCTGAATATGAAAAGTAATGGAAAACTATAGAGTTTATGATGAATTTTTTCAAGATTTGTCATGGGATTTTTATTCATCTTAGGTTCCTTGACGAGCTTCTGCAGCTTTTAATGTAAAGCAATCTGAGTTAATTCTCTAAACAAGTAATCAAAAGTCTTGTACAAAGGGATTCTTGAACCCTCATTAGTATATTATTTCTCCGAGAATATTCTCTGACAGATTTCTGCCCTTTAACCCAGACGATATATCTTGTATCTAATGAGAGCATTATCAGAATATTCAAGGTTTGGTATTAGAGTTTACTCCAAAAAAAAAAGTTTGGTGTTAGAGTATCCATTCTTCCTCTTTTTTTGGGGGTTAAATTTAAATAATCTAAATTTATATTTGAACATTTTATGTTTAATTTTTTTATTTTTTATTTTACTCGAAAACATTTTGAAAACAGCAATTTTAAGGTTAGAAAATATCTTTTTTTCCTTTGGTGAAGCTTTCTTTAGCCTTCAATTCAAAATTTAATCACACTTAATGAAAACAAGTCATTTCCTGTACATTCATTGCTCGGCTCACGAAAATTCAAAGTTGTTGAAAGAAAGGAACACTTAATTAAAACACGTTCCTCATTGGTGGTCATTTCTTTCAATATAGATGAAGTCCTCATCAATCTGAACCAGCTGCATCCAGAACAAATCATTTTCACAATTTTTAAGAGGCAAGGGCCATGCTTAGGTTAGAATCACTGATTAAATGGACCCAATATTTAATCCACAAATTAAGGAGGTTGATATCGAAAAGCATCTACCCATTTACGTGTAAATATATAGGGAGACTGGGAATAGATGCATGTTCTGATTCAGTACTTATTTCACTATAATGCAATTTAAATAATTCAAAATTTGATATGACTTGTTCAAATTTAAAATTTTTATAATCTGAAATTCTTTTCAATAATAAATTTATTTTTAACATAATCTTTATTTTAAATTTTGTATCTATTAAAAAATAATTAATATATATATATTTTAAATTAACTCCGGACCATCGAAAATTAATGTGGTTGGTTTCGATTGAGGGGCATTTCGTGACCATTTTTTGATAACGATAGTCTGTGCTTATGGATAGGGTGTCTTTATTTCATTTGCTAATAATAATGTCTTATTTTATGACCACATCTCTTCTGCCAGCATTTTTATCTTTAGTCTTCTGGTTATATTTCGCCAAACTTTTTTTTTTTTGGCCCTTTCAGCATTAGACCAAATTAATACATATATATGTGATATTCATATATTTAAAAGTTGTACAATTCATGTGAATAGTACAATTTGTTTTGTGAAGTTTATATGTTATACGAATTATTATATCTTTTAAATATAACAATTATAAATTATTAAATATATTGACCATAAAAAATGTTTAACATATCTATTTTTACACTCTTTTAAATAAAAAATGAACCTCAATGTGCGGAATCCACCCTTGACTTGTTACAAGGGTTGCTCACCCAACTGCAGCATCTTATTTATGAACATTAAATTGTGATTCTCTACATATAATATATTTATTGTCCTATAATTTAAAATTTATTCTTCATGAGAAAAGTTATATTGATTTTAATATATAAAATGATTCAAAAAAAACGTATTAAGAATATCTGAAAAACCTTTTTCCTCATAAAATTATAAATTATTAAATGCTTTCATAGTAAAAGAATGTTTAATAAAATACAGTAATTTTTCATATACACGATGTACTAAAATTATAGAGACCTCCCCATTGTTTTGAAAACATTCACTTTAATCTAATTTTTAACATCTTTAGGAATAAATGTAAAATATTAAAATTTGTTCTAGACATTAAACAACTGTAAACTACTTGAACATAGGCAAAAATAATGATTCCATAAAATATTGAATCTCAAACTATTCATTTTTTGATCAAGTGATAAGGATGAAATGAGAAGAAGAAAATGATTGAGAGAAAGGATGCAGAGAACGAAGATCCATACCCGCTCCTCACTGATGGCGTTCCATTCAATGTGGATCAAAGTCTTCATCAATCTGAGCCAGCTACATCGACAAACCATTTCACAGCTTTGAAGATAGGTTGGTTTCCTTGATTAGCACGTACACCCTCTGTTTCTTATTATAGAGTATCATCTAAAAATGTTTTTCAGTCCTAAATATAAGTAATTAAACAACTCATTAATTGTTATGTTAGCTAATTTTACCCTTTTTGATAATTAAGGTCTAGTATTAAAAAGTTTATCGAACTCTGTGCTTATCTATCTACATCATATCATTTAACCCCGGGATAATTTTGAAAAAAATTATTAATGCTGGACAAATTTAATACTTCAACTATTATTTTTAATATGTGAGAAATAGTTAAAAATACTCTATAATAAGAACAGAAGGAAGTATTTCTTTTGATAAATTTTATGTGATATTTATTGGTTTATTTGATAAGCTAAATGGACCCAATATTTGATCCACAAATTAAATAGGTACTCATTTACAAATAATAATTAGGGATACTGGTAATAGGTGTCATCAATTCATTGGATAATTCTTTTACGTCATCTTATGATCTTATCTCTTGCGTCAGCATTTAGCTGAATGATAAATAATGGAAAACCATAGAGTTTATGATGCATTCTTTCAAGATTTGTCATGGAAATTTATATTCATCTTAGGTTCCTTTACGAGCTTCTGCGGCTTGTAATCTAAAGCAATCCGAGTTGATTCTCCACAAAGTAATCAAAATGTCTCACATAAAGGGATTCTTGAATCCTCATTATTATATATATATATTTATTCCCATGAGAGTATTCTCAGAGAGGTTAAGTTCTTTCCCTTAACCTCGATGGGTATATCTTCTATCACAAGAGGGTATATTATCAGAATATTCAAGGTCTGGACTTAGAGTATCCATTCATCTTCTAATTATTCTTGTTTTTTTTTTTACATTAAATTTAGAAAATCTAAATTTATATGGAAATTTTTTTTTTAACTTCTTAAGCCTAAATATTATAATTTTAACATCACTGGTTAGTAATTTTATTTATTTTATATTTTTCTCGAAAAAAATTATGAAAACTATATTTTAAGTTTAGAAAATATCTTTCTTTTTAGGTGAAACTCTCTTCAGTCTTCAATTCAAAACTTAATCCCACTTAACATATAGAAGTCATTTTCTGTACATTTATTGCTCATCAGCCCATAAAAATTCGAAGTTGTTGAAACAAATTCAAAAGACAAAACTTGACACACATATTATAAATTTATAATATATTTCCCATTATTGGTGGTCATTTTCTTTCAATATCGATCAAAGTCTTCGTCTGCCCGGGCCCGCTGCATCCAAAGGGCCATGATTAGGTTAGTATCAGTAACCGCTATAAATAATAATATAATCTTTTTAATTATAAATTTTATGTGATATATAAGTTGATTTTAAAAGCTAAATGGATCCAATGCTTAATCTACAAATTGAGTAGGTTGATATAGATAAACATACATTTGGTTCCTCATTCAATACTCATCATCTCACTGTAATGCAACTTAGATCATTTAAAATTATTTCAATTTAAAAAATTTTTAATCTGAAATTCTTTTCGATGATAAATTTATTTTTAAAATAAGTATCAGTCTTCTTTTCGCTAAACAAGTGCCAGTTATAAAATAAATGTCAGTAATTTTTCCTCTTATTCAAAAAAATATTAATTTATCATGTTATAAGGAGCTGATCATTTTCATTAGATTCAATCCTGTTAGTTAAATTGATCATACTTTTTTGAATAAGAAATTGATCATACTTTTTAGTTACGCACATATATTTTCTTATTGAAAAATTATATTAATTTTAATATATGAAATAATTCAAAATTATTAAATACTTTAACACTAAAAAATGTAAGTAAAATCCAGTAATCTCTCATTTGCTTTACTAAAATTATAAACACCTCCTATTTGTTTTAAAAACTCCATTTAATTCTAATTTCTAACATCATTAGGAATAAATTTTAAATATTATTAAAATTTATTATGGACAATACACAGCTGTAAACTATTCAAAATAGATAAAATAATGATTTTATAATATATTGAATATCAAACTATTCATTTTTTTATCAAATGGTAAGAATGAAATGAGGAAAAAAATGAGAGAAATGATGCAGAGAAGATCCATTGCCCCTCACTGGTCGCATTCCAGTCAATATGGATCGAAGTTTTTGTCAATCGGAGCTTAGCTAGATGGACAGACTATTTCACAACTTTGAAGATAGGTTGGTATCCTTAATTAGTACTACTGTGAATAATAATGTAGTTCTTTTGATTTTATGTGACGTATATAAGTTGATTTGAAAAGTTAAATGGCCCAATATTTGATCCACAAATTAAATTGGTCGGTATAGATATATTTTTGTTATGTGCATATCTACTAGCGGAATTCGAACCAGCAGCAATATGAGTAAATTCTCTAACAAGTAATCAAAAGTCTCATACAAAGAGATTCCTGAATCCTCATTAATATATTATTCCCATGAGAATATTCTCAGATAGGTTTCTTTCTTTTAACCCGGACGACTTATCTTCTATCAAATGAGAGCATTATCAGAATATTCAAGGTTCGTGTTAGTGTATCCACTCTTCTTCCTCTCTTTTTTCTTGGGATTAAATTTAAATAATCTAAATTTATATTTGATCATTTTATATTTAATTTTTATATTTTATATTTTACTCGAAAACATTTTAAAAACAACAATTTTAAATTTAGAAAATATCTCTTTTCTTTTGTTGAAACTTTCTTCAGCCTTCAATTCAAAACTTAATCCCACTTAATAAAAAGAAGTTATATTCTGCACATTCATTGCTCAGCTCATGAAAATTCAAAGTTGTTGAAAGAAAGGAACGTGACCTGACATGCTTCATTATAATAGGTTCCTCATTGGTAGTCGTTCCTTCCAATGTGGATGGAAGTCCTCGTCAATTTAAATTAATGTGGTTGGTTTGGATTAATATGAGCATTCCGTTACTATTTTTTTGATAACGATGGAATGTGCTCACGGAGAGGGTGTCTTTATTTCATTGGGTAATAATAATGTCTTATTTTCACAATTTTCAAGAGGCTGGGGCCATGATTAGGTTAGTATCACTAATTGCTATGAATTATAATGTCATCTTATTGTAAATTTTATGCGATATAAACATATGGGTTGATTTTAAAAGCTAAACGGACCCAATATTTAAGCCACAAATTAAGTGGGTTGATATCGAAAGGCATCTACCCATTTGCATCTGAATATATAGGGAGACCGGGAATAGATGCACATTGTCATCAGTACTCATTTCACTGTAATACAATTTAGATAATTCAAAATTTGTTGACTTGTTCAAATTTAAAACTTTTATAATATGAAATTATTTTCAACAATAAATTTATTTTTAACATAATCTTTATTTTGAATTTTGTATCTATTAAAAAATAATTCAAAAATATATAATTTTTAAATTAATTCTGGACCATTGAAACTTAATGTGGCTGGTTTAGATTAAGATGAGCATTCCGCGCTTCATTTTTTTTGATAACGATGGACTGTGCTCACTGATAGGGTGTCTTTATTTCATTGGCTAATAATAATGTCTTATTTTATGACATCTCTTCTGCCAGCATTTTTGTCTTTAGTCCTCTGGTCATATTTCGCCAGATTTCTTTTTTTTGTTTTGTTTGCCCTTTCAGCATTAGACCAAATTAATACACATATATGTAATATTCATATATTTAAAAGGATGAGAAGACGAAAAGACGAAAAAATTCTGTTACTAATTTATGTTACCAATCTATCACTAATTGTCATTTTGTGACAGAAATTAGTGACAGTATTTTTCCATCATTAATTTCCGTCGCAATTCTGTCACTAATCTGACACAAAAAATATAATATAAATATATAATAATTATTTTTTAAACTTATTATTAATATAAAAATATAATATATCATAATTTTTAAATAATATATTATATAAAAATTAAAAAATACAAATATTATAGACAAAAATAAAATAAAAATATATAATATACTTATTATTTTATTAAATATTTGAATAAAAATATAAATTATTAGAAATTTTTTACTAAAATATAAAAATTAAATTCTAATAAATAATAATATTTTAAATTATTTAATATATATTAAATTATGTATAAAATATTTATTATATAATATGTAAGAACAGGAGGAAGCATTTCTTTTGATAAATTTTATGTGATATTTATTGGTTGATTTGATAAGCTAAATGGACCCACTATTTGATCCGCACATTAAATAGCTGCCCATTTACATACATGTAAGTAGGGATTCCGGTACTTATCCAAAAAAAAGGTTCGAATTCTGGTAATAGGTGTCATCAATTCATTGGATAATTCTTTGACGTCATATTATCATCTTTTCCCTTGCATCAGCATTTTTGTCTTTAAACTTACGCTTATTGAATGGGCATGGACCACCTGTATCCCGTCTAATAGTAGTATATCAACATGACACTGCACTATAAATTTAATTAATTTTTAACATAAACTTATAAATTACATTAAGCTCTAACATTACACTATTTTTCATGTTTTTGTAAGATTTAAATAATCAAGTTAGGTGGTTTACAAAATTTATATTCCATCCGTTCCTTGTTACTTATTATAAGAGACAATTGTGAACTATGTCATGTTCCTTTTTATAAGGGACCCTTTGAGGCTGCCGCAATTTTTATTTGTTGATTTTTTATTTTATCCTAATTTAATTACTCTTGTTATTGCATTTAATTCCCACATATTATCTCTGTTTCATATAAATGAGGGTATTTTTGGCAAAAAATTACATTTTTTATGTATTTATTGTCCTAAACTGATTTTAACTAGTATTTTGAATAACATAATTTGAGTAATTGTCTCTTATTAAAAAGAAGGGAGGAAGTAATCAATATATCATGTTATATATCATTTAGAAACAAGGAGATAAATTGCTTGTCTGTTTGGAGCTTGATGACATTCAAGTTCTCGAACTCAGAAATTAACTATCATATCCATTGTGTTGTCTTTTTCTTCGTTATCAATTTACGTCAAATAAAAAAATATTAACCAACTATCTCATATTATATATATTTATCTATATTTTTTTATTTTCATGGTCTTTACAGTGCATGTTGACAGTTGAAAGAGCCTTTTATGGATTAGATTGTTGAGTAACCTATATTAATTTTCAATAACATTGGAAGGTAATTCATTGTGCAATTATTTCTTTTTTTCTTGGGCCGTCATTGTACAATTATTTCAAAAGAAGGATAATTGTAATATAGGTAATTCATTTTTTAAATTTATTAAATTATTAATTTTAAAAAATCAAATTACACCTCCTTACTAAGAATCCTGTCTCTATCACTATATAAATATTGAATAATTGAACTGCTGATCTTTTTAAAAAATGTACATTACTCTTATAGAATGTGAAATTGAATTATTACAAATTCTACACGTTAGTGGTAGTTAAATGATAGACACTTGAGTTATAAATTGCAAGAAATGAGTGGTAAATTATCCAAAAACCAAATTTGAATTGAGTCGTAAATTTCACATAATTAATTGTAGATCATAATCAATTTACGAGTTTTCTTACGTTAGGAAATTTTATGGATAAGAGAATATGTCACTTCATGTTTATGTTCCTTAGTTTCTGCTTCCAACAAGACTTGGATACCCATGGAAACTTTAAGATTCATCCAAAGCGTACGGTTCCACTCTGAATCACCCTATAACCAAACTATGCGACAGATTAGAGATCATATCATGTAACATTAATCCATCATCTATTAATTGCGCTAATAATTAACTAAATCTCCGCCCAAGCACATTTTGTGATCTTATCCAGTTTCCCTTGTTATCTATGTATATCCCATTCCTCCAAAAAAAAAAAATCAAAGAGTAAAATACTATACCTTAATTCATTTTGTCCCCTAAGTTTATATTAACTCCATTATTTAATATAAGAACTAAATAACTAATTTGGAATATTAAAATAAATTAGTTAACTTGGTTATTCGTCACAAATGTGTACTAACCTTTCTAAATTACTTTTTTTTAATCATGTGTATTAAAATTACCCTTTGGCAAGAACCCGCTATAGCCAATAGTGATATCTTGGGGAAAAAATAATAAATCTAGGTCTAGAAGACGAAGTAGATTAAGATATTATAAGACCAAATTCAACTCCCAACTAGCTTTTATATTAAGGATTGAAGGTAATAGTTTTATTTTTTCAAAGTATCACCATTGATTGCACATATTAAGAAGGCTTTTTCTATGGTGTAGTTCTAATGTACATGAAAATAGAATAGTTTAGGAAAATCAACAAACATTTAATTTGTTACTAATAAATTGCTTAACTGATTTTCATAGTATCCACAAATTAGTTATGCAACTCATATATTAAGGAATAAACATAGTATTTCACTAGAGCCATACTATTTGAAGGACAGAGAATGTGGTCTGAATAAGATTGAGCATGTTGGGTACAAATCCAGTGACAGAAACAAGAAGTTGGCATTTCAAAGCTGGCTTGATCAGGCCCCAAGTATCACCACTAATGGAATTCAAAACTCTACAAAAACCCAAAGTAATCAGAATTGAAACTCAGTAAACTAAGATTAATTCGAAAGCCTATTAAATATTCTAACAACATCAAGTGGATAACCTAATCAACTAGATGACTGATTATATCATTCCTAATAAAGATATTCACATCTTCATGTGAGTTGATTAGGCAATCTCATAATATATGTCACACCTTACTTATATAATACCTTAGCATTCATTTTGAACCATTCCAGACCACTTTAGATGGTCTTAAACTTAAAAATTTCAATTTGGACGTTAATTTTCGAAATATTACTGTTCACTGTTCAGTTTTCAGATTACAGGTCCAACTTTGAAAAATCATAACTAATTCTAGAAAAATCGTATGGAGGTGTTCCAAAATTCTACGGAAATCTCTTTCAATGCTCTTTAAGGGAAAAAATATTCAACTGAACTCATCCTCACTGAAAACGTACAGTTTATTGGATTAAAATTTCTATTCATTTGGTAAAATCTGGACTTTCCAGATTCTGCGCCTTAATTTCAAAAATTCATATCTCATTGTATACACATCCAAATGATATAATTTACTACTCATTTTAAAGCTTGGGATGTGCACTATAATTCTGCCAAATCTCGTGATTTAACTCATTCATTTGATAGGTCAAACTGAAGCTCAAAACTAACTGCTTCAGGACCTACGTTTTATCCTTTAATATCTCCTTACTTTAATTCTTTTTATTTCTTTGACATACCTAACATGGGCTTACTTTTTCCCATTCATGCTTATATACTTTCATTCATGCCATAAACATCTTAAGCACATACATTGAATTGATGGCATTCATAACATAAGTCATAACATAGGAGAATTATACATTGAATAATAATATCAATCATTAGCATCAATAACTCTCCACTTCTTCTCCTTACTTCTCATGCCATTAGTGCCCACCATTGATTGACCTAAATGGTTGGTTAGGGAGGGGGTGAGATTCGGGAGAATCTTAGTAGCAAACAATACCACATAATCATACTAGATGGATGCTAATACACTACACGCAACTTGTTTATTCTCTTATTAATTAGTGACATACTAGCATGCTCAAAGCTAACTTCTTGATGCATGGCCATGGAGACATAATCTACTCATCATGAATAGCAATTACAGCAGCTAAAACATGTCACAACAACATGCAAATAACATGTACATGGCAACACATAAGCATACCACATCAAGCAATGACAATAGGTAAGTTCACTACCTTGCACCTCAAGCCTTCCTCTTACTTTTCCTTTAACTCCCTTGACTTTCCAACCATGTTGGCATTCGGTCAACATCACTAAACATCCTCTTGGATGTTCCAAAGGTTCTAAACATAGTCATAATGATCATACAATCTATTAAGACCACTAGATTACATAAAGTTCAAAGCTAGCTCTCTTGAACCTCAACCCTTTCCCTTAGTCTTAGGGTTTTCTTTCTAACTTTTCTAATATAAATCTTATCATTTTACATCCTTATGATCTATTTCCTATCAATTAGAACCACTTTAGATGGCTTTAGATTCAAGAATATCAAATCTGGAAATTTTGGTTCGTGGGTACTGTTCACGCAGAATCTCCAAAATTTTTGCTCAACTTTGAAAATTCATAATTAAATCTAGAAAAATCCAAATTGAGTGCTTCCAAGTCTCACTGAAAGATAATTAAGTTAAATTTAAAGGAAAAATAGTTTCAGGAACCAATTCTATGCATAAAAGTACCAGAATTGTACGGAACTCGACAATCTCCCAAAAGTTCAACACTGTTTCCAGATTTCAAACCCTAACTTTGAAAAATCACCATAAATCGTACACATATCCAAATGAAGTGTTCTACCCATGGATTTAAAGGTCACAGAGTGTACTTTAAGCATAAAAAATTTTAGAATCAGATACGCACAGTAACTAATTCGAAATAGGTATCAAATCAGATGCTATAGCCACCACATACCTTGATCTTGAAGCTTGAACTTTGTTCCTTCTTCTTGGCCTTCACCCCTACGTTTTTCTCTCTAAATTTTGGCAGAGTTTCCCCTCTTAAACTCATGTTGGCTGAAAATATGAAGGGGAAGAGGCTCTATTTATAGCCAAAAAAGTTGGCTTGAATGGACCAAAATGCCCTTAGTGGCTAATAGAAAGGGTAAAGGCAAATTTGAAAGTTCAAGTGGACTTTTGCATCATCATTGCATCATCTTATTACATCATGCTTACCTCAACCTTCTAAAAGATGCCAAGTGTCATAAAAGTGGTGGAGGAGATGGGAGATTAGATTCTAGCCGTTGGATCAAACTTGTTTCATAAGCTTCCTCCGAATTTACTTGGCTCACGTTTCTCCGGCTTTCTTTATGGCCTTTCGGAGCTCAGAAAATTGTTCTGTCTGCTTTATAAATTCCCTTTAATTCTAGAGAATATCTATGAATTTTCTCAGGCCATAACACTTCCTTTAAGCCTTGTATAAAAATTCATTTACCAAAATACCCTTTTATCGGCAAAACCGGCTCTTTATTTTATTAAAGCCACTCCACTGGCCTTTTGGTTGTGGGACTAATTTTATAAATTAGTACAACCTTTCAACCATTTAACCTCATTTTTGTATACATTTTTGAGGTCTCTTGCTATTTTAAATAATTACCTCACATGGTATACTTTTTACCGGTAATAACCTCATAAATTCCGTTGAAGCTGCCTCAGGGGTATTTTCATCTTTTCTCTTCATAGAAGAGCTTTAGAATATTATTTCCCATTTTCTAGAATTTTTGTAGAATTCTCTGCGTACTCTTCCATTTTTACCCATGTTGGTCATAACTTTCTGAATTTACAGTTTAGTCCCTTCTTGGACTTAACTTCATTAATCCTCTCTTTGAGGTTTCTAATTTAACCTTTGGCCTGTGTCTAGTCTCTTTTCTCTCTCTCTGGGCCTTCAAGACTTTACCGGAGCCTCTAACTTTATTACACTTTGGCCCCTTAAAACTTTTACTTTGCAGTTTAGTCCCTGAAACTACTTTGACTTCCTTTCTCATCTTTGGGACTTCTGCTAAAAAAGGGTCTGATAGCCTATCTAATTCAGGCTATTACTGGTACTTCTAGGCCCAAAACTTTGGATGTTACAATATAGCCCACGATCAAAAAGGCAATATAAAGTTGACAGTTAGCTAGGTTCAACCACAGAACACGAGAGAGAGAGAGAGAGAGAGAGAGAGAGTGACATTACAGTAAAGTACCATACATTTTATAAATCTTGTTCAACACCACTTGGATGAGAACAGAAAATTATTCACGAGAAGGATATTTGTAACATTATATTGATGAAAGCTAATTAGCTGAATGATAAATAATGGAAAACCATGGAGTTTATGATGCATTCTGTGAAGATTTGTTGGGGAAATATATATTCACCTTAAGTTCCTTTACAACCTTTTGCAGCTTGTAATCCAACGCAATCTGGGTTGATTCTCAAAAAAGGAATCAAATGTCTCACACAAAGAGATTCTTGAATCCTCATTAGCATATACTCCTTCAATCCTAAACATAACTGTTCGGCGAATAGCTTAACTGCAAGCAGATGGGTCGCAAATAGTATAAAAAGTATCGTTTCTTCAGAGACTAAGGCCAAACGAATTAAAAATCATAATTGTGCTCTTGATTAGGTTAAGTGAAATAAACATTGTAAAAGAGGTTGCGTGATGTGATCAGAAAACAAAGATCAAAATTGACATAAAATAAACTTGACTTTGAGACAAATAAGAGTCTAAGGTTATTTTTCACTAATATACTTTATAAAAATTTATTAATAACTTCTCAAATAGTAGATAACAATAAGTTAAATTAGTCCAGGGTTCACAAATATTGACTAAGCATTTTCAAGTCAAAACCAAGTTTTGCAATCTTAATAAACTTCACAATCTCAGAACTTGGACGCCTATTATGCCTCTCAACAAATTGTTTCAGGAATGGTGAGAAGTCCTCTACAACTGGGGATCAAGAAATTCATGTCTACTTTAAATATCCATATATTGTGCACTTGGTAATATTGATTACTCTGACAGCTCTCTGGTGTCATGTTTTAGGGACAATTGAACACAGCGGCTACCAACCGTATTGATTTTTTCAGCAGCCATAACATCTAAGGCCTAGTAATGCAGATTTGGCTGATGTTTGGTGTGTTTACTATATTCTGTATTTTTTTTTTGGAGATTCAACAGTTGAATTTGGGTTGATCCATGTTGCAGGGACAACAGAACTCAATCACTCATATTCATGATGCCCACTGCATAACTCCACAAGGGATGAATGGGATGGTATTTTATTCTAGCATATTTTTGGAGGATCAGGATTGGGATTACTTTTAATTTAACCTTTTTAAATACTGAGAACTGAAGAACGGAGAAAATATTTATTTGAAATTCTCCAATGGCTTATCTTTTTTCAATACCTCATCAACCTTTGATTCTAAGTACGCACACTTCATTATTATTCTATGACATTACTCGGTAATATCCCTTGCATTGTGTCTTACAGCTCTTGAATGTATGCAAAGCTAGGGTATTGCTGGCTATTCTTGCTGTGTATCATTATCATCACTGGCAGGCATTTCAGTGATGACATCCTGCTGCTAATTTTTATGTTTGTAGGCAGAGTTACATTTCTGACAACAAACTAACCCAAATTGTTATGATGTTCAAGATGGCTTTCGAAATATGGTACTAGAGTTACCTCTGAAATTGTTGCTGCTGCTGCTGCTGTGTACTTTTTCTATCCCCAGACTATTCATAACAGTTGTTTCTACATTGTCGGAACAATCCTCTAAAGGATCCTCACATTTACTTGAGATTGGAGCCAAACAACTCAATTCAAGGAACCTTATGCAATAGTTAGGCTAACTAATAGTGAGGTGTAGATGGTCATTTATGTTAAGTGTCATATATTTAATCGAAGTCAAATACTAAACCCTTTATCTGATGAGCATAGGTTCATCCCATTCTGGTATCGCAGGGCCTGATAAAAAGTACCAACCCATATTTTATTCTGCTTTTGATAGAAAGAGAAATGTTACTAACAAGAGAGTTATAGAAGATGAAATGTCATATCTCCAATTGGAACAGCATAAATAAAGATGAAGAAAAACTGCATTCATGGGACAAGATTTTAAATTGAAATAGAGTTAAGCACCTCAATGCCGCTTCATTGGAATTTAAATCATCAAAGGTCCTGTTATAATAATCAGTAACATTTGTACGTGACATGGTCCAGAATAATAGCTTTTCGTATGAACAATTTTTTTTGTGGTTTTTCTGAGTCCATGGACTGTGGCAGCGATGCAATATTCATGCATCCTCTGAGAAGGTAAAATTAACAACACAATCCACGGTTTAATTTCACTGGCATATTGGATGAACCTAAAATGTCCAAGATATGTGAATATGTATTTTTTCTATGGCTATGGAGGGCTTAGTTTATACTCTGTTTGGGGGACAAAATGAAATGAAAGGAAGAAATGATGAAAAAAGTGGTTTCGAGGATGAAAAGTAATTATCATGCCCCTTCTCTGAAAAGTGAAGAAGTTGAAGAAACTGTAGAGTAATTAATTAGAGAGACACGAGAGGCATTGTGAATGAAGGAAACTAATTTCTTTTCCTTCACTATAACAAGAGCCAAAAAAACCTAGATTTAGACTTTTCATCAAAGACCGCTCTCTTGTTCTCTCTCCTTAATCCCTTCATCCATCATTGTCTTCCAAAACAAGTGTTCATGCCACACCTTCTGCATCTGTTCGATAGGCACATTCTTGGTCTCTGGCAGGAAATAGCACACAAACACACTCATCACCAGCACCCCACCCCCAAAGAAGGAAATCCCAAACTTGAAGTGGCAAAGCATGGTCAGAAATGTCTGACCAACAATGAAAGTGAAGAGGAAGCTCACTGCCACTGTGATGCTTTGCCCGGCAGATCGAATCTCCAATGGAAAAATCTCACTCGATACTAACCACCCCTATGGCCACCATGACCATCCAAATCCAGCAACATATATGCATATCATCACCAAAGCCAAGTAAGCATACCCTTTGCTCAATCCTCCATTATCTTTCAGATAAGCTGCCACTATCCCTGCTCCTATACTCTGAGATGCTAACATCTAAATGCCTCCTATTTCAAACAAGGTTCTCCGGCCAAATTTGTCAACAACAAGCATTGATATGAAGGCCGAGCCGGTGCCTACAATGCCAGTCATGGCAGCAAACAAGAGTGAAGCACTTACACCTAACCCTAGTGTTCTAAAAAGCAAAGGAGCGTAGAAGGCTATGACATTGATTCCTGTTACTTGCTGGAAAAATGGTATTGCTATTGCCATTACAAGTTGAGGTCTGTATTTTCGTTTCAGGATAAGCTTGAATGAGTGATCAGTGTTTTTGGATGTTGAACTTGCTTTGATGAGACCATCAAGCTCAGTTTGAACATCGTCAGTTTCTCGAATTCGTTGAAGTATTAGCTCTGCCTTTTAGTGATCTTTACTGTGTTGGATTAGGCTATTGGGAGTTTCAGGGAGGAAAAGTGCACCTAGTGTGAGGATCAAGGCTGGCACTCCTGCCATGGCTAGTGAGATACGCCAACCCCATCCACCTTTGATCTTCTCTGTGCCATAGTTGATAAAATTAGCACACAAAGCTCCAATTCCAATGCTAAGTTGGAACCCTTTGTTGATTGCACCTCTTAGTCTTGGTGGCGCCATTTCTGAGAGAGACAGAGGAACTGACTGCAGAACAAACATTACAAGAATTTCTTAGCATAGGAAAATGGTCGGAATTAAGTGATAGCCAAGTCTATTAAATCCTAAGAAAGCATGTGAACTACAAATGACTCTTCGCCGTGCAATGTTGAGGATTGAGCAACTCTGTCGTTTAAACTAAGCTGTTGAGGTTTTGTGGATGTGTAATTATCTCCTGGCAAGCATGGAGTTTACTGCTACGTCAATTTTCTAAGGTAACATGATACATCAAAAGGAACAGTTTACTCTAATCTTTGGGTAGGAACTAGAAGAAATCAGTGACAAGGTATGGCCTAGTAGGGGGAAATGAGGATGCAGAAAGTCTTAATGAAAACATGTGTCCCTCATATGCCCCCCCCAAAAGAAAAAAGGCGAGAAAATTTTATTATATCTCCTTGAATTACACCTGATTATTAAATTGGGTAAATGTAAAAATAATTTCTTATTACATTTACTCTGTTATGGGTACTGCTCCTGCCATTGTCATAATTTTTTTTTTTCGAGATTGCAATTTAGCGTAGAATTTTTTTCTTCAAAAAGGAGCAGAAAAATCGAATTCGGATTTAAATGAATTTAACATGCAACAATACTCATCCCTTTGGACTAAACCAGCGACATTTCTAATTAAATAAGTAACAGCAAGAGCCTACTTCATCAATCTTCATAGTTTTGCAATAAAAATGATGCTACCAAATATTAAGATGCACCGCAACTGTACTGATCACAAAAATAAATAGTAGCAAATCAAGATCGATCCCATAGAGAACTCAATTAACAGTAATTAGGCAATAAAAATTCTCTTTTCCTTTAAGTTGAGTAAATCAAGATTTAATAAAATCAAGTGAAAAGAAATTAAAACAAAATAAAGCCAAGCTTTCTAAAATTAACTAGAACAAATATTTAAGGGAACAACCTAGAGTTACTAAGCCCTTGTTAGCTTCTTGAACTTTGTTTCACTAAATTGATTAGCTTTAATGTTAAGTTTCTTAATCTACAATTCAATTAGCTACAAGTGCCTATCGGTCCTCTTATAACCCTCTCTTAAATTAATTATGTAATGTCTCACACAATTACCTAAGAGGTTAAAAAATTCGGTCTCACTAATCCACAATTATATGGGACAATTACGTATATTTCTATCCTAATCACAAATTAAATTATCATCCAATCCTATATTACTTAATCTAAGAGCTTAATTAAAATCCCTTTTGTAAAGAAAAAATTTAATTCTCAAATTCACAATTAATGGTGATCAGTCATCAAATGGACAGATAAAGAACAACATTAGGTAAACAAAATTTAACATTAAGCATCCTCAATTCAGTAAAAACACAAATTAATTCACTAGCAAGTTCATAGTTCATCTCCGGTCAAAAAAAAAAAAAAAAGTTCATAGTTCATCTAGGCTGTAAGAGAAAATTAGCTACACAAGAATGTAATCAGTCTCAGCTCTAAAGCCACAATCTCACGTTCAAAAACCATAGTGAAATGCAGGAATAAGGGAAGGAGGAACCGAAACAGAGAAACAGGGAATCAAAATATCAGATATATCTCGAGTGATTCCAGATTGAAGATGAAGAACAGTTGCTCTTCTTGCTCATCCGGTAACCGACGGCGCCTCTCTCTTTTCAGATCAGAAAATCACCGTGCCCAGTCTCTCCTCTCCAGCACAGTCAACTCGGCCTCCAGGATCTGCCGAAGAAGAGGATTCTTCTCCAGCTCTCTCTCTTCGAACCAGTTCGGCGGCTTCCCTCTGTCTCACAAGTCACAATCAGTTCGGCGCTTCAACTTTCTCCCACCCCCTGTTTTCGGCGCCCTCCACGATGATGATGAATAGTCCTCTTAGGTATCCAAAATGTTCTCTCAAAACGCTGCGTCTAGCTTCCGCTGAAAAGATAATAAAAGAAATAATAGAATGAAAAACAAAATAAGAGCTAAAAAAAACTGGAAAGAAAATAGAATCAGAAATATGGATTGGGACTCACGGGCCAGCCAGCCAACCCGCTAACCCGCCATAAAAGAGCAGGTTAGAATTGGCATTTTGTCAGCCCGCCAAGGTGCAGGCTACTCTAGTCTGCACCGCATAACCCGCGGGCTGTGATGGGCTAGCCCGAGGGTTAGCGGGTTGGCACGCCTAACCCGCCATCTTTTTTTTACAAAATATTTTTACATAAATAATATGTTATTATATTTGAAATTTTTTTTCTTTTATTTATATTTCAATTTTCATGTTACATAATACATATGTAAACAAAAAATATTTTTTTAAAAATAAGCATACTATATTTATAGCAAAAATTTAATAACTACAATCAAATATAAGACAATATTTATTACGAAAAAAATGTTTTAGAAAAACATAGTGAATGAAATTTTAAAAAAATAAAATAAATGCACTTCTAATTTATTAAGAGATAGTATTTTGTATCAAACATGGCATTTGTATGAAAAAAATTATAAAATTTATCACTTGATGAGTTGATATTGAATGTTAATCATGTAAAATATTTGTAATGTATTATTTTATATTTGTATTGACTATTTTAAATATGGTTAAACATAATTTATACTTATGATTGCTTTTAAAATTTTATATTACCATTTATTAATTTAAAAAAATTAAATAAAAATAAGATTTGAAAATTGAGAATTAAAAAAAAAAGGCTAGCTAGCTGTAGCGGGTTAGGGTTGGGATTTTTCCAACCCACCAAAATGCGGGTTGCTCCAGCCCGCACCGCATAACCCACGGGGTTGTAGCGGGCTGGCCCGCAACCCGCGGGGAAGCCCGTATTCCCAGTTATAAAAAGAAAGAAACTAAAATGAAAATAAAATTAATATAAACCTTAAAATTAGTATTAACTACCTATATTTATTTTAAATCGAGATATTGATAAGAAAATCTCCCAAATAATACTCAAAATCAAATCTTCCAATTTAATTTTTAAAAAAAATCTTAAAATGTAATGATAACTCTATGAAAATCACTCAAAAGACTCTTTAAATATATTAAAAATGGAGAGTTATCAAAAACCTTGCCTGGTTTGCAAAGCCAACTCCAACACCAAGCAAAAGGCGACCAAGAATGACCATATAGAAATTAAAAAAGCTGCGCCACCAAAGGCTGCACCAGCAAGAAACGCAGCACCACCTGCAGTAATGGAAGGCTTTCTTCCAAAAGATCTAGTGATATACGAAGCTATGAAGGAAGTAAGCAGCCCAGCCACATTGAGCGATGAAGTGAATGTTGTCAGTAGTTGACTGTCAAATATGCAGTAGTTGCTCACTTCTGTGTCCTCCTTCATCTTCTTGTATATCTCTGGGAAGAACTTCACCAGAAATGGCTCCATTGAAGTCACCCCACCCCACCTTCAGATTCATTGCTTTTAGTTCATCAAAGCAGCCATATATTGTGACATTGGTAATAGATTCACGAGTTTGACCTACTCACCCGCGGACTCACTAAGGTTAAGACAATCTCAGTGACACCTCACATTAGCATAAAGCCTTTAACCAACACTTGTGGAGAGTATGAGTTAAGTCTTTAATGGATTAACTTTTTATTTTTATTTTTATTTTTTTTATATGTTCATGAAGGATTCAATACTATTAGGTCGGATATAAACAATATTATGTCTAATTAGGGGTAGCTCTCATAACTTGATTTTTCACACACGAGTCAAATATTGGACCTCGTTTAAGGAGAAACGAACCCTTTTCATTCAAAATCACTGTTAATCTTATCAGACCAATCTTTGTTGAAAAGATTTAAGGTTTCTACTTAAAGCAAGAAACTCACCTGATATGCCAATGTCATAGCCGAAGATGACACCTCCCATGGCAGCCATCATGCAAGATAAGACAACGAACAAGGTTATCTTGCCATTGTTTTGTTCACTTCCGTTTGTGACAGCAAAGCTCAGAGACATCAGATTTTTTCGCTTGAGCTTGACACAGTAAGTAGAAACTGAGGAAGATAGAGCAGTAGGCTACTGTCATAGAACAGCAGGATTATTCTTTGCTGGATCTGAGGATAAGGTCATCACCATTTGGGTTGGAAATTAAACAGTTTCCAACAGTATCCTGGTGGTTTGAATTTTCAATACAAGCAACGTTGTGTTTCGTTGACCTAAATGTTATTTTGTCTTTTTTTCCTCTAATAACGTAATTGGCTTACTTTTCAATACAAGATTTGATTGATTGATAAGAGTTCTGTTTGATGACTCAAATTCTACTACTGTATTACCAAATCTCTTTGATTCACTGAATATATATATTTATTTCCTTGCTTATGGGATGAATTAAGGAAACGTGTATCGTATTATTTAATGATCAAGATATGTTTGAGTATTAGTTTTGAAAATTAATTGACGATTTTTAAAAATTTATGCAGTTTATGGATAAGAGGATGGGTCTGTACGTGCATCTTTCTTCATAATTTTTTGGAACAAATTACTCACTCTGCTCCTTTTTATATAAGAGTTTTTCAGCCACTAAAAAAATTTGTCAAAATATGTTAAAAACTCATTAAATATGTAAAAAAATTTCATGATATATATATATATATATATTCTAAAACTGTCACTTGATTATTTTATGAATTCATTTTCCCCATAGTTATCCTCACTTTCAAAGCAAAGTATATTTTTGGAAAAAAAGATAATTGATATTTGAGAAAATTCGCGCATGATTTTTTATTCCGGCCCAAAGAAACTTGCCGAGACCTTTTAAAAAAGGATAGGAAGGGTAATGAATTTTGGATTCCGTATTAATATTCTACGCCTATAAGAGATTACATTTCAATAATACTTCTTCTTGTGTTTAATATAAAAACTTATTTAATGTTTAATTTGGTTCTAAATATAAAATCTTAATTTATTTTATTTTTTATATTTATTTATTTTTTTAAAAATAGCCTTTATATCTTGGAGGCTATAGATGTACTTAATAAAAATTAGATAATAATGGCCATTGTTTAATTAGATGATAGAACACTCAAATTAAATTGATCAAAGTTTCTACGTTTGCCGACCTATTAAAGAAGGTTATTGGAAAAAATCTATACTGTACATTTTCTCTCATCTATTTTCTTTATTTTATTTACAGGGGTAAAAATGAAAGAAATTATTAATTACCCTATAAATGATTTATATTTAAAAACAAAATTTTTCTCCTGCAACAGTGCGGTAAACTCTATAAAGAAATTTGAGCGTGTTTGTTTCTGTTTTTATTTTTTTAGTTTTCAAAAAAGTTTTATGAGATTGGTTTTTAAAACAGGTTTATGAAAAGAAAACAATATGTTTAGATAATTGTTCTGACAAATTATATTTAAAAATAAACATATCGAGATTAGACGATGAAGCTTCAATAAGAACTCAAGTTGTTAAATAGAGGGGGGAAAAAAAACATCGAGTATAGAAGAAAGAATTTCCCAATAACCCCAAATAAAAAATAAAAAAAAGTAAAAAACCAAAAAAGCTAAAAATTATTTTAGTTTTTGAAAATACTACGTGCAGTGCTTGATATTTTACTGATTAAAATATGACAGGCATGATGAAATAATAATTCGTAAAATGTGCACAAGGAGGAGGGGATCAGAAAACCAACCAGAGCTATATACCTATCCGCCCTTGTCCCCTTGGAAAATAAAACAAAGTGTCTAGGGGAAACATTGCAATTCGTTAGAGACATGTGATTGTAGCCAATTTCAGTATTATACTGCAACACACTCCCTCCAATTGTAAAAGGATATTATATTTAGGAGTATATTATTATATATGTCCATTTCAAACAAACTAAGTAAGTGGGACAAATATTGTAATTATAAATTACTAAATTATAATTAACATATACTACTATTAAATATATTGGTTTCCCCGTAAAGTTGTCATTTTCACCGCAGGCTGTCAAATTGTCCACCGTTAGTTGTGAGTACCAGGGTACCAGATCGAAAAAAATATTTAAAAAAATATTCTTTTAAATCAAAATTTATATTCAAATCAATTTTATTTATTAATTTTTCCTTCATCACATTAAATCTCTAATTTTGGTTAAAATTATTTTTGAATAATATAAGAGTTTTCTGTTTTTCCTTAATTTTATTTTTTATTTTTGTAAATATTTATTTATTTAATTTTTTTTGTCATGTTGGGATAGAAGTCTAAGTAATTTAGATAACACAGGCATGACAAATTTTTAATTAATTCAATAAATATATTATTGACTAAAAGTCTTTAATAAATGTTTGCAGCAAAAACGTGTTTACAATTTTTGAATTATACATTTAAATAATTTATATTATCTCTAAAGCTTTTATATTATATCATAAAAAAATATGGGTTTGAAATATGTAGCCTTAGCCGTTCGAATAAACTTAAAAATTAAGTTTCAATAAATGCGATCTCAAAAATATATAAATTTCATAATATAACCAAAATTATTAAATTTTATAGCATATGATATTAAAAAGTTTGAAATTATATGTATTTGAATTTTTTTGCTAAATATAAATGCTTAAATCATTCTTATTTTAAATAGATTTATTTTGGACAAAACAGGAGTTTGAGAGTCAAACTTAATAATCAGCTATATATACAAATAAAATTTCAGAGGGTTATATGATGTACATTTTAATTTTAAATAAGCTTTATATACCTTTTCAAAATAAAATGAGGCTTATGTAATTTAGATAAAATAGAGGAGTTTCAATGTGTTTTACTCATTTTATTAATTATCATAACCATGAATTTTACATGAGTTAAGGTTTCATTCAGCTGAAATATTTTTCTAGCTACACCCATGACATAATATACTATACTTTAAGATACTAAATTTTTCTCACACATATATAAAATAAATAGTTTAAAATGCTGTGCTGTGATTTGTTTCTTTAAATAATATATTATACTATATCGATTGAAAACCACATTTTTAACCAGGAAAGATGAATAGGACCTAACAACTTATGGGTTGTCTGGATTCTAACAAAAACACTTTTAAAAAAATATATTTACATAAATCAAGATAAAATTCATCTTATATATTTACTTCGTATATTGTAAAATTACTTTTAAAATTATGATTTTAGGGAGTACTTGGATAGAAACAAAACTATGGTTTTAAAAATATTTTTACAGTATACAAAGCAAATATATGAATAAATTTGTATCGATTTACAAAAAAAATGTTTTTGAAACGTATTTTTTGGGTTACCCAACCACCACTTTATTTTCACTCAAATACTCCATTATATCAAAACAAAAGGTTGAAGTGCGTCACCGTCACCGTCACCGTCACCGTCACCGTCACCGTCACCGTCACTAACCAACTTATCTTCTGTTTTTTTTATCCGCAGACCTTGTTTCAGAGTACTCAAAAAAAAATAAAAAAAATAGTTTTATTTTATACATGTGTGAAAAAGAATTGGCGGCAAACTTATTGAAGAGAAAATAGTTTTAAAAAAAATGGTTCAAGGTAATTTAAATATGCACGAAGAAAGACTATTGAAAACACTGGCAAAAATAATGGATTAGATAATACCAAGCCTTCCCAAAATGAGTAGAATAAGAACGAAGAGAACTATTATATTATTGTTGTTGATGTCATCGTTTTTGGGTCTGAATACACATAATACAATAGAAAATAATTTCAGTATCACATTGTTCAATGAGTGCGACAAATGTTGGCAAAAGAACGAAGAAGAAGAAGATTTGAGTGCGACGAACATCAATTTAGCGTTCATGTATAACGTTCGAGTCCTGAGAAATAATATAGGTCACGATAATTTAGTTAACATAAAGTTCATCTTTCATATATATATATATATAACCATCTAAAATCATAGCCATACGCTTGTTATTTTTAAAATATAAAATTGTTCTAAAAACCATGAAACTTTATTGGGAATTCCCAAGCAATAGTCTAAAGGACCCTAGAAATAATTAGAATATTGGGGAACACTCTGTGATGAGTGCCAAAACTAAAGGTACCTTCGCGCATTTCTGTGGTCATCTCTAAATCCAATGTAAGTCTACCTACCCTCTTATATTTTACTAGTTATATCCCCAAAAATGAATGATTTGATAACTATGAAGGTGTATGTTGTGGTTAAATTATTTGACGTTCAAACCATGTATATAATATTTGACATTTTCTAACTACTTAATGAACATCGAAATTTGTTAAAGACGTGAAGTTCAATATTGTATTACAACATGTCTGTCATATCTTAAATTTTTGGCCTAGAAGGTCAAGAATAAGCCTGAATTAAGAAGGACACTAAGACTAGTTGAGTAGAGGTCTCAGAAATATGCAGTAAAGATAAAATTATTCGCAAGGACTAAATAACAAATTAAAAGTTTTTTTCTGGATCGAGAGTATAAATATTTTTAAACACTATGGGAGAGTTTCAATGGCCAAAATGAAAGGGAGTAGAGACCTAAATATAAAAGAAGCAAGTTTCAATTTAGGAAAAAGTTTACGTAGACAAATCATATAATGATTAAAAGTTAAAGGAACTTAAATAAATATTATGAAATGATGGACCTATAATTTATTTTTTGAGACCCTTGAGATGTTTGAAGAAGGCTGCATGAATGACGAGTCATATAGGGTTAAAAGTGCAATCTCTGAACGTTGAATCTTAATCGAAATTATGAAAAATTTACCCAAAAATTCAGGAAAATTATGCAAATTCAGGAAAAATAGGAAAAGGGTTCCTAAGTGGAAGATTGAAATGGACCTCAAAGACAAGATTTAGTAAAGAATAGGAAAATTATGAAAAGTAATTATAGTTAACAAACAAGTAATAATCATTATTAAAGGGGACAAATGGCAAGATTAGCAAATAGCATTAGATGCAAGGTCAAAAGTGAAAGATTGAAATTCACCTCAAAGATAATTAAGTGCTTAATAGACCTGAAATTTTCAAGACATATTCTTGAAATCAAACAGAGTTTGGTGGAAGATTCAACATAAATTGTTTCTCAATATGATAGCTCACTAGAACAATGTCATTATCCCTATAAAAGTAGGAGGATATAAACTCCTTAGTCCTGACAATACAATCTGTAATTCTCACACACAATAGTACGAAAAAAAATTTTCCAAGGTATTTACAGCCATAAGATACCTAATCGTAAGTACCATTCTTCTCACAACTCATTAGTATTACTTTTCACAGCTAATCAACAACTATTCATGTTTAATCCGTACAGTCAATAAAATCCATGTTTGATATAGAGCTCTCCACACCATTTTTCATTTAACTCCTTAGTATATAGTTTCTATTTCCCCTCATGCATTATCTCGAACAATACTTAAGTCAAATTTTCCAATACATATATCCATATGTTCTATTTTTAAATATTATCATTAAACTATAAACTTGTATTAAAAAATGGAACACATAATCATGTGTGACTGAAAACTTAATATAACAGATATAAAGAACTTGATGTATTTTCAATCTTATGCTTGATTCTTTAGTTTCTATATATATCATGTAATATGCCTTCCTATTTTCTTCAAATTTCATTTCCCCACTTACTCTTCATTTTCATATTCATTTTCACTCACGTGTTGATACTTGCACTGTGCTAAAGGTCTCCACTTATACTCACATTAATTTGTTTGAATAAAAGTCAGATATGATTGCAATTTGAGGTTGATATGACGATATGAATTTAGGCTAAAGACAAAATGCTGAGTGATAGAGAAATGGAGATAACATGTGATCAAGTTTTTCCTGACCATTTACACATAATTGAATACGGGTGCGTATGTGTGTCTGCAATAGAAAGAGATTCCATTGTTGCCAACGAGAAGGAGGTTCCATTAAAAGGTTTACAGTGCAAAACGAAAATCGAGGTAAAAAGCAGACAAAATGAAAGAAACAACAAAGCAAACATGGGCAAAACAAAATAAACGGTCCCTTGTCACGAATCTCTAGTCCATCAGCATTTGAATATGCATTTTCAAAGAAACTTCTTCAATCCCAATTTTCTGAACATAGCCATCAACATTGACCATGACCATACATCACAGTTTCTTCACTTTCATATTAAAAACCTATCTTTCAAGAAAATAAAAATAATGGTGCTCTGAGTATCTCCATAATTTTAATCAATATACTTCTATCAAATTTGAATCACAACCGAGTAGCCTAACCAAAGCATTCAGCTGTAGAAAGCAATCAATAATGTACATAGAATCTAATAAGTTAATCGCATTTTTCATTCCCTCGTTAAAATACTCATCATTCGCTTTCCCTTACGTTCTTTGCCAGTCACTCACTTAATTAGCTGCTTGCTTCACTCTTCCGGTTGCCGGCCGGAAAATGGCAATGACGAGAGGCGGCGGCTCACCACGAATGACGGTGGGATCTGGCGGAGGAGATCTGTGTGCATGTGGTTTCGGCTTGTTACTCTTTTTAGGTTTAACTGCTTTGTGCCTTTGGCTGAGCCTGCGACCCAATGAACCCAAATGCTCCGTCGCAGCCTTCATTGTTCCTGAACTGAACAAGACCTCAAATGCAACTACCAACTCCGCCATAATCTTCATGGTTGACTTTGATAATGGAAACAAGGAATCTGGGATTCGATACGACAAAGTCAACTTTACCGTCGGTGTTTTTCTTGATCGGAATAGCACCAGTCCGATTGGTAGCTCCACCATTTCTGGGTTCTATCAAGGGCGTAAGAAGAAGGCAAAGAAGTGGAGCTCCGTTGAAACACATGCGGGAGCACTTAACCGGACGGCGAAGATGGATGGAAAAGCGTACTTCCGAGTGAATTTTGCGACGTCGGTGAAGTACAAGATCATGTTCTTTTACACAGCACGACACAGATTATGGGGAGGAGCTAATGTTGCCGTCAATGATGCCGGCTTGAAAGATGAGAAAGATGATATCAGACTCGGACACTCCCTTCCGGTAATTGTGTCCGGCGCAACCCAGCTGGCTATCTCATGCTTCTGCTTCTGGGTCTTTTTGTCCATTTTGTACCTTTAGGTTTCTTTCTCTAGCATTTTTTTTCCTTTTTTTTTTTAAAACTATGACTCTGTTTTTGTTTCAGAGAAAGTAATCATGTTTGTTAGGACATTTGACGCAGGTTTGGATTTGGATTCTCAGTCAGTTTATAAGATTTTCTTTCAAACCATAGTTACTATGGAAGAAGGGTCTCTTCATTTTGGTTCCTTTCTATTTCCTTTCACTTTCCATCTCAACCATTAAATTGTATTTCAAATATTCGTATTTCGTATTTTATAAAATTATGAATAAAATATTAAATTCAAATTGCAAAATATTAACAGTTATCATAGGAAGTAAATAGAAATGGGGGAAGGGAAGTGGGGACGCCCTTTTCCCAATTATTGTTTGGGCCTCTCCAAATTATATCTATATATTTCAATTGTAGTTGTTATATTTTTTCCCGGGTTTTTTATGAAAAATAATGATTTTTTATTTGGAGCATTAAAAAAAACCTACTTCCCCTTAAACATAGGAGCTGGAAAAAGGACTATTTTACTTCTAAATATAATATTTTAATCATTTTTATCTTCAAAATATATAAGCTTTTCTAAATATTCCTATTAATTACACATAGCAAAAATATTAACTAATTTCTTACAATAATTAATTTACCTAATTTTTTAATATCGACAATTTAGTTATCTAGCTTTTATATTAAAAACCAAAGACAAAATCTGAGATCAATTATTAAAAGCAAGCAACTAATTATTAAATTAGAGTATCTGTTGAAATTTTTTTAATTTTTAACATATTTATTAATCCAATTAATTTTAATGGCATGTTTTATCATTAAGAATTAGTTATGTGTTTTTCTTCAAATGAAAAAGAGTGAATGATTATCTATTTAGAATTTTGAAATACTAAAAGCAGTCAATAATGCGCTAAATTATCTCAAGGCTTCGTTTGGTTTCGCCGATGCTTCGCCTGGGAAAGAGGGGGAAAAAGGCTCTTTCCTCCGTTGAATCCCTTTGGTTGGCTGAGCCGAGGAAAACAATTTTCAATTTCCAAAATACCCTTTTGGAGAGGAAAAAGATGAGACAGAAGAACTGAAATATTATTTTTCTTTCTCTAATTTATTACATACAACTAAATATCATAAATTCAATTAAGTCAAAATGTTCTCTCTGTTTTGTAAACAAGAGGCTCCCCCCCCCCCCAAGGGGGGCGGGGCATGCATGCTCGGGGTTTGGTCAAATAAGTATGGGCATCTAGGCGTTTAAATTACTTTATTTTAAGCAATTTAACGTATATAAAATAAGAGTGTAAATTTTGCTGATTCATTTTTCTTGGTATCCATACCTTTTTTTCTTTTTTTCCTGGAATTGGTATCCATACTTGAGAGACCCAATAATCCATATGAGTTATGAGACTATTTGGGCTACATCTAAAGATTGGGTCCAATAATTTGTCGGCGACCATCTGCCACTGCACACTCACATGGATCGCCGATCGGATTAATTTGATGGCTACAAGAACTGAAAGAATATAGAAGAGGATGTATGTATGCATGTAATAATTTCTTATAAACTTTAGTGGACAATATTTAAATAAAACATGAAATAAGGAATAGAACTACATTTCTATGGCTACAAGATGCAATTTCTATTAATCAAAGCCTGGTCCCAGGAAATGCTTCACTAATTACGAGTACATTGCCCAGTCATAACAAAGCTCATAACAAAGGTACAGGACACAACAATCAAAATCCAGTATTACACGGAGCTGTAAATTTACTTGACTTCTTGGAGAATGGAAAATATTGTTTTGAACAACTGTGAGAACGAGGAGTACAATTGCAGCAACAGAAGCAATAGTTCGCCAACGTTTCTGACAATAATCACCTCTTAGGGTTGCCATAGACCAATGATCTTTACAGTACTCATTCAAGTTTTGGCAAGTCTCCAAACAGTGATAACTGATCGTTGACTGAACGACATTGTCTCAAAGACCATTAAATAATGTGGCAACGTTTTTCGTATCACCTAAATAGTTCCTACCTATTTTCTAGCGAAGGAGGAGATCCACATCCTTTTCTGTGTTTATTAGCCAATCCAACAAAAGAGCATACTCAGTAATATAAGCATCTTCAGGATAATGACGTTGTTCTAATGCTATCATGTTACGAAACAAAAATTCAGCGTCATCATCCACCACAATACGTGGAATTTCAAGAATATGTCCTGAAAATTTCACGTCCAATAAGCATTTGCTCTCACAATCCTTCAACGTTACGTCTGCTTCTTTCAATGCATTCGCACTGTATGAAAGAATATGATTTCCATCTTCAACCTGTGGGTTTGGCTTCCTTTCAGACGTTTTTCTTTTCAAGCAAAACCATCTAAGAAGATATTTCACGTCCAATAAGCATTTGCTCTCACAATCCTTCAACGTTACGTCTGCTTCTTCCATTGCATTCGCACTGTATGAAAGAATATGATTTCCATCCTCTACGACATCCTCAACCTGTGGGTTTGGCTTCCTTTCAGACGTTTTTCTTTTCAAGCAAAACCATCTAAGAAGATCAGAAAAATGCTTTGGCTTTGGCTTACTTTCAGACGTTTTTCTTTTCAAGTAAAATAATCTAAGGAGATCTGTAAAATGATATATCCCAACAATAGAATCAGGCTCTAATTTTTGTCTGTCGTAATACTCGAAACACGCAAGAGTGAGCTCAAGAAATGAAGGGAGGCCACCGCAACGGTCAGGGGACAAAGCTTCATTGAACAGCTCTTCAATAACAAAGAATGGAAGTTGACTCTCAAGTAAAAGTAGATATAGAAGTACAGAATTTTCTAACCATGGCTGTGACAATTTAGCATCATTGGGTACCTCGTCCAAATAGGACATGATGAAGAGTTCACTGATGAAGACGGCATCCATTAATGTCAGTTTCACAAGTTCTTTTTCAGTAAGGTTTAAGCTCTCTGAATAAGAAGCACGGACTCGTGGCTCTAACTTTTGTACAAATTCAACCAATTGGCAAGGACTTGACTTGGTTCTTTGAATAAATCTTTTGAACAATATATGTTTATGCCTTTGCATGTTTTGCAGCCCCTCATTGCGACAATGAAAGGGGCCAATCGAGACAACTTGTGGAGTGTAAGCATTTTCTTTAAGATCACGAAGCTTAATGGGCACCCTGTAGATTCAACAATGCTGTGACAAACGACCATCTCCGCAATCTTGAATAAGTTCTTCGATATCTTTAGTTACCTCCAGTCGTGAAGCACTCATTTGTGGAGTACTAGTGTCAATCTAAACAAAATAAGGCAAAAAGAGTGTAATAATTGAGGAATGAAACAGAAGCAACCTTAAAAGTAAGGAAAAAGAAACTGAAGAGTGGTAAAGGAAGCATACGGTTTGCTGAGCACTCTCAAATCGATCAGTCATTTGTGGAGCAGAACTCAGAACCTAAATAAGGCTAAAAGAGTCTAATAATTGAGGAATGAAACAGAAGCAACCTTAAAAATAGTAAGCAAAAAGAAATTGAAAAGAGATAAAGGATGCATATACCGCCAGTGAAGCAGTACTCATTCGCGGTGCCGCAGTCGACCACGTCTCGATCTCCATGACATGTGGATCAATCTAAAGAAAATAAGGCTAAAAATATTGTAATAATTGAGGAATGAAACAGATCGAAGCAACATTAAAAATAGCAAGCAAAAAGGAAGCAAGGAAAATAAGAAAAGCCTTCAAAATTGAACTACTAACAGTGGTAAAGGATGCATACTTGGAAGCCTTGCTCCTTGATTTCAGGGGCAATTGTATCTTGAGAACAAGTGCTTATCTAAACAAAATAAAAGCTAAAAAAGTGTAATAAAACAGATCGAAGCAACCTTAAAAATAGTAAGCAAAAAGAAATTGAACAGGATGCATACGGATTGTGGAGGACTCCCCAAGGCCTCCGAGTCTTGCTGGTTAGTCAAGAAACAACAGGAGAATGAAAGTAGATCTGCTGTGTTCTAAGTTAAGAGTAAATATATAGATGGGGGCTTTTCTACCAATATACAGTAAAATTATATACCAAAATGCTTCACTTTTGAAACTATTTACTAATATATTGTACTTAAAACCATTCTTAAGAAGAATGATTTTAAAATTACACACAAATGGTTCTTGGCGTGAACGATTTTACTTTTTCCTATTCACTCTCCCACATACGAATCTCTACTAATTTTACATGCAAAAATAAGAATCCTTGACAATGCTCCCATGAGGCTACAACGTCTATATTGGATTAAAATTTGAAAATGCCAATTTTTTTAATTTTTTAAATAGAGCTTGATGAAATTTTCTGTCATTTCCTCTTCTTTTTATTTTTCTCATACCAAAACAATACGTAACAAAAAAATTATACTTTGATTGTAAATTTTTAATTATAACAATTAAGTTGCAGGACTAAATTATTATTATTATTATTTTGGTCACAAGCATAAAAAGTTCATGCCCCATACTTGATTTCTCGTCAAACTGAACAAATGCCATACGACAGGCTTTTTTTACCTAAATACTACAAAAAGTAAA
The DNA here is from genome assembly GCF_004799145.2 of Neltuma alba. Lineage (NCBI taxonomy): Eukaryota > Viridiplantae > Streptophyta > Magnoliopsida > Fabales > Fabaceae > Neltuma > Neltuma alba. The sequence goes on from NW_021632546.1 coordinate 307,075, forward strand.
ATTATATACTAATATGATGCACTTTTAAAAGTATTTACTAATATGTTATACTTAAAATCGTTTTTCAGGTGAATAATTTTTAAAATCATTTATCTGCTGAACGATTTCTTTATAATCTATGCTTGATGTGCATGAAAGCTTGTGTGGCATTTATCTGCACTTAAAATCGTTTTTGGTAAGAATGAGTTTCAAATTACACACAAGTCGTTATTGGCGTGAACAATTTTAGAAATCGTTCTTGGTGTAAATATTTGTTAAATAAAGAAATCGTTCAACAGATAAATGACTTTAAAAATTATTCACCTAAAGAACGATTTTAAGTATAGCATACTAGTAAATACTTTTAAAAGTGCAGTATATTAGTATATAATTTTACTTTTTGTAGTATTTTGGTAAAAAAGCCTGTCGTGTGGCATTTGTTCGTTTTGACGAGAAATCAAGTATTGAACATGGACCTTTTATGCCTGTGACCAAAATAATAATAATAATTTAGTCCTGCAACTTAATTGCTATAATTAAAAATTTACAATCAAAGCATAATTTTTTTTGTTACGTATTGTTTAGTATGAGAAAAATAAAAAGAAGAGGAAATGATAGAAAATTTCATCAAGCTCTATTTAAAAAATTTAAAAAATTGGCATTTTCAAATTTTAATCCAATATAGACGTTGTAGCCTCATGGGAGCATTGTCAAGGATTCTTATTTTTGCATGTAAAATTAGTAGAGATTCGTATGTGAGAGAGTGAACAGAAAAAAGTAAAATCATTCTTAGCATGAACGATTTCAAAAATCGTTCGCGCCAAGAACGACTTATGTGTAATTTTAAAATCGTTCTTTTTTAATTTTTAAATATAGTATATTGATAAATAGTTTTAAAAGTATAGTGTTTTAGTACATAATTTTACTGTTTATTATATATTGGTAAAAGAGCCTATAAATGGGCGGCGCGGCGCTGTGTGTCTCAGCAAGTGGCTCCCACAACATTTAATTGACTTCCCAACAAAATGAGTCAAAACGCGAATTTATCATGAAAGTTTTTGATTTTAGATTCATATTAATTTTAGTATATATAGAAAAATGTTTGGTTTTAAGTTCATAATTTATTTTCCAAAGACTAAAAAAGTTAGAAAAAATCACAAATAAAGACCCATAAATTATCAAAATTACACAGAAGTCACTTAAATAAGTAAAATTACCATGAGAAACTCAGTCCCATATTGTAAATATGAAATCTTGCTGAAATGTCTGAAATGCTCCTTAGCCAAATGACAAGTTGACTATAAGAAATGATAAGTTCACTTTAGTGAATAACAATTTCAGTAGATCAAATCACAACTTGGTTGAAGGTATAACAAATGACAAGTTGACTATAGAAAATAACAAGTTTACTTTAACGAATGACAACTTCAGTAGATCAAATCACAACTTGACTAAGGGGTATTTTAGACATTTCGTCAAAATTTCATATTTGCAATATGAGACTAGGTCTTTCATAGTAATTTTACTTACTAAGTGACCTCTGCATAATTTTGATAATTCCGAGAGCCTTTATTTGTCATTTTTTCAAAAAGTTACCTGACCTTAGTAAATTTCAAATCAATCATAATGAATAAATTGAAATTTTAAAATGTTAGTAAATGGCATTTTTATCAAAATACTGTAAATATTAAAAATTATTGCCCAGGTGCTATACTATGAAAACTATTTCCCAACATGTTGCATTTTTTAGAAATCATTCACGACGCCGTGATGAACTTCCAATCTAATATCTATATTTTTAAAATAAAAAGCAGAAATCGTTCACCTATAGTAAACTACCAATCTGACAACTTTTTTCATTTTTGACAAAAATTACAGCTAAATACCCAATTTTATCAAATGCTGCCTATAATTTTGGAGAAAAGTACAGTTAATGACCCCATCCTCCCCATTCCCCCTCTGCTTTGTATCTCTTTCTAAGATTGACCAAAAAAAATTCTCTAAAGTATTGTTTGGTATAAGGAAAATGGGGAGTGATGGAGGGGAAAAATTTTTTAATGAACTATATTTAAAAAATTAGATAAGTGAGATTTTCAAAATTTAATAAAGAAAAGAAGAAGAAGTAATATAAAAGACTAATAAAAATTAATTAAAGGTTTTTAACCTGCACTTTTTTAATTTTTTAAATCAAGCTCATTAAAAATTTTTCTCATATACCAAACGGACCCTAAATAAAAACATATGAGTAGATTTTGTGGAAAAATTACTTTTTATCTTGATACTTAAAGGAAATCAAAAAATATAATTTTGATTTCATAAACAAACACGGAAAACTATGAGCTTTTTAAGTGATATTTCTTAATTTTAATTTTTTAATCATTATTTTAGCTATATAAAAATCAAATTTACTTCTTTTATTTTTTATTCAGCTGTTCAAATTTCATTATTGCATCCTCCTTTTTTTAAAAATTATTTTTATAAAACTATTATTATTTTTATTAATGGAACGATTTTGAATAAGTTAGAAAAGATCTATAAATATTTTATATTTATTTAAATAGTTTTCTCTAAATTTAAGTGTCAAGATAAAAAGTAATTTTTCTACAAAATCTGCTCATATGTTTTATTTAGGATCCGTTTGGTATTAGAAAAAATGCGAGGAGGGGAGAAAAAAATTTTAATGAACTCGGTTTAAAAAATTGAAAAAGTGGGGGTTAAAAACTTTTAATTAATTTTTATTACTCTTTTATATTACTTTTTATTTTTATTAAAATTTGAAAATCCCACTTATCTAATTTTTTAAGTATAGTTTCATTAAAAAAAAAATTTTCCCTCCATTACTCTCAATTTCTATTAACTGTAATTTCTCTAAAATTAAATAGGCAGACGGATGCGCAATGGCATTTGCTGAAATGGGGTATTTAGCTGTAATTTTTGCCGAAAATGAAAAAAAAGTTGTCAAATTAGAAGTTCATCAGCAGGTGAACGATTTCTGCTTTTTATTTTAAAAATATAGGTGTCATCACGGCGTGAACGATTTCTAAAAAATGCAGCATATTAGGAAATAGTTTTCATAGTGCAGTATTTGGGTAATAATTTTTAATATTTACAGTGTTTTGATAAAAATGCTGTTAGTAAATTAAAGAAACCAAAGATGAAGAACAAGATGTGCGAAGTCGGAGAAAGCTGGAGGTGAAAAAACAGAGAAACAAACAAGGGTTAATGGAAGGCGCCAGAATCAAATTGAATTGGATAAAAGAAACGATAGGACAGCACAATCCATATAGCAGGGTAGATCAGCAGAAAAAGTAAGGATGATGGGATTACGCGTGCTCTCGGAACTCTACATTTTTATTTATGCACATAATTTAGTTATTTTTACTTTAATTTTTGTTGTAAAATAATTAATATATTTAAAATATATTACTTTAATAATTACCAGTCTAATTTCGGTTTGACCCAAATCTAACCTATTAACCTTTAATTTACTAACTTAAACAGTTTAATGATTGATCCGATTTTTCAAACCTTGATTAAATAAGTTGCAGTGGTTTGGTGAGCAATCTTATAAAATATCAGACTTGGCTCCCGTGCATTCAATTTGATTTTTTAATACTATCTCTGCTGTGTAATATAAGAATTGATATACTCTTCAGTTTTGAATACAAAACCCTTATACACTAGTGTATATAAGAGTCTTGTATTTAGGATCAGAGGAGTACATATTTATATATTTATTTAGATATACCAAGAAATTAAAACTGAAAATACATGATAGACTCGAAAAAATTTTATGATTATGATCTGCTTACAAAAATTTCATTTCATTTCAGTATATTTAACATCATCCTTAGTACTATACTACTATTATCCTGTGAAAAACTTTTTCAGCAAGTGCCAAGCAGACACCATGCGGGCGTACGTTTTTCCTATTTGACTTTTCAAAGAAGAGGAATGCCAATAACAGGCCTGTTCGGATTTTTAAAAAAAAAATCAATTCTAAAAGCTAAAATTATAAGTGATTAATATCATTAATAGAGTTATAAATATTATTATAAGAATTGTTAATCATGTTACAGACATTAAAAAAACCACATTTCAAAAGCTGAAAACATTTCAAAACCTGACAACATATGGTTAGTGATGTTAATAGAATTATGAATATCAATGTAAGAAACATCAATCATGTTAAAAATGTTAAAAAAATCTCAATTCACTGGTCCAGCTCCAGTGACCAGGCTGTTGGAACCCTGATAATGATGGCCCATCAGAGCTTCGGCATTGGTCGTCAGTCGACTAGCGAAGCGACTTGAGGTTTTTTTTAAAAAAAATAATAATAAAGGATAACGTTGTAAATCTAGTTTTAATATATCCTCATTGATACTGTCAGTGACTATTTTAGTATGGTTGTTGGCCTGATTCTCAAAGCATTTAAAAATACTTATAAATATATTTTATCAAAATCGAAACAAAATTCTTATTATATATTTATTTTGTATTTCATAAATTACAATTAAAAAATTATTTATAAGTTATTTTAAATAGCCCAATATGTTCCTTACATATTTGTATCATCTTCTCATCCTTCTTGCGTCAGTTTTTTTTCTGATCCCGTTTTCATCGTTGAATTGAAAAACAATGGTTGAAATTTAATATCTAGTAAAATTAAGATTATAATAAAGGAAAATTGCAAATTAAAACCTCTATGTAAAATTATGATTTGGGACTCTTAATTTGAAAAATAACAAATAAAAACCTATTTTTATTTTTATAAATATAAAATCATAATAAAATGTCTGAAATGTTCCTGATCAAACGACTAAAGAGCCGCGTCCGACATTTTATAAGATTGCTCACCAAACAACTGCAACTTCCCACTTAACGAAAATAAGCGATTTTCTGTACATTCATTGCTCAGTTCATGAAAATTCGAGTTGTTGAAAGAAAGGATCACGATCCTGACACACTTCATTATAGTACGTCCCTTGTTGATAGTCATTCCTTTAAATTTGCCCTAATTAAAAATTCTTTTTCTATATTTACAAATCATTCTCGTCTCTCTCTCTCTTTTTTTTTCTCTTTTTAATGAGAATTACATATAAATGAAATAAATAAATAATTATTAAATATTTTACAAGTGACTTATATTTAAAAGCAAAAGTTTCTTCTACAGGTATCTTATAATAACAATTGAATACAGTCCTATTTATAAGTTTTAAATTTATAAAGAGTTATGGCTTACTTTATAAGTTTTAATTTGGGTTTGTCTCAATATTTAATATATTTTTTTAATTTTATCCTTAATTATTATCTCATTACATTTTCTCATATACTCTCTCTTTTTCCTTTTCTCATTTATTATAAGGGTATATTTGTTAAAAAAAGAGAGCATATTTTTGCTTAGTTGTTATTTTTAACTAATTTTAATTTTTTTTAGTATTCTCAACTCAGTCACTTAAAACTTATAATAAAGAGAAAAGAAGAGATAGATAGAGCTTGGTGGAGTATTTATGGACACAGCTGGAGATGGCTCGTATTGGGGACATGCGACTCTGATCCATATTGAACGATAGGGAGACAGGGAGTAAGTAACATATAATAACTGTGGCTGTAAGCCTTTCTTTATATTGAATAACAGCCGATCATATCAACATTGATTATTTAGATTTGATATTTACAAAATTAATCCTCCATTCTTAATTGTAAAGCATCTTTGAATATTTTTAATTTTTAATATATAATGTGTCGTGTAATATAATAATGGTTTCTTATTTTTACTTATACTTTTTTAATAAATAGTCTTGTAAATTATTGTAGGGAAAAGAGTTGATGTTTTTATCCCTTTATTTAATAAAGCTAAAAATAGAATCTTGAGCGATTTTATAATCAGTTTTCTTGAGAGACCATAATTTTTAGGTTCATAATTAATTTTATAATGTATAAGGTGTTTGGCAACGTTTGAAATAATCATGATTTTGAACTCATAATTGATTTTGACATGTATAGCTTTTGGTTTTAGGTTCGTATTAATTTTAGTGTGTGTGTGTGTAAATGTTTCGTTTTAAGTTCATAATTTATTTTCACATATATAAAAGTGTTTAACTAGTTAATTTTAAGGAAAAGTTTTAGAAAAATGAGAGTTGAATTTCAAAAACCTAAAAAGGTTAGGGAGAATATTAATTAAATCCGCTTGAAATATCCAAATCCAAATTAATGCCTACACTTTGAACAAATTTCTAATCAGGCCAAGAGGTCTTATTAGGAATTTTTTAATGTTATTAAAAGACTAAAATACCCTTTTTATAATTTAAAATAATATTATTTTAAAAACAAAAAAATTAAACCACCAAAACTTGACATTATATAATATTTATTTATAAAAATTGTTTTGCATAAGAAAATTTGAAAAAACTAAGAGCAAAAAATGACAATGCATAATACAATATTCTTTGCTAATTCTAATATATTGACAAGAAATTTATGAAAACACGGACCTTTTAATTACTTGATTCCAACACCATTAAATCTTATAATTAAAAAATCAAAATCTTAATGTGTCTGTAGATTTTGGCATCAAATCTATCATTTCTTTCTAAATACTTTGCTATATCTGATATATAGACATTCTCATTACGTTATATCTTATAATCTTGGTACTAAAATTTATACTAATAATTAATATGAACTTGTATTAGTATTCTAAATAAATTTTTTAACATATGATGGGATCGATTGAATAATATAAATTACTCAATATAAATTTATATGAAGAAATTCATACTGGTAATCAATAGAACTTGTATTATGTAAACAAAAATATTTAGTCATTTGTCAAACTGATCTCAATAAGGATTTCGATTTTTACAAGTTTTTAATGTGTGGCCTGCTTGATGACATCTTAAACAATAATATGTTTTTGTATTATGAAATTGTGACTCACGTCTTTTAGTTCTTGGCCTTCTAGGAGGTGGTTGGAAGAAGACTTGTCCCAATATATTTTCTATCCTTAAGTTATTTGGGTTTGGCATGTCAATTGTTACAACAGGTATCATGCTTATGCTATACATCTTCTCTTGTGAAGTAATCATATAGTAGTCTTCAACATAATCATACACATTACCATGTACGAGTTTAATTGCTGCACGAGCATGTGGACATGGAATTCCAAAACATCTGCCATGCTGCACAACTGCACTGATGTATGTGAAGATCAACCCGCAAGTCTCCATAAGCTGTATGAACACAAATCATATCTTGATAATGTTCAGCTAACATTTGTTCAGCTTTGGCCACACTTTCTCTCACTTTCGACTCTATATTTGGACCAACAATATTTTTTCACTTTCTCATTGCCATACTTGATGCAAACATTTTTTTTTTTTGCTACCTTCTCTTGATGCTCATGGATCAATTGGGCAACATTATGCCTTCTCTCCTTTACCATCCATGCATTGAATAACTCAGCAAGATTTGTTGTTATATTATCCCATCGTTTAAATGGAAATTCGCTTAAAGCCCACCTATCAACATCTCAATGATTCTCGAGCCATTGAAATAACTCTGAAGAGAAATTTCTCATATTTTCCATAGCATTATTGAACTTAATCTCAAACCTTGCATATGCAATGTCATCAAGCAACTTTAATGCATCGTCTTTACTCTAGGCACTTGTCCTTTTCTTACCTCTATTTAATTTCATCAATTTTGCACTAAAGTTTTCCTTCATGTGCCGATAGCAAAATGCACGATGCTCACCACCGAATATTGCCCGCACAGCTCCTGTTATAGCATTATGACGGTCTGAAGCAATTGTCAACTCAATTGACCCTAGTATCTATTTAATCATAACGAAAAACCATGTCCAGTCCTCATATGTCTCCCCCTTCACAATACCAATTGCAAATGGCAATAATTCATTATCTGCATCATATGCAGAGGCTGATTGCATGGTACCCTTATATGGGCCACTTAAATGAATTCCGTCAATATATAATATATGTCTTGTCCCAATTAAGAATCCATTTATACAATACCCATATACTATGAAGACACGCTAAAAAAATATTATTATGAGAAGATACCCATTCAGCTACTATTTCAGCTACTATTTTTGGATCAATTTCCTTCAGTTGTTGACATATCCATGGTATAAGCATGTAAGACTGCTCTGGTCTATCCTAAATATCCTCAATTGCTTTTTTCTTAGCAGCATATGCCTGTTTATATGTGAGATTCACACCATAATCTTTTTTCAGTGTCTTCATAATTTCATTAGGACGTTTGTCTATATGAGACCTTACTTCCTCAATTATAATAGATGATGTTAGACTAGTACTTCAAGCATGTATCACTTGAAGACTGTCTTGGGCATGATGAATGTGGTCATCTTGAAATTGTGTCACACATAAGAAAGGAGTTTTCTTTCCCACTGCATTTGCTATTATCTTCCAATGACATCCTTCAATTGTACATTTCACAGACATCCCATCCTTGCTATTCTTCAAAAATTTGTACTCAAAGTTGTGAGCAAGACTGTACTTGTAGAGTTTATGCTTAAAATTATTAGCATTTGCAAAGTTTAGCAATTCTCCTGACAACAATCCTTTTCATTTCAGAGAGTTCAATTCTGGCATAGATGTGGGCGCACTTTGTACTCCACAATGTAGGCTACTAAGTCTGCCACAAGCTTCATTAGTTAGACACGTAGCATTGCCAGTTTGATAAGACATGGATCCAAACTGATTATTTCAACAATTTCGAGAGAGAGAGCTTTGCTCTAGGTGCCCCAACAATTCCTCAATGCTGCATAACCCAAATTATTACATTAACAACAATACTATTAAATAATAACTATTAAAAAAAAAGTTGCTTACACTTGTGGCTCATCAATTGTTTCTTGTAAATTGTCATTTCCTTTGCATACTATATACACATGCCCACTTTTCTCATTATATTGAAACAGCTTTGCAAGTTCCACATCATCAACAAGATCTATTAAGGTCTTCTCATCACAAGCCACAGTGTATTTCATCTCACTATGATTACTAGCAATGCCAATCCATGATGATATCATTACTCTCATTTCTTCAAGTGTCATCCCTTCTTTTATGGTTTTCAATCTTACACTCCCCCCATTATAGTGAATTTGACCTTCATTATTTTTCACAAATTGCCCACCTATGTGAAAAAAACAAAATAGTTGTTTTACAGATGTTGATCCTGAAGTAGATGCCATTTTTTATGCCAACCTACAACAAACAAATTAATGTAATTAGTATTTTAGGTGTATTTAATTAGAATGTTTTAAATACAAAATTTATATATAATCATATTGTTCATAACTCTTAAATAGTACAATTCATACTGAATGGCGCCTAGTTGAAAGAATAAAAAAATTACAAAAAATTATTAAAATATGTGAATCAAAATTAAAAGAATAAAAAAGAAATCATATAAAGTCCAACAGAATCCTATTCTAAGTAAGATGTGTGCAAGTCCTCAATTTCGACTACCCTAAATAACTTGTGAACATGACAAATTAGCAACTAAAGATAATCGCCTCTGGTAAACATAACCAACGGCATAGGGTACAGGAAGTGTCACTTGTTTCCTCTTTCACGTAGAATAGATGTTACTATATTAGAGAAGCACACGTTTAGACAAACAAAACAAGAGATAATTTCAATAATAGGTCTAGAAGATAAGAAGCCACTTTCATCCGGATCACTATAGGCATTGAAAAATTGAAAAATTTGGGGTTTCAAATAATGAAAAATTGTCAATACATACCTCTTGATTTATTGGAAGTCCACTAAAAAATTGAGAACCCGCAGATGAAGCAAGGAAGCTTGAAAATGATGGATCAATATTTGGCGGCAGTGCATCTCAAGGAGAAAAAGCTAGGTCATAAATTGATTGGAGTAGTCACTAATTTGCTAACTTAAAGGGTATTTTAGTCTTTTAATAATATTCAAAAATTTCTAATAAAGCCTCTTGGAGTAATTAAGAATTTATTAAAAGTGCATACCTTAATTTGGATTTTGCTATTTCAAGCGGATCTATTTGGGATTCTCCCAAAAGTTTACCTGAATTTAACAAATTTCAAATCAGTCATAATTATTAAATTGGAATTTTAAAATGTCAGTGAATTTACAATGTTGTCCTTTATGATGTTTTTTTTAAAAAGCCTCAAGTCACCTCACTAGTTGGTCGGTGACCGATGTCGAACCTTTGATGGGCCATCATCATTAGAGTTCCAACAGCCTGTTGATTACTGGTCACTGAAGCAATGACCAGTGAATTGAAACTTTTTTAACATTCATAATATGATTGATAATTTTTATAATGATATTTACAAATACATTGACGTCATTAACAACATGTTTTTTAGGTTTTGAATTTTGATTTTTTCATCATTTGTAATGTGATTAATAACTCTTATAACAATATTTATAATTCTATTAACATCATTAATACTTTATAATTTTGGCTTTCACAATTGATTTTTTTAAAAAAATCCGAACAGGCCTGTTATAGGCGTTTCCCCTCCTTTGAAAAGTCAAATAGGAAAAATGTACGCCCACGTGGTGTCTGCTTGGCTTGGTACTGACTGAAAAAGTTTTTCATAGCATAACAGTACCAAGGACGGTGATATTAAATATACTGAAATGAAATGAAATTTTTGTAAGCGGATCAAAATCATAAATTTTTTTCGACTCTATCATGTATTTTCAGTTTTAATTTCTTGATTTTAGGCCCGGTTTTTCTTGTATTATGTGACGTAGTTTCTTTCCATGTGCTGCTTTCATTTACTTGCCCTTCTTTTTTATTATTTAATTATTGATTATTGAATATATCATTTATTGATTGTTGTGATCAAATTTGGATTATTTAGAATTTGATATGAATTTTTCAAATTTAAAATTTTTAATCTGTGCTTTTTTAATAATAAATGTATTTTTTTAAGAAGCTTTAGTTATAGAATTATTTTTATTTTAAGTTCACTAATAAAAATGAACACGGCCACTTTTTCTTTTCTCTTGGAAGCGGGTGGAGTATGATAAGATGGATTGCCTTCCTGAGGCCGAGTTGCGTTAATTGTGGTGATCTGGCCGATTGTTCCAGCAGGGAAATAAAGAAAAGTAGCTAATTCAAAATAAAAAATAAAAGCCGATTTTTTTTTGATAAAATTTATTAAAATCTATTACCCAAAAAAAGGTTGAAAATGTGAAATATTGATATATCTGAAAGAGTTTTTTTTTAAAAAAAATTTTCTATAGATTTCTGTTTCGTTTATGATGGCTTTCCATGAAGTTCCTAGCATCTTAATATGTCTATGAACATCGTACAAGATATTGTTAAAAATATTGTGAGAGATTGAAGATCAATACCTCAAAACCTTTGATGTCAAACCATTGAAAATACTACATCCATTTCTAGTTGAAAATTCAATTTGATTATAAATATAAGACTCAAGTCTACTTTGCCTCTTATATTTATTTATTTCTCTTCCAAGTAGTCTCCATGGTGATCATATATATTAAAGGGTTTTCATTTTAATGCACATGATTAACAATGATATTTTAATAATACAATACTCATTTATTATAAATAAGTAAATAACTAACTTAGGTAATTTTTTAATATTTACAAATTAATTATCTAACTCTTATATTAAGGTGAGAAGATAGTATTAGATAGATCTATGCATAACCGTTATCGTTATCTTCTTTCTGATCTGTAATTTGCTTTTGCCTAAAGAAAGAAAGGTTTTTTTTTTTGGGGGGGGGGTTCTTCCGAGAGAGAGGAAGTGAATTTCAGTCTAAAGGAAAGAGTTTTTATTCATCAGTGTAAAAGCTTAAAAAAAAAAAGGACTTCAATAAGTAACTGATAAGAGTTGGGCTTAATAGAGTTAGTATCTCATGCCATAATAAATCAGGATTTGAATTTGTACTAGAAAAAAATTTATATTTAGTACTTAGTAGTGTTTCAAATACACCTTCAGTGAGAGAACATATGTGCTTAATTAAAAAAAAAACAGAAAAAAAGACTTTAACAAATCAATTGGAGGATATATGTGCTTAATTGGAAAACAAATAAAAAAGAATACTTCAATAAATCAGGGCTTATCAGTTCCCTTAGGTCAAATTTTTTCAGTACACATGCATAACACTGCCTATCAAAGTATTCCTCAGAATAGAATAGTAAATCATTTAAATCCTTTTAAAAAAAAACAAAGAGAAATCTAAACAACTCTTGTATTGGCGATGAAAATAAAATCTTAAAAATAGAGGAAAAATTAGGTTTATACAGGTTTTAAAAGCAGAAGAGATGTAACTAGCTATAATTAAAGTGATATAGGGAATAGTTTATGTATTTTATTCAGAAGTATTTTATATCCTCTCTATATATACACACACATATCAATTCTTATATTAAGCAGCAAGATAGTATTAAAAAATAAGGGATTGAATGCACGGGAGCCGCGTCCAACATTTTATAAGATTGCTCACCAAACAACGGCAACTGATTTAATATATCCTCATTGATGCTGTCAGTGACTATTTTACTATGGCTGTTGGCCCGTTTCTCAAAAAATTTAAAAAATACTTATAAACATATTTTATCTAAGTTAAAAAAAAAACTCATCTCACATACTTATCTAGTACTCCATCCGTTTCTTATTATAAGATCCAATTTTTTGAATAGGTTTGCCTCTTTTTATAAGATTTTTTTTGAATTTGTCTGAACATTTAATGTATTAATACCTATTTTATCCCTAATTCAATGTATTCAATACATTCTCTTTTGTCATTTATCTCACTATTCCTCTCTCACATCTACCCATTTATATATAAGGGTATATTTGGAACAAAATAATATTTGCTACATATTAATTACTTTTAACAAATTTTAACTATTTTCTTAAACCGCACAATTTAATTAAAAGGATCTTATAATAAGAGATGGGGTTGTATTTTATAAATCAAAATCAAAAAACTACTTATAAGCTATTCTAAATAGCTCAATATGTTCCTCACATATTTGTACCATCTTCTCATCCTTTTGTCTCCTTTTTTTTTTTTTTCCCGATCCTCACATATTCTAAAAAACAATAGTTGACACTTAATATCTAGTAAAATTAAGATTATAATAATGAATTTAAAATATTGAAATTTGTTATAGACAATTTACAACCGCAAACTACCTAAAAATAAAAAATAATAATCATAATAACTTTATAAAACATTCAATTTCAACTACGCATTTTTTTATCATGAGAAGAAGAAAATGATTAAAAAAAAATGGGGACAGGATCCCTATGTGTTTCTCACTGGGGGCTTCCATCCTAGGGGTGGAAATAGGCCAGACGGCCTGTCAGGAGCTTGTGGCCTGGCCTGTAAATGGCCTGGCCTGTTTAGATATCAGACCAGGTTCAGACTTGTAAAAGGTCTGTTTACTTTATCAGGCCAGGCTCGGGCCTGATAGTAAGCCTGTTAAGCTTGTCAGGCGGCCTGGGCCTGTTATCTTTTTTTTTTAGGTTAAAATTGTAAATTGATAAGAGGGAATCTGCTATTCTTATTAGTTAATTGAGAAAACTCCATCCACATAAATGTGTTATCTAGAGCCCATTACATGCTTCATTTCATTTCCATTCTCTATAATAAAAATAATTAATGTATGTATAATGACACATATTTAAACAGAGAAAGAAAACATAAATGCATTAAAAAAAATAAAAGTATCATTCATTTATTTGATCCATGCTTTTCATATTAATCTTATATAGAATATATATATATATATATATATATAGAATTGACCTATTATGTTTTAGACCATATATATGTGTGCTCAATCTAATTCTTATTATAATAGTTACTTAATTAATTTAAATAAATAAATAAATTATAATAACTGTAACATTTTTTTAAAAACAACATGTGTAACAACAGGATCAAATATCATTTTGTTAGTAAATTAGTTTGAATAAATGATAAATTTAAAATATAAAAGGGATTAAGGATGTTTCATATTTTAAACTAGATCTAGTCATCAACTAATTTTTATAGTAGAGATGAGATGAAGTGATATTTTTATATTAGAGTGAAATTATGTTTTCTAATAATTTTTCATATTAGATTTTTTTTTTAGGCCTAAGGGGAGATGTTTTACAAATTGTGTTAATTTGATAATTTTATATTTTTTGTTTGTATTTTAGATTAATTAGGTTGAATTATTGTAATTTTGAATTGATTTATGTGTGTTTAAAATTTGATAAAAAAACAGGCCTCTTAACAAGCCACAGGTCAGGTCAGGCTTAATTACAGGCCAGGCTCAAACCGATTAAAAAAAAAGCCTTTCACAGGCCACAGGTCAGGCTCAGACCAACAAGCCTCACCACAAGCCAGGCCTGTTAAGGGTAAGGCCTGACCTGACCTGTTTCTACCTCTATTCCATCCAAATGAAGATATTAAATGAGGATAGGGATATCAATCCAAGCCAGCTCTTTTTCCGCTTTGGAGAGGCGGGAGCCGTGATTATTAGAGTGGGGTCCCTATCTACGGTGAAAAATAAAATAATGTAATTTTTTTCTGTGATATGTACGTTGATTTTAAAAGCTAAATAGTGGACCCAGTGCTTGGTCCACAAATTAAATAGGTTGCCGTAGATAGATATATTATATATATGTACTTGACCCAAAACAAAAAAAAAAAAAGATAGATAGATAAGTACACATCTCTGAAGAAGCATTGGCCTGAACCAAAATGGCTTTAAATCATGGGATACAAGAGTAGGAGACTTGTAATATAGGTGTCTCCATTTTATTGGCCAATGTCTTTCACGTGATCCAATGATCTCTGCCGTCAGCATTTCCGTCTTTAGCCTTCTGGTTATTGAATGCGCGGGAACCACCTGCGCCATGTCATAAAATTACTTACCAAAGTACTCCTATGAGGGTATAATTCAAGAAGTTAATAGTTAACTTTTCTCGTATACTAAAAAAAATAAAAAATAAAAGTTTAATTATTAAATTTATTCAAAAATAATGGATTTTTTCTATTTTTTTCTTAAAAAATGATAAAATTGTACTCGTCTCTCTCATCTTTATCTTCTCTCTCCTATATTTAATAAGAAAGAAAAATAATCACATTAATTATCTTAACAACATTTTATATTTTGGACTATAATTTTTTTCTAGCCAATGTCTTATATTATGGATGAGAAGGAGTATATTAAATATGTGAGCAAACATATAGGGTCTGTTTAAATTTTAAAATAAATCAATATATCATATCATATGTAATTTAGAAACAAGGAGAAATTGGTCGTTTGTTTGGAGCATGAAGTCATCGAAATTACAAAATAACACATAATCCCAATCACAATGTTCCCAATTTATTTAATTATTTTTTTTGGATTTGCAATTTAACTTAAGCTAAGCCTAATTTCAACCCATCAAACCTTAACTTTATTGCTGTATAATTTTTATAGTATAATTTTTATACTGAGTTACACAAATTAGAACTCTTCTGAACTTTAAATCATCTATAAATAATCATTTTAACCTTTAAAATTTAACAACAAACCTTTATAAGCTTTTCAATCTATGTGAATAACCCCTCATCATCATATAACCCCTTAAATTGATAGATTCAGTGGATATTTTGCCTTCCCAAAATACCCCTGTCCAAAGTTATAAATAGAGGCATCTATCCATCAGCTCAACACACTCTAGTAGTTGAGTTTTCCTACTCTCTCTCTCTCTCTCTAATATACTCTCTTTTGCGGTGCTCTTCTGTGCCAGTCAAGTTTAGGCTCTAGTATTTTAAATTCTACATGAGCATCGGTATCAAGTCATGGGGCTTTAGAGGAATAACCAAGATCCGAACATGGATCCAACCTGATGTGCTATTTATATTCATCTTTAATATTTCTAACATTGGTATCAAAGCCCCGTTGATCTTTATATTTCAAAAAAGGGAATTTTTTTTTTAATCCTTATTCTGTTGTGCGTTCTTTTTCTCTCCTTTGTGTTGAAGCCTTATATATATGTGTGTGTGTGTGGTATTATATCTGTGTGGTACTAACATCTGCTTTGTTTGCGTGCTGAGTTTTGGGTGTGCTACAAAAACATGTATTTGTTGTTCGATCCATTTTGTCGATCTGGTTTTAAAAAAAATCAGTTTTGAACTTATTTAAACATATAAGAATACAACGTTGACCCCTTTTGAAGACAAGTTAAACACGACTGAATATCGTTACGAAATCATGAAGTCATTAGTCATGGGTGCTCAAATTTGGTTCTCCAAAAGATGTACACATTTGCACACAAAAAAGCCATGGGCTTATAGAGCTCAATGATACAATTTGAGAGACACCAAGAATGTGACAAACGTAGCTAAAACAAGGAAGATATAGTCGTTCAAAGTTAGTGGGTCAAACAGACTCGCCAGAGCTCTAGTCGGTCAACCCAACCAACTTGGAAGTTGAAGACAATGACGTCATCCGTCTAAGGTCTGACCAGTCAACGGTCATTAGTTGACAGTTAAGTTTGACCAAACTTAAAAAAAAAATTCCTTCACTCTCCTCAGTGGTAAGTGAGGTCCATCCCTAGATCCAATGGTTAAAATAAATATTTTTATCCACTTTTTTTCTTGAATTTTGTATTTTGAAAACCTTCTAAAAATGATGCTTGTGGGTGCATGGGACCTCCAATTAAGGTGCGGTTTATCCCTAACAATTCCTAGATGCAAGAGCTTCATTTTAATATGCAATTGGTCTATATTTTGAAGCAAGTTTGGACCTATTTGAAAGTAGAATAGTGTCATTCTATGCACAAAAAACATCTAAAACCTCCTTAGTTGAACAAGATTCATAATTGGTTTTAGATAACTTAAAAGAACTTTAGAGATGAAATAAAAGCTAATATTTATACTCAAAAGTCTTTCATAATTAACAGTGATTTAGATGTGTCTAAATTTCACAAAATATACTCAAAACTTCAAGAGATATGATATAATAATTAATTTTGCAGCAAAATAAATAAGCAAACTTATTAAGCAAAGTTAATAAGTCCTTCCAAACCTTCAAACATATTGAAGAGATCGAGATTGAAGAGAAGCATCACACCTTTTCACAAGTGTTGTGATAAGAGGCATAACCAAAAGAGGTGCAAGGCAATCATCTCAAAAGAAACCAATAGGAGGTATGCTGCAAAGGATAGCAAGTTCTACGCCAACATGCTAAACAAAGCTACGAGAAAAGTTAACGCACAAGGTAAGGCATGAAAAATTGGCATATGGGTCAATATGATACAGGTAAGACAATCCCACTCTTAATAAACAAAATAATGAGATATTGTTTTAATGTTAGAATGTTCTTTATATATGGTTGAATTTTGTGTTAAATTCCCTCCCAAAAGTTGAATTAAATAAATTCTCCTTGGTTATGAGCATTCATGCAATTATGATAAAATATTGGGATTTTTTCAATAATTGCTTTAATTAAGTGGTAGCTTCTAAAATATGTGATCTGGAAATCCAAAAGGGGGATGTGTTTAAGATTTTGGTTAAAAAGGTGATAAGATGACTAGTATGAGTGGAATGGGAGCCAACCAAGTTGACTCCTAAACACAAAACTAGTGAATTTTTTTTATCTAATTAATCTTTATTTTACTTGAACAAGTACAAATTGTATACCCTAATATATAATCTTCTACGTGATCAAGTTATGACAACTAAGTCCATTTGACTGAGCTTAATGAGAAAAGCTCAATAGAGAAAACAATGGAATGAAACACCGTAAAATCTCTTAAAAAAAGAGATATCATGGATGTCTTTCCAACTATACTTTGATGCTAGAAATTTGAAGCATCTCGAAGGATACAGGAATCTCATGGCTACTTGAAGGAGGAAAGAACAATATTGCTCATATCACCATACTTAGTGCAAAGTATAATGGCATAACATGCCAATCCAAGCAATATAACAAAGGCTTTGAGGATGGCCTTGACAAATGAAATTGTTTGACACTCTTGTCACAAGGAACTTAGTCAAATTTTGATGCTCATAAGACCTAACACGTTCAGTAGGCATAATCCATGAGGTAAAATGTCAAAAAAAGACTAGGAAAATTAGATAAACTTAGTGAGTGGGAGAACATAAAGATAAACCTTACTCACAATAAAAGATTGTGACCTTTAAGCATGTGATTCACCACATTAAGCTTGAGACTAAAAAGTTAGAGGCTGTGAAATCCACTAGCCATATGTTCTTAACTATAGAAGTGGAGGATTTGTCCTCCAAACCTAACTCTAATAAAGGCAATAGGCCTACAAAGAGACTAGACCTATTATAGGTTAAGTATAATTCTTGTTGAGAGACAATGCACCTTCACAAAACCACTATAAGAAGCAAAAATGCGCAGGATCTCCCCATATTTAGCATGTGTATTTTGACTATTCTCATAGCAAAATCTAATTCTTTGTGAATCACAAACTTAAGGGCAACAGACCATCAAAGCAGAGCTTTCACTAATTTTCATTGAATGTCATCAAAAAGGCAACTGGCTCTTCACTAAAAATGGTGCAAGAATAGAAGTCAAAGGGATTGGAACCTGCACATTAACTCTGTAAAGAGAACCACCTTAGTACGACCCAATCTACTCTATGC
Source organism: Neltuma alba (assembly GCF_004799145.2). NCBI lineage: Eukaryota > Viridiplantae > Streptophyta > Magnoliopsida > Fabales > Fabaceae > Neltuma > Neltuma alba. The sequence continues at coordinate 325,728 of NW_021632546.1, forward strand.
TCCACACAATTGATGAAATCTTGTGTCTCTTACTTCTTTAGTTAAGAACTAATCAATAATGGGATGGGCTTTTTGAAATTTGATTTCAGTAAGTCTTGGAAACAATAATTCTAATTTCTTGTCATACTATACTAGACTAAAGTCACATTGATCAAGATAAAATGATCAAACAAGCAAAAGAGGATTTGCTAAGTAATGTATCCAAACGGGAATCATGTCCCCATCTGAATATAGCCTAGTTAGACATTCAAAAAACCTTTCTAAAAAGTAACCAACTTCAAACATCCTCTACAATTAGTTCAATTTGGCGTTCATAATCTCATGAGTGTGAGGAAAAGACACAAAGCATAGTATTACCTTTATCAATAATTTCTTGCAACATGACCTTGCGTAAATCCAAGGCTCTAGAATGCTTCAGAAAATGCCTTAACTTGATTGAAAATCAGTTGATCCATAAGGTTAAAAGTCATGAAATCTGACAAGGGTTGTGAAAAGCTAGTCTAATCAAGTTTTAGATGTTTTGTGAATGAAAGGGATTGTCAAGCATTTAACAATTCTAGGCACTCCAAAACAAGATGGAATTGCCAAAAGGAGAAAGAGAATTCTCCTTAACATGGTTGGATTAATAATAGCACAAGTATAACTACCAATCTTGTATTAGAGAAATAAGCTAGTAACTATAGCTTTCGTGACCAACCAATTTCCCCCAAAATCAGTCACAACTATATTGTCTAAATTATAGAAATGCTATGCGTATAAATAAGATTTAAATGTTACAAGACCATAAAGGTCAACAATATGCATCCATGATTCCTCATTTAGTATAAAGAGCTGGAGTGAGGAGATAAAGTAGTGTATGTTTATCAAATACTCCGAAAGTTGTATTTATCTTTAATATTTCTTACAAATTAAATAATTGCAAAGTCACTAGATTAAGAGAAAGTTACCATAACATCAGCAACTGTCACCAAATTAAACTTTGTGAATCAAATCTATTATAATGACAAATTTTTAAGATACATTTTCAATAACATTGAAAATGAACTCATTGTACAACCATTTCAAAAGAAGGATAATTGTAGTACATGTAACTAAGTCTTTTAAGATTATTAAGTTAAAAAGTTTTAAAATTAAATTGTACCTCCTTACTAACAAGTCCTGACCTTATCACTAGTTTTGAAATGATCGACACTTGAGTTATAAATAATTAACAAGCAATGGGTGGTAAACTATCCAAAACACCAATTTCAATATGTAATATAGAATTGATTTTTTAAAATTTCACATGATTAATTTTAAATCATAATCAATCTTGTATGCAAAAGTTTTTGGAACTTCATTAAGAACGAAGAAGAGAGGAACCGGTATCATGGGTTCATAGGAAAATTTGATGTAGGTGCAAGGGCATTCTAGTGATAAAAAAATAGTTCCCGCGCGTAGCACGAGGAGTAGTGAAGCCTAATGAACGCTCGGAGAAAGGTGATTCTATGAATGCCAAAAAGCAAGGAACATATAATAAATGGGGCAGTGCTCCTTTATATTGAATGGACGGTTCACTGCAATCCTATAACAGCCGATCATATCAAATGTGATTATTTGGATTTGACATTTTTTATAATCAATCCCTCCATTCTTAATTATAAAGTATCATAATATAATGTCTTTTAGTAACTCCATTTTATAGTTTAGGAATTTTATTGAAAAAGAATCACTGCTTGACGTAATGCGGCTTCTAGTGTCTAGTGACTAGAGAAGTAACGGTCTATTAATGGATGAACGTCCGTTGGAAGGCGGCACCGATGGTGTTGCCGAAAGAGATGGGGTGCTAAGAAATACGAAAATGAGCAGGTATGGGGCTGAGGGGGCTGAGAAGGGACCAAATGCTACGTACGAGTTTACTTCTGGGATATCTTTTAAGGATAAACTTCTAGGGTCTAGAAACTGAGAATGTGCACAAAGATAGGCACTACAAAAAAACTAACTTTCAGCGGCGAAAGTATAAAAGTCGCCGCTAAAAGTCTTCAGTGCCAACTTGTCGCCGGTGAAAAGTCGTTGCCTTAGCAGCCGTGGCTGAAAACTTTCGGCGGTGACTAAAAAGGTCGCTGCTGAAAGATACTTTTAACGGCGACTTTTAGAAGTTTCAGCGGTGACATTTGTCGCCACTAAAAGAAATGCCTAAAAAGAATTGGTTTTACTAACGCCACGTCATCACTGCCGACCGCCACGTCATCGTCGCCGGCCGCCACGTCATCACTAGCCACCTCCACGTCATTGCCACATCACTCCTCCCCTGCCACGTCATCGTCCAAATATTTTCACCTTAAATATGTCTTCTTCAAGGTTCAAACTTGTGACCACCTCCTTTCGTGTCCAATCTTCTTGTCACTGAGTCAGATTGAATTTGTTTATTAATATTGTAAAATAAAATATATATTATTATATTACACTTTCAGTGGCGACACTAATAGTTGCCGCCAAAAGTCGTCGCCTAAAATCTTTTTTTTTTGTAGTGAGGAAAGGGAGTCGTGTGATTGACAAAGCATGGAATGAATATGTAGCTGGTTTGAAAAGCTTTCTTATCCAAGAATCAAAAGACAACGCTGACCGCATAGAAGATGTCTATAAAGACTGTCCAACTCTTAGAGTGACTTAAGAGGAGTATGAACTTTGGTGTGAACTATGGAGAAATTCTCTTATAGTTAAGCTGCTAGGTAAGTCTATCTCTCTTAGAAGCATGAGAACTAGCCTTGAGCACATTTGGAAGATGAAGGAGTAGTTCACGACTAGAGAGATAGATAATGATTTCTTTGTCATCTCCTTTGAGAATGAGGAAGATATGAGCCATGGCTACCAAGAGGGACCTTGGATGGTAGCTGACAGATATTTGATGGTGCATTGTTGGAAGCCAAATTTCAATCCTTAGCGTACTGAGGTTCAGAAGAAAATCGCCGCTTGGGTCAGGATCCCTCTATTGTCACATTTTGTTAATTGTAACTCTAAAAATGGAGAATATAAAATAGACCAAAAGATAGACAATGCAATAGAAAGATAGACGAAATAACTTTTGAGGTGAAACCCGAACAAATACTAGGCAATCATTTTGAAAAGTTTTAGTTCAAAAAGGACAGAAGAGAAAATTATGTTTGAAATTCCTAAAAATCCCAAAAATTCATGAAAAATAGAATAAATGGTTTAAAATAGTATTTGAGGCCTGAAAGACCAAAACAGTGTGAAATAATTTATTTTAGAATTTTCTGTAATTTCAAAAAAAATTTGGCTAATTAAGAAAAAATTGGCCAAAATGAATTATTTAAAATATATAGAGACCTCAATAATTCATGAAAAACTAAAAAAAAATTGCATGAGAGGTTATTATAGATTATAAAATTTTTATTGGCCTCTGGAGATGTAGAGGTTAGCTGTAAAAATATTTAAAGCCGAATTTTATTGATAAAAGCTGATTTCGAGAAAAATTTGAATAAAATGAGTTAATGGTTGAATTTTGCCTTGAGAAAAATATGGGAACTTCCTCCCAATAAAAGAGAGTTATTGGTGCAGATACATGAATTTTTTGGAGTTTCTAGAATTGTCGGGATCGAAGAAAAATTCAACCAATATTGTGGGATTATCAGTAGAATAACCTAAAGCTTGGTGAGACCAAAATTTTCCCATTTTTCTGCATAAGTTGGCACCAAAATGGAGGAGAGGACATGGAGGAAATTACACAAATTGTCAAGGGAAAAAATTGGAAGAAAATGAATAAATTAATAAAAAAATCCTATTTCCCACATGTGTGCATAAAGTGTCCTTATGAGTTTGCATTTACATTCAATGAGAGGATACCTAAAAGGGCTTAAGTGGCAAAATCATAACGGATTATGAACATGATGATGCCATGTGTCTAAAGGTTAAGTGGTAAATAGAGTTAAGATTTTTAGACCAATTTTATATATACTCCTCCTTCTCTTCCTTATCTAATTTTCAGCCACATCCAAGAGCAAGGGAGAGAACAACAATTCGGCTAGAGGGAGAAGAAGAAGAACAAGCTAAACCTAGGTAAAATTAAGTCCTAAATCAAGGTAAGAGCTTGGTTTTCCTTCTCATTTATGATGCCCTATGGATTGATGATTTTAAATATGATTTTGATGAAGTTTGAAGATTAAAAACCTTGGGTATAGATGCTCTCCAAATTGGTTCATAATGAGATATGAATGATTCAAAATTTATGTATGAATTAGAGGATAGGAAATGGTTGATTGATGGTGTTTAAACCTTGTTTTTAGAAGAATTTTAATAAGTGAAACCTAGGGTTATGTTTCGGCCAAATTTGATTCCCATGCTAGGGTTTGATTTTTTGTTAATTTGATGTTTCTAATGAGTTTAGAAGGTGAACTTTTGTATTGGAATCCCAAAGGAGTTGGATTTTGATAAATTTAAGTTTATATATAGATTCTACATGAAAAGTCATGTAGGAAAAGCATGTGGGAGTTATGTTAAGAAAGATGATATTAAAACCCTAAAATAAAGTTTAAAGGGTTAGAGTTTTAGATTAAAGTGTCGAATAGAATTGTTTAAGTTTATTGGAGTGCCATTGTTGTTTGCTTGATAGGCATTGTTTTGATCGAGAGAAGGCTCAAGAGCAAAGAAAAGAAAGCAAGGAATCAAGTGTGTCGAAAGGTAGCATAGAACTCACAATTTAATGTTAACTTGCATTGTTTGTTACTATGTGTTGCTTCTTGTTTACATGCCGTGATGTGGTAGAGCTAGCAATGTGATATTATGCTAATCTCCTTCCATTTTATGCCTTAGCTATGTGCATTGTTGAGTTGCCTATTGGTATGATGTTTTGCTTCCTTCCCATGGCATGAACAATGATTGTTAACATGAGATTGTTATGTGACACATGGTTAACATGCTTTGCTTGTTTAACATTGTAATTGCGGTTCTTTGCTACTAAGATTTCTATAAAATCTCACTCCTATTATATTCAAATCACAACCATTTAAGGGATGGAAATGCTAAAGGGAAAGGTAAGGAAATGGCAATGGCTTGAAGAGCATCTATTACGGCCTATTATACGAACTTGTGGTTAATATTATGTAATTATGTAATAACTATGTTTGGATGACCCAATGACTTCCATTATGGTGTGTAGTATAGTTGAAGGATGATTATATAATGTTTGACATGATGAACAAGTTCCATGAAATGTTATGTGTGTCGAATTGTTTCTATTTGATGTGATATATGGTCTAAAAGTAAGGTGTTACATCTACTCCCTCTTGAATTATTCAACACAGATAGTCTCAAGAGAATTGGATCTCTGATTAGACGTACTCTCAAAATAGACCACATAACACCCACTAATGAGAGAGGAAGATATGCCCGTATATATGTCAAAATTGACCTCCAAAAATGACTAAAGTCATCTATCAATATCTTTGGTAAAAGGAGAGTTATTGACGGTTTTCAGACATACCTGGAGAAAACTCGTGTTCTTGCAGATAGCCACGCGACAGTTCGGTTACCGATGGAACTCAAACAGATGAGTTACACAGCAAATGCACAAGAGAAGAGCAGAGAAGGGAAGCGGTTATCTGGCTGGTTTTTCACCTTCTGCCAAAATAAGGAACTCTAGCCAAAATAAACTAAAGTTGCGTAACCGTTCCCCCCAAAATTGTCAATTTGAACAAAATGCAATAATCATACTCTATGACCCAATAGTTCTGTTATTCGCACAAATGCCCCAATGTAAATGGGCTTAGGCCCAATCCACCAAGGGTGGACCTATTTCCCAACATCTCCCACTCACACTTGGTGGATTAGATGTCATGGGTCCAGTCTCTCTTTTTTCATACTTAGTGCTTTGCTGTGACTGTGTGGGCATGACGTCTTCAACTAGGTGCCTGTATTAGAAATCCTATTTTATGGGATCAACACAAGACAACCTCTCCTACGTGTAGCCTGAAAGATAATAATAATAACAATAATGCCTCGAATGTCCTAGATTTACTTATATACACTTCTCATGGCAAATCTAATCCCTCTCGAGTCAGTGTTTGACCCAGATTGCCTTTCTCATATGCTAAGTGTCCACACTTATAACAACAAAATGTCATAAGGGACATGTCACAGACACTAACATAAGTGTGTATATTGCAAGTAATCTTCCTTTCGCCCATATATCACTTCAATATGAATCAGTTGCTTTCTTAGCATAATACCTTGGACCACATCTATCATGATAGTAGGACATATGCTAAAGTAGCTGTCACTTAAACATATCTCTGTGATATTGTCAAAGTTAAAGGACACGGTTGGAAGGATTATTCCTTCCTGGGACTCACACAACAATGAAACAGGGATCTTTCACTTGCTTCCCATTTGCGGTTTTTCCAGCTCATGTGGTATGAATCACATGCTATGGTGTTACTCTTATACTATAAGAGCGTAAGTCGTTTTATGATTAACACTGTACAGACTTAAGTTTAGATACACTCAGTATCTAAACCCAAATTCTTCAACTTCATCTCTATGACGTCGGCGTTGGAGAATTCGTTATCTGGCTACGGGTATAATGGAAGTGGGCTTCCATGGTTTGATCCAACAATGCCTATATGGATCTCATCTTGACTCGCTACACTTTAGTCAAGGCGACATAAAGTTTGTGTTTCTTCCCTATCATATCAGCATTCATTGCTGCTTTACCGGTAAACACAAATGTCTCATCTTTGTTCACTCTACCTGAGTGTCAAAGGCAGTTGCCTGTGTGAGAGAGCCAACCTCTTTAACCTGTATGACATACTAGACATTGTATGCTTTTGGACAGACACATAAAGTGATAACAAAAAAAAATATAATTTCATTAATGAGGTTTACAAATTACACTTTACGTATGCCAAGGGCTTGCATATGTTCTTTAAAATCTTTTTTGCCTATTGGCTTTGTTAGAGGATCTGCTACCATACATTTAGTTGAAATGTATTGTACAGTAACAATCTTTTATGCTATATAATCTCTAACAAAATTATACTTGATGTCAATGTGCTTGGTTTTACTGTGATACTTAGGATCTTTAGTATAGGCTATGGCTGCAGTATTGTCACAGTATACCAGCACTGGATTGGTACTCTTGTTTCTAAATCCAAGGTGTTCTATAAATCTCTTCAGCCATAAAGCCTCTTGCACTGCTGCGGTGCATGCCACAAACTCAGCTTCCATTGAATGTAAGACAATGCATGTTTGCTTCTTGCTACTCCAACATATGGCGCCATTGTTGAGCAAGAAGGTATAACCTGAAGTTGACCTTTGTTCTTCTTCATCTCCGCCTACATGAGCATCAGAGTACCCAACAAGATGCAAGTCGCTTTTTTCGTAGCACAGTGCATAATTAGAAGTGCCTTTTAAGTATCTCAAGATCCTCTTCACTGCTTTCCAATACTTTTTACCGAGGTTAGATTGGAATCTGCTTACCAGTCCCACTGCATAACAGATGTTTGGTCTTGCACACATCATTGCGCACATCAGACTACTAACAGCACTGACATATGGAACTCTTTCCATCTTCTTTTTGTCAGACTCGGTTTTGGGACACATGTCAGAACTCAAAGCCACTCCAGTAGCAACAGGGGTACTTATGGGATTGCAGTCTTTCATGTTAAATCGCTCAAGAATCTTGTTGATATAACTCTCTTGAGAAAGAGAGAGTATTCGTTTTGAGCGATTTCTTTGGATCTTGACTCCAAGTATATACTTTGCTTCACCCATATCTTTCATTTCAAAATTCGACAAAAGCCATTCTTTAATAGCCACCACCGAATCTAAGCTATTTTCGGCTAATAGTATATCGTCTACATATAAGGATAATATGACAAAATTACCCTCAAACCGCTTAATGTAGATGCAGTGGTCTTCCTCTATCATTTGGAAGTCATATGAGGTTATTGCTTTGTGAAACCTCAAATACCACTGTCTGGATGATTGTTTCAATCCATAAATGGACCTTTTGAGTTTACAAACTTTGTTCTCTTTTCCTTTTTCAATGAAACCTAATGGTTGTTCTATATAGATTTCTTCATCCAGATCACCATTCAGAAATGCGGTTTTACATCCATCTGATGTAATTCTAGATCTAAACTGTTTACTATTGCCAGAATAAGTCTAATAGAATTGAAACGCACAACAGGTGAGAATGTATCTTCATAATCTATTCCTTCCTGTTGTGTGTACCCCTTTGCCACTAATCGAGCCTTGTATTTGTCAATTGATCCATCCACTTTTCTTTTAATTGTTCCCAATGGCTTCACGCCCTTTTGGAAGATCAACTAACACCCAAACTTAGTTCTTTTTCATTGAGTCCATTTCTTGTTCCATAGCTTTCATCTATTCATCTTTTGCAGGACCTAACAAGGCTTCTCGTACAGAACGGGGCTCATCATCCCCTTCTGGAGTAACTAAGAGAGATTCGCCTTCTATTTGAAAGCGTCTTTTAGGAACACTTTTCCTGTTACTCCTTCTGACAGGAGCTATTTGCTTATCTTTCTTTGTTTGTTCAGGCCTTAGTGTTGACCTTTCTTGGCTCCCACTTAGATTGACACATCTAGACGATTCTGGTTTGGCAATTTGTTCTGCACTGTCTTGTTCCTGTGTCTCAAAGAGAAACAGTGCGGTCAACATCTCCTCTATTAGGAAATTCAGTCTCAATGAATGTTACATCCCTTGATTCTATTTCAGTCACCGTTCCATCTTCGTTTTCACCTATGAAAACGTATCCCTTTGATTGTTCAGAGTACCTTATGAAGAAATATTTCTTTCCCCTGGGACCCAACTTCCCATGCTTATGAGAAGCATCATGGATATACGCCGCTGACCCTAGGGTCTCAAAATGCTTAGATCTGGTTTGCATTTTGTCCATAACTCATAGGGTATGGAAGCGACTGATTTTGTGGGCACACGGTTAAGTATGAAGGTCGCCGTTAACAAAGCATCACCCCAATACGAAATTGGCAGGTTTGCTTGAGCCATCATTGACCTAATCATGTCTAGAAGAGTTCTGTTTCTTCTTTCAGCAATTCTCATGGCTAAAACAGGGGTACAGGGTTGATCCACCTCTTCGCCTTCCTCAACTTCAGTTTTGTTGGGAAGATCTAGTGAATCATTAAAGACCAAATAAGGTTCGGTACGGAGGGGTTCAGTGGGGAATAAAGATTCTGACTCAGGTCCAGAATCCATTAACTCCTCCCGGTCTTCTTGAGGAACCTCTTTAGGGTCCTCTTCAGGATCTTCATCCTCTGGTTCATGTTATGGAACTGCATTATCCATGTATGAGTATTCCAATGAACCATCTTTAATATTTTCAGTGCTACTAGAAGCCTCTTGCTTCATTTTCACCTAGAACAAAATAATTTAAATTATTTTGAATATTCTGGAATTTTTTATCCACATAAAAACACCAGAAAACGCACTAAAATACTCGTAAATGGATCCTAAATTGCCTCTAAAATTATCAAATTATATATCAAAAAGAAGATCTTGATTTTAGGGATTTTTAGAGATAAACCGCACCTCAAACGGACCTTACACGCGCCTACACGCGTCCCTAGAAGCAGAAAATCCTAAAAAAAATTTTAAAAAATTTTTATGCCCACTTGCCTAGACGACACGCGTTGCCATTCTGACTTTCGACAGCGACATGCGTCAGGCTGTCGGCTTCCACGCGCCACCCCTTTCAAATGGGGTGGCCCACGTGTCAAACAGGCGAGCCACGTGGCCTCACGCGCCACGTGGCAGTATTTAATTATTTTTTTAAAAAATTTAATTCGTTTTTTTAATTTTTTTATATGGGTTGGATCCCAGACCCAGCCCAGTCCCCTTCAGCCTTCCCTCCTTTTTTTTTTTGTTATGGGTTGTATCTCATGATTCGGCCCAATTTCTTTTTTAAAAAAAAAACCTTTTTTTTAAATATATATAAGATCTGGGCTGGATGTCAGACCCAGCCTGGTTTTTCTTCTTTCCAGTTTTTTTTTGACGAGAGGCTGGAGGTTTAGCCGGATCCGTCCGACCTGGTATTGTTCACGGGTCGGGTCCGACAGACCCGAACCTTTTTTTCAGCGTAACTTCACCGTCCGACATCCGTTTTCGATGAAACCGGTGCCATTTTTCTCGTTTTCATGAGCCCTATGCAATGGGACTAATTTTGTAACCTAAATCTAAGGTTTTTCAATGACCCATAAACAGTTTCGGTCCTTTGTTTCCGTCTTAGTGCGTTCTAAGCATTTCTCTCGTGTTCTGTTTGTTCTAGGACTCTTATACTCATTTATATATGTAATCTAGCATATATATGTTTACCAAAAATAGTGAACAAACACATATATATAATGAAAACGCAGACTGCCGAAAAGAAAACGGCACTGGAGTAAATGAACCGATATGCTTCAATAATAAACAGAATCTACACAAATCATAGCAGCAGCAGAAGAAATGATTTGTTAAAACAAGTGCTCTGATACCAATGACGGTCTTCAGACATACCTGGAGAAAACTCGTATTCTTGTAGATAGCCACGCGACAGTCCGGTTACTGATTGAAGTCAGACAGATGAGTTACACAGCAAATGCACTAGAAAAGAGCAGAGAGAAGGGAAGCGGTTATATGGCTGGATTTTCACCTTCTGCCAAAATGAGCAACTCCAGCCAAAATAAACTGAAGTTGCGTAACCGTTCCCCCCAAAATTGTCAATTTGCACAAAACGCAAGAATCATACTCTGTGACCCAATAGTTCTGTTATTTGCACAAGTGCCCCAATGTAAATGGGCTTAGGCCCAATCCACCAGGGGTGGACCTATTTCCCAACAGTTATTGACTATGAGAGAGCTAGGTTGAGTGTAGAGCTTGAGTTTAATCATTAGATGGATGGTTTTGTTAATGAGATAGAGATATACACCTTACCATCACATAGTCATATAAAGTTTGCAATGCAAATTGGGGTTTGATTAATTGATTAAGAGATTATTGAATTAATTGAACTAAATACCTATTTGGAGACTTGAGAGAGTACTTATAAGTAATTTAGTATCCTGGGCTGGCATAATGAGAGAGCACTTATAGATAATTTAGTGTCCTTGACAAGTATAATCTATAATTAACCAACAAATAGAATAGGGATTTAATTGAGTATTTTTGAAATGCAAGAAGGATAAATAATCCTAGGATCTATTTTGTCTTTGGAGTTCAAGAATCACTATTTCTTTTTCTTTTTTCTTCATTTCTACTTTTATAAATAGGATCTTTTTACTCTTGATATATTTCTGTAACTCAAAGTAGGTAAAAGCATGATAATCAATACTTGATTAGGTGTTGTAACTTGTTGGATTGATACTTTATTCATCACTTTATTACTTGTTACAATCCGTGCACTTGCGATACTAACAGTTGACACGATAAAGCGATGGTTGAATAAATTCTGCTATGCTTCAGGACAGAAAGTTAGCTTGAGCAAGACAAGAGTCTTCTTCTCCGAGAACATGAATTATGCTAGAGCTAAGCACTTGAGGGACGAGTTACGTGTCACTCATACTGCAGATCTTGAAAAATACTTTTGGAATCCCGCTCCATCATGAGAGAGTTTCAAAAGGGAAGTATCAATTTATCGTTGACAAAATTAAGTCTAGACTTAGTAAATTGAAAATAAATAAACTCTCTCTTGCAGGTAGGGATACCTTAGTAAAATCTGTTATTGCTGCAATCCCGAATTATGTTATGCAAACAGTGGATCTACCTGCAAGCACTTGTGCAGCTATTGAAAAGACGACACGTGACTTCTTTTGGGGTTCGTAAGATGAACAACAGAAAATGCATCTTGTCTTGTGGCAGACTGCTTACGAAGAAAAACGAGTAGGAGGTCTGGGCATGAGGTACATCTAGCAACAAAACAAAGCTTTCCGCATGAAGATTGGATGGGGAATGGTCAAAGATAGAGACTCTCTTTGGGTCAAGGTTCTTTGTGGAAAGTATTTCTGTGATGAAGACTTGATCCCCTCTGTGCACTCTCAGAAACCAGGCTCTAATACTTGGCTTGGAATAAAAAAGAATTGGCAATATGTGAGAAATAGTTTACAACAATTCGAAGCTAGAGACGGCATAGAGAATATAAGGTGAAAGTGGGAGAACCACGACAACTTCACAATCAAATAGGCTTATAAATCTCTCAGTGAAGACAACGTTCCCCGAAATGGTGGCCGGTCTCGGATATTGTTAGCCGTCAAGCATAAACCGCAAGTGTATGGGTCACAAGTGGTATAAAAATATTGTTCCCGACTTCCCATGAGGACTAGGGCAAAAATCAGCTAACTACAACACTTATGCTTTTATTAAATTGAGTAAAATCATTTAAAAGATTGTAACTTAAAATTTAGTTGTTTCAAAATGATAAAATAACTAAAATTACAAATTTGATTTCAAGACAATTAGAGCCTAGGGTTATTTCTCCCCTTTGTATCTCATGAAATCTAATTAAATCTCTCTCAATTAGTGTTTAAATGAAACCATGTGTTTTTTCTAAGATTCTAAATTATTTGATTAAGCTCTCCTAAGTCAAAATCAAATTTTTAATTATCAATAACTTGCTCAATCTCTTGTAACATTTACTAAAAACCATTTAAAACACTAACCTTAAATTGACAATACTAGGTTTGTAACTACTCCATGCTACCAACAAACTATCCATTCAATCAGCGAATTCCAAGTGAAGCATGAATATATCTAAGTTCTATATCCTAATTGGTTTTCTCAAGTTAAATTAAGATAAACAAAACACTCAGAGTGATGGCCAAGCACTAAGAAGCATTAAACCCAAGATAAAATCAACATATAAATATAGTAAATGTGAAAGAGAGGAACAAATGAGTATCAATGAAAAGATTCTAGCTCCTCATGATTCTGAAGAAACAGAAATATAGTAAATGCTTTGATCCATATCATATTACAGAAGAAGAGAAGAAGGAAAAAGAAAGAAAATCAATTCGTAGAGTCTCAGATCTCTTCAAAACACCAAATCCTAGCTCCTCTTTTCTCCTCCCAAGTGCTCCTTATCGCTCTCTCTATTTCTAGGATGAAGAAAAGTGATCAAAATGCTGAAAATCAGGTCCTCTAGATCTTTTTATGTCAAAAAAATGGAACTCTAGGTTTTGGGTTCCGTCAAGGTGCCATGGCACTCCTATCGCAGTGCCGTGGCACCAGAGACATGTTTTTTTCTTTGTACAAGATGCCATGGCACTCTACTTTTGCTTTTCTTAGAATAGAGTATCTAGCATCGTGCACAATTGCCTTGGCATCAGGAGATTTTTTCACTTTGACTTCCTTGCTCATCATTTTTTTCTTACTTTTCTAAAATGGTCAGGTGCACCTAACAAAAACAAGCATTTGTGAGTGGAAAACCTCCGACATTCAATCATCACTAGTTTTTCATCATTTTCTTATTAATATTCACCTTATACTCATATGATGTCTTTGATCAATTTTTTTTTGCCAATTCATGAAAATATTTTCACTTTTGCTTCTATGACTCCCCAAATATATTCAAAATAGACTTTAAATCAGTAAGATTTGGAGAGTCAACACACCCCCACACTTGCACATTTGCTTGTCCTCAAGCAAAAAAAAAAAATCAATTTCCAATCAATAAGCGCATTGGGTAAGAAATTCCTAACAAAGAGCACCCCCACACTTAGAACTTGCTGTCAAGTTTGAGTTCAATTCACTGTTCAGTTAGAATGTATCACTAAGCTGCTAATCTTAACCAATTGTACTCATCCATCAACTTCCTTATGATCAAAGGACTAGTGTGCTACAATTGGATTGGTAAAGGAATCTCAACCTACCCAACTTCTCTAGAAAATTTAAAATGCCTTTATTTAACCAAGCTAGCATTTAACTCCTTAAGGATCGTGAGGGAGAAAGTTTGTTTTTCTCTATTTTTCAAGATAAGCTTGGGTTATTAATCCCTTGTTTTTTTTGTAGTGGCTATGAAATTAAGCATTTATGCATAATGACAGATAGACAAGCTGAAATAACTAGTGCGTAAATAAATGGTAGATACTACCTTATGTCTACCAACTACATGTGGTCATGGCTAAATAATCTATGCAAGAAATTAGGGCAGAGTAACGAGCGGTTTGGACAGCCCGTCCTCTAACCCGTAGCCTGGCTATTCAAGATTACATGGGTGCAAGGGGCAGCCCATACCCATAATGAACTCGTTCCGTCTTAAACAGGTTAGGAATTAATGGGCAGGTTAAAATGGGTTACGAGGAACCCGCTAAAAACCTGAAAAAAATTTAAAACCTATTCAAACTTAAAGGCAAATAAATATTATCTCATATTCTTTCAAGAGAAAAATCCCACAAAAAGTTAAAAAATCAACCAAACAATTACCATAACCATAGCTTGAAGCCAAATTTCAAATTCAGAACCAAAAATGACAGAAAATTCATAGCAGAACAATTTGTGAAAACGTAGAGGATAGATTAAAGATGATAAAATTGACATAAAAAAATTCATAGAAAAAATCACAACCACCTTAGGGCCACTGACAATAACTGTTGGAGGAATATATTTAAATTAAGTGAACTGCAGAACAAGAACTTGAGAGTTGAGAGCTGAAATCAGAGAAGCAAATTTGTGGACAACTGGATGCAGAGAAATCAGAGAAAGGCAACAACTAGATGCTAAGAAAGTGAGGCCATGAGGGTGGTCGACTAGTTGCAGACTTGCCGTTGCATGGTCGAGAGCTCGGCGGTAGAGGAGAAGACGGTGATAGCGAGGTGATAAAATTGACAAAAACAATTCATAGCAAAAATCACAACCACCTTAGGGCCATTAACAATAACTGTTGGAGATGTTAGGCTAAGTGAGGAAACGTGAAAATGATGGTTTTGTTATCATTTCTTTTTTAATTTTAAGTTTACATAAAAGTAAAAAAAAAAACCTCATTTCAAGACATGGGAATCAAACTTGTGGACAGGTAAACTATTTGACTAACATGCAGTGGCCACTGAATCGAGGCTTGTCATTGTCATCATGTAAGTGGAAAACATAATATATTGAATAAAAGTAATGCATACAAACAAAGATAATTATATACGGGCGAGCACAAGCAGCCCGTTGGTGTGCACGTACCCCTTCCGTTTATTCTACCAACCTGCCCATTTAAGCCAGCTTGTTTTGTATATTTTTTGGGTAGGCTTAAATGGGCAAAAAATTACTGGTCATGGACAGGCCTAGCGGGTTACGGGTCACTTGCTCAGCCCTACAAGAAATTAAAGATTATATATTCTCGTATTTTAAAATAGCAATATGGCACAAACAGACATACAGCAATCATACACAAGTGTAAGGTAGGAAAGAATTACTACCTAGATCTCCCTTCTCTAACTCAAATCTCACTGTCTTCCTTTCCTTTTATTTCTTTGGTGGGCTTATAGGGATGTCAAAACCTATTATATTTGCAAGGGTAGATTAATATTTGATCCAATTAAAATGTATAAGTTAAATAGCTTTCTTTAAATCCCAATTCCTCCTTAAACTCTACCCTTACTTAATAGTTGGTCTATTCTAGTCGTTCATTTACAACCAATTCATCCTAATTTTGATTATATAGTTTGAGCCTTCATTTAGCTCCTTAAGTCCTTCCACCAACAATCCTGCAACAATCCTGAAAATTTCAGCTTCAATAATTATATCTAATTCATCATTTTTACTTTAGTTAGACTCTCTATCCTCTTATAGAATTTTAGAGAGCATATCCGTTATCTATGAAAATTTTTCAGATCATAAAGTTCTCTAGACAAACTACATAGCCTATCTTTAACAAAATTTAATTTCTTCCCAAATCTAGATGCATTGGCCAAGCGTAGAGGAAGGATATAGAGCTATGTTCTAACACCTATTTCGTCCATTTAATACATTGGAGCCTTTACGTACATAGGACATTCTACATTTCACTTAAATGTATTATTAACATATAGTATAAAATTAACTTCTAATCTCCTCACTTACTAAGGGAATTTTCCATCTCCAACAGCAATTCTTAGAATTTCACTTCAAAGCCTCCAATCATAATTTAGATATCTGCATTAATGATTCAGCAATGACCATAAGAGTAGACCTCACGGTCTTGCATTATGGATCCCATATCCTATGTTTTTTCCCATGAAAATCATATATAGCTTCTCTATTCTACTCCTCACTTAAATCTGTAAATTTTCCAGATTTAAAACAATGCTTAAGGCATCATCTTGATGTTTCCAAACTTGATTTAACAATCTAATTTAATTGTTCAACCTTTACTGATAAACAGCAACTCGAATTTAACTTAAGGCTAACCATTCAATCCCTAATGCTTCCAACCTTCACACAGTGTTTCCTAATATCTTTAGAAGCTCCTATTCATGTCTAGTTTCCCCTACATAACAATCTGCTTAAATCTGAAAATTTCCCAAATTATAAATCAATACTTAATCATCATTATAACAGATTTTTCAGCATCAACCGTCCTATTATTTGCGCAGCCACGTTAATATATATATATACACACACACACACACTTTTACTAATGTATATATACTTGTACTAATTCATTTAATCACTTATATTCCCAAAACGGAACAATAACAGCAACAATGCATCATGAACTTATATTTATACTCCTTCAGTTTTTAATATATGACCTAATTGTTGAGTTGATTTTGGTCCTAAGTATAAGATCTATTTATCATATTTATCAATTTTTTCTATATTACCCCTATTGATACTCCCTCAACCATAATCAAGTAGAAGAGAGTGGAGATAATATTAAGAAAGATGATCATAGTGTTTTAGGCAAAACATATCATAGATCTTATAATTAACTAACTTATCTAACTTCCTTAATCTAATCAAATTAGTTAAATAGGTTTTATATTAAAGACCAAAAGAGTATCATTTAATCATTAGAACAGCTCCAAAATTTCAATGAGTCCTTAGTGTCTCACTTTTATGAATTTCTAGCTTTCATCTTAACTCTTAAACCATTATTTAATATCCCTGAACATGACTTGGCAGCTAGGCAATCATTTAGCATGTGTACACCTTAAACAGTAAACTTCTTGTAAGTTTTGAGCCTTAACATTCGAACCCACACAGCATTCATCATCACATAATAACTAGCACTTAAATATTAATTACTTTGGTTAATATTTCAGCAATCTCATGAATTCCCATTAAGAAATTCAGCATCATTTTACTCAACGATTCCTGAAATTTCATTTAACAACAACATCCCAACTAAAATTTTAGAACCTTAAAACATATTTTAATCATCTCGGGTTCTCATTTACCATAACGAAACACCAATTTTAGCTTTAATAATCAACTTTCATATGCCCATAGCGTCACCCACATGTGACAAAACATACGTACATGTCTTGTGCTTTTTCCTTTCCCAGCTTTTCTTCCTACCTAAACCCCCAGTACCCTCACCCAAATAAGAAGCCTTGGGTTCAAAATCATCTCCTTATCCAGCACAATCAACATGCCCAGCATATACATACATATAATTCTCATGATCTTTAGCATTTAGTTACTTCTACATAATTCCCAAAAGACAAATGAACAGAACACCTCTCTGGAACATTAAGATTTAAAATAAACTGCACTTTCTAGCCACAGGTGCTCATAGGCAAACTGAAAAACAGATCCCACAACATATATCCCTTTAGTCTATGAGAGCTATTCATACACGGTTAATGAGTTCTTCACTTCTTCCTCAAAATCAGATTGCCCATCATTACATTTTCCGTAAATATGGTTCGGATGAAAGAAACAAGGATGGGAGAGCGATGAAAGGACTTACCTTGGTCCAAAATCAAACTTGCATGTGGATAATCTCTTTTCCGATCGCCTTTTCTCCTTCTTCGTTCTCCCTCTTTTTCACAAGGTCTCTCTCGGTCTCTCTCTTTTCTCTCCTTACCTCATCAAGTTTGAGTAGCTCTTGCTTCCTAAAATCAGTGAACCCGACACCCTCTCGGCAGAAATAATAACCCCTGTTCGGCCAAGTCAAAACAGAGCAAGATTTCCACATGAAACCACAACCAACCACATGCAACACCGAAACTCAATTACACAAGCTTTAATATACTTGTTCCTATCATTATTCCGTTTGATTTCCTCCCAAATCTTCATTACCTAGAAATTTCATTCTCCATCAACTCTTCAGTTATGCAGAAAATGGAGAAAAGAAGGGTAGGAGAGTGTTTATAATGCTCACCTTAACCGAAAATGACAACTGCATGTGAGCTTCACCACCTCCGATCACTTCTCAGGCCTCCCAACTCTCACTCTCGCCTCTTTCCTTCTCTGGTCACTCACAGGTCACAATTGAAGCGAGTGAAGAGTAATCTGAGGCTTATATCAGAGGGTGTGCACGTGAGGGACGCGTGAGGTGACAAAATGACTGTTTTGCCCTTGCATCCAATTCTTCTCGGGAGTCCATTCCTTTCTCTATTTTTCTGAAATTATAAAATAAATTCAGAAATTAATCCCCAATCTTTTGCATGGATTTTCCTTGGGAAAATGACAATAAAATACCACCTGAATTCCAAAAAGACAAATAAGGGACCTGAATAAGCAAAATGACAAATAGGGTACTGGGTACCAATTTGGAATATAGATTTTCGGCCAAAAGACCGAATTGCCCTGATTGTCTCTGAACATTGAGCAGTGTATTCATGCGATAGAGAAAGGGAGAAACTGATTTCCTTCTACGAAACTAAATCCAAGTTCCTGCAGTCACCAAAAAGGATTTTTCGAAATCACGTTGCCGTCGTCGTAGGAGTAGATTGCCATCGCTGAATTTGGTTACCATCGCTGAAATACATTGCCCTGTCTGAAATAACTTGTACCCCCTGAAATTGTCGTCGTCGAAGAGGTCGCTGAAGTATTTGAATCATTCATGAGTGAGTAGAAGTTGATGGCGGGATTTGGATTATTCATTTTTGTGGCTGTTTCATGGTGAAATAGGAACAAGATTATTGCATTTGAGGGTTCATATTCAGTATTTGGTGAATGATGAAGCAAAAATCAGAAAATAGTCGCAAGCAATTACGTAATGTAATTGCTGTCATATGTTTGCTGGTTTTTGGTAAATCCCATTCCGTGAATGGTAAATCCCATTCCGTGAATGGTAAATTTTAATATACATATAGTTAATTATGAAACTTAATAGTTCAATATTTATTGTGATGTACTTCAGGTGCACGTTCACTGAATGATTTATTTATGCTTACAAGTTGCTCTTCCGGTGAAAACAGGTTTACAAAACCCATTGAAGAAGTGGTCATTTTCACTATAAAAGTTGTAAATCCCATTATGTGTTTTGTAAAATTCAGCGTGAAATTTTATTGGTGGTGAAAAGTAAGTTACTCATCCCCCGAAAATATGTTGCAAAATCTATTAACAAAGCGGTCACTTTTATCACAAAAGTTGTAAATCCCAGCATATGTTTTATAAAATTCAACGTGAAATTTTATTGGTTTTTAGAAACAAGTTACCTATCCCCTGAAAACAGGTTACAAAAGCCATTTAAGAAGTGGTCATTTTCACTATAAAAGTTGTAAATCTCACTGTGTGTTTTGTAAAATTCAGTGTGAAATTTTATTGGTTTTTAGAAATAAGTTGCTCATCCCCTGAAAAGAGGTTGCAAAACCCATTTAAGAAGTGATCATTTTCACTAAGAAAGTTGTAAATCTCACTACATGTTTTGTAAAATTCAGCATATAATTTTATTGGTTTTTATAAACAAGTTGCCAATCCCTTGAAAACATGTTGCAAAACCCATTGAAGAAGTGATCATTTTCATTATGAAAGTTGTAAATCTCACTATGTGTTTTGTCAAATTCAGCGTGAAATTTTATTGATTTTTAGAAACAAGTTGCTCATCCCATGAAAAAAAGTTGCAAAATTCATTTAAGAAGTGGTAATTTTCACTACAAAAGTTGTAAATATTACTCTATGTTTTGTAAAATTCAGCATAGAATTTTATTGATTTTTAGAAACAAGTTGCCAATCCCTTGAAAACATGTTACAAAACCCATTGAAGAAGTGATCATTTTCACTACGAAAGTTGTAAATCTCACTATGTGTTTTGTCAAATTTAGTATGAAATTTTATTAGTTTTTAGAAACAAGCTGCTCATCTCCTGAAAACAAGTTACAAAACCCGTTGAATAAGTGGTCATTTTTACTACGGAAGTTGTAAATCCCACTATACGTTTTGTCAAATTTAGCATGAAATTTTATTAGTTTTTACAAACAAGTTGTTTATCTCCTGAAAATAGGTTGCAAAACCCATTAACAAAGTAGTCACTTTCACTACAAAAGTTGTAAATCACAATATGTATTTTGTAAAATTCATAATTAACTACATGTATAGTAAAATTTACCATTCACATAGTGGAATTTACCATTCACGTAGTGGGATTTACCAAAAACCAGCAGACATATGACAGCAGTTACGTAACGTAATTGCTTGTCATTGTTTTCTGATTTCCACTTCATCTTCCCCGCAGGTTCACTCCCTCTCTCACTACAAATCCTCTTTCTCACAACAAAACCCACAAAATCAACAATCTCTACAGAATGGTGATGCGAAGGAGTAAGATAATAGCATTTCCAACATTCTTCTTTCCTTCTTCCCGCATTTCATCACCGTCGGTCTTCCTCTCTCCTTTCTCTCACTGCGTCGCTTTCTTCCTCTCTCCTTTCTCTCACTTTCAGACAGGGTATTTTGGTCTTTTGGCCAAAAATCTGAATTCCAGATTGGTACCCAATCCCCTATATGTCATTTTGCTTATTCAGGTCCCTTATTTGTCTTTTTGGAATTCAGGTGGTATTTTATTGTCATTTTCCCATTTTCCTTTCTATCAGCTTATTTGACCCTTAAAATAACTTCTCTAAAAAATTTCAAATCAAAAGTCAACTCCTAGTTATTTTTCTTAAATTTTACCAGAAAATAGTCCTTAGTTAAGGATTTTATACCCCAGCTAGTATCTTCTCTTCATCAAATAATTATTCTAAAATTTTCATATCAAATATAAACCTCTAATTATTTTTCCTTAAATTTTCTAAGAAATAGGCCATTTCTATTCTAAAAATTAACTTTAAAATTATTTAAGCTATTTTTGGGGAATAAACTTTTTCATAAAATTTTTAAGCCCTCAAAATTCATATTCCATAATTTTTCCCATTTTATTTAGGCTCTAAATAATTTTTAATGAATTTTTTTTGCTTCTTGAATCAGAAAATCCGAGATGTTACAATAGCAAATTTGAAAATCACTTTCCAAATGTATATTTCGTTTTATTATTTCTAATAAACTAAAAACAATAGAATATAAATATAAATGAAAAATACTGAAAAAATGATTTTTTGGACAATGTTATTAAACTGGCAACACACAAGTTTGATATGCCTCTACTAAATCATACTCTTCCAATCCTAAATATGAGACTCATTTTGTAGTGTAAATTATACTATAAATTGGTTCTTACATTTAGAATAGGAGGTGTATGATTAATTGTATAATGCTATTTAAATGAGAATCTCAAAAGACTAACATATTATAGAATCGAGTCGTAAAACAACACACCATGAAATTAAAACAAGTGCAACTCTGTCATAAAAAATATTGGTTTTCTTTATTCTTGGTTCATTTTTTCACTTCTGTATCATGTGACTTGTCTCCTCAGTTGCAGGAGCTGGTTAAAAACTGAAAGGCCATAGTTGATCTCTCTGTTGCTTTGATTTTTTGTTTGGCTTCCTAGCTTGTCTCATTTTTGTTCATAAATGCATTGATCGTTAGGAAGCCTAAGATGTTGTATATATATAATTGGCTTAGTTAGTTTGCAAAATAAAATAATTAAGGATTTTGTATGATATGGAGAACCATTCGGTATATTTAATGTAAATTTTAGTGAATGGTTATTAAGTTCTTTTAATTACTAATTATAGTTTTTAAGTTCTCCCCATATTACCTGCCTTCAACATGTTTTGCTACTTTATATCTAGTTGTACGACACTATAGGATTGTTTTTATATTATAAAATATTTTGGTTTTAGTATGTTTATCTGGGGCTAAGCCATTGAGCAAATATTAAAACTTACCAGGTATACAAGTCTTGACCGGGCGCGTATAATTTGGGATGGAATATTCCTAAGCCCTTCGTGGTGTTTAATGATGGGATCCCTAAGCCTTTACTGGCAAACATTGATTTAATGACTAGCATAGAGTCTTTTGGTTGAGGCGTTATGGGTTGGCTACCAAAAGGGTCTTAGAATTAATATATAAATGTGACTTATTTTATCATTCATGTTATTAATTTACTTATATTTCATTATATTGCATTTATTTACAAATGTTCTCCAACTTGAAATTTTGAGAAGTTTGCCAAAGACGATAAAATGAAGAGAATGATTATATTGGAAGAGAAGGAAGATTTTTCTTTTGATGCGGATGACTGTCAAAAACTTGTGGCCGTCGAGAACGACAATTTATGCGTTTGAACATGAAACCCACAATCTCAAAACGGGTGAAGCAAGACTAATGATCAATGTAAAAAAATTATAATATAAAATTTTCAGAAAACCCACTATTCATATATCATAAATAGTACCATTAATATCAAACACCATGCAATGTAGTATTATATTATGTCTTTTCAATAACACACCCAAGTGCGCACACGAGAGTCAAAGTCCTGCCTATCAGTCATTTAAACACTACATATCTTTAGCAAAAAAATATATTTATCTATCTTTTATAAATCATTCAACGCAGAAGTGTTCTATTTGTTAGAAAAGGAAGAAACAATATAATAAAAGCTTCAAACTTATGCAGCTATCACAGAAAAGTGAGCAAGTCAAAAAAACGAAAAATAAGGATTACAGTTATCATTATTTTACACATAGTGCTGCAGTAAAGGCTGAATAAAATCAGCAAGGGCCAAGGGAACATAGATTTTCAAGGACGGGACACTAAAATGTGCTACCAAGCTTCAAACATAGGTTCCTGCTTTTATACTACTTGGAGGACGGAACATAGGGTTTGAATGATGGTGAGAATGAGAAGTATGATTCCAGCAATAGAAGCCACTGTTTGCCAGGGTGTCTTACAGTAATCTTTCCTCAAAGTTGCCTTTCTCTTGTGCCAAGGATCTTCATAAAACTCATTCAAACTTTTGGAAATGATAAGCAATTTTTCATTGAAACCGTAACAAGTTATATTTTTCCCAAGACCATTAATTAATGCAGCAACCTCATTGGCATCACCTAGCAAGTTGTTGATAATCTTTTCATGAGCGAGAACCTCCACATCCTTATTCGTGTTAATTAGGTTGTCCAATACAGCAATATAATCACAAAAATATGTTTCAGACGGATAATGACACTGTTCTAAAGCCATCATATTACGGAACAAAAATTCAGTCTTATCATCAACATGAATTTGAGGAATCTTTAGAACAGGTCTTGAAAATTCCAAGTCTAGTAAACACTTGCTTGTGCTTACCTCCAACTTCACTCCTGCCTCTTGTCTTGAAAATTCCAAGTCTAGTAAACACTTGCTTGTGCTTACCTCCAACTTCACTCCTGCCTCTTGTAACTCATTTGCACTATACCTAAGCATGTCGTTGGAGGGATTCCTTTCTAGTTGGGTTTCCCGTAAGTAAAATAATCTAAGAAGATCTGTGAAATGCTGTATCTTGTGATTAGGCCCTAACTCTTGCTCGTTATGACGACCAAAGTAAGAATATGTAAGATCAAGAAATGAAGGGAGATCACCTCTACGGTCATGAGGAAAGGCCATATTGTATAGCGCTTCAAGGAAAGAGAATGGAAGTTGATTCTCAAGTAAAAGCAAATCATCACGTATATCTTCCGCCAACCGAGGTTGTGATAATTTATCGCCTTTTGTCTGAGGCTCATGGCCCATAATAAAGAGTTCAATGATGAAAGCAGAATCCACTAATACTAGTTTCACAAGACACTTCTTATTATAGTTGATGCTCTCAAAATAAGAAGCACGGACCATTGGCTCAGACTGTTTTGCTAAGTTAACCAAACTGTCCAAGCCTATCTTAGCTCTTTGTGCAAATCTTTTAAACATTATTTCTTTGTGCCTCTCCATACCTCGCAGCCTCTTATCACCATGATGGAAAGGACCAATGGAAACAACCTTAGGAGTGTAAGCTTCCTCTTTTAGAAGACGGATCGTTGGGGGCACCCTGTAGATACAACACAAAGGTGACAAGAGACCATCTTCACTAATCTCTATCATTGCTTTTATGTCTATGCTGATCGCCTCATCTTCCATCTATATATCAATTTAGATTGAGAATCAGAAGGAAAGGAAAAATTTCACATCAGCAAAGACATGAATGTGATCAGAAAGCAGAAAGAAAAATCTGACCTTTTTTGTGCGAAAGAATAGTTTGACTTTTTTAGTAGAATAATAAAAATAATTAAATAACTTGACAGTAAAAAATATTGGGAAAATCGCAAATAAAGATTGTGGAATTACAAAAATTACACATGGAGACCAATTCACAAAAATTATTGTCAAAACCCATACTATTGTTGTCAAAACTCATATTAATATTGTCATGAGTTCTAATTTATAATTTTTCTAATTTCACAGTCTCTATTTATGATTTTTCCAAAAATATTTCACTTATCTAACTTTTTTAATTCTTCATTGGAAGAAGGAAAAAAAAACATATTGAAGGCACGTGATAAACAACCTCCTGTATATTGTAAGATAGCTCACCAAACCAAAGCAACGAACTTATGAATGAAAAATAGATCACATTTCTTATACTTATTATATCAAATTTTTCAATCACATAGTGATGTGCCATATTTTTTCATGCAGGTTTATAATTAAATAATAATATTTAAAATTATGATATATAATTATGTGTGATTGAAGAACTTGATATAATAATAGATATAAGAAAATTGATCTAAGTATTTTAACTGAAAATTATTCATTTTTTAAATCTAGTTTGAAAACCCATTTTAAAGACAGAAACTTTAAATGACGCCTCATCACTTATTTATATTGGTAAAGTACTAATAATTAAAAGAAAGATGCCTCCGCGATCTATTCGTGTTCTTAATAATAACTTACTTGTATTCTCATAAAATTGTTTATAACTAAAACCAGATATAGCTAAAGAAAAGGGTACAGAAAAAAAGAGAAAACAAAAAGGCCGCAATGGGGTATTAAACACCAACGAAAGGCACAGGATGCATACTTGCAATCTGACAAATGTAAATATATGTTTGAAAGGTGAAACAAAATAAGGCTATTAAAAAAGTCTAATAGTTGAGAATTATATAAACAGAAGCAACCTTAATAATAGTAAGCAAAAAGCAAAGCATAGGAAACAAGAAAATGCTTCAGAATTGAAGAAAGAGTAGTAAAGGATGATGCATACGTACATGTTGTTGTTCTGAGGAATTGGAGGATAAATTTGTAGCCAGAGGTGAGAGAAGTGGTCTCTTCAGCTCCACCATTTGTTGACCACTCTCATCAGAAGCAAATGTTTGATTCATTTCTCAGTATGTATTACTTTTGCAGATATGAAGGAAGAGAGGAAAGTTAAAAACAGAGGAGAGGATAAGATGAGAGAAGTTGAGATGGACCACGAGAGAGTTGTGTGTGATGTTAGGTAGGGTAACATAGAAGGTACGTACCTTGAATGCAAAAGACGCAGCGAGCTGATCACAGATAAGTAGAAGGAGTAGACAGAACAGAGTAGAGGGAGATGGAGAGAGGAGAGGAGAGGTTTTTGAAATGGAGGGAACTGAGGGAGTGTTGTTGGTGTGTCAAATGGGTCGATGGGCAGACGAAGCAGAGCCACACTATTTATACAGGCGAAAAGCCTAAGACCTCTTGTGCCGCGTGTGCAACCATATGTGTGTGTGTGAGCCCCTTTCATTTGCAATTGCATGGCCCTCAGTTTCTCGTGAGAGACAAGGTTTATTATTCTCCAACTTCAGTTTTTGTACACTCATTTTCTACTAGAGGTGATAAACCAAGCTAACGGTGTGAATAAGGACCAACCCATTACAGTGCGGGTTGGAGTAGGCCGCACCTTAGAGGGTCGGTAAAATGCTAGCTTGGCGGGCCCGCCAGCCTGCTTTTTTCTTCATATTTAAAATACAATTTTTTTTCTAATTTTGAAAAACAAAACACAAAAAAAGAATGTTCTTTTATATAACCGTATGCTGAGTTTCATTTTTATACAACCACCTAATTGTAATTTCGAATTGAGTAAAATAAATAAGATAGTATTTTATAGTTAATGTTGTAATGTTGTGCATTATCCTCATTATTTTCGGTCAGTGCCTATGATAATCTCTCAAACTTCTTGTCAATTCAACTTATTTTAACACTCTTTTCCGGGTTTTGGAAGCTAATTGTATAAAGTTATTCTCTTAAAGCTAGAAAATATGGTTTGAAAAAGTAAACTTTGATTTATACTAATAAGTGGGGATTATTTGTGCAAGGCTTCCAAGATTCTTGTTGTAGAAAATAGCAAGAGCTGGAAGATGAATGACAAAGAGAAAAATTCAACCAATTTTGGTTGATTAGAGGAAGATCAAGGACCCAGAATGAGTAAAGATGGAAGACTGAAGGTAGATAGGTTTAAAAAGCACTATCCGCTACGGTGCCTCAAGCAACCCGTGGCGGCATCTCCAACAGAACGAGAGGAGAGGCATTCTGTAGAAGGCACCATAGCACCTATCCATATCCAGCACGGTGCCCATCCCTTGCCAAGAAGGTCCCATTCTATGTAATCCATCATGGCATTTATCCCTTGCAGCTTTGCGTTTTGCATTGTAACTTAAAAATTAGGACATATAAAAGGAGGAACTCGTGATTTTCGAGCATTCTTCCACTTGGAGGCTTATTTGGAGGTGTTCTCATCTAGGATTTGGAGGTTTTGAAGCTTGGAAACATTGGGCTTGAAGTTGCAAGAGATTGGAAGCTTCTTCCTTCATTTTTCTTGTTTTTCTTCTCCTCTTCTCCTTTGTTTGTGTAATGGCTATGAAATGTCTATGTATTTGTAGCTCTTTGCTGAACATGTGTAGCTAGAGTAGTCATTCTAGGGTTATTTGGATCTATTGTATGGATTAAGAGTTATTTTAACTCTCTCTTTAATATTAATGATAATGTTATGTCGTTTTTATCTTGAGCTTAATGCTTCCTTGTAATAGGCCACCATTTGGAATGATTTGTTGATTGGTTGAAGCTTGAGAAAGTTAAATCAATCTTTGAATTTGGGTAAAAACATGCTAGACCGAAAATCTATCCTATTAAATGGATGGTTTGTTGATAGAATAAAGATATATTTATTGACCTAGCATTGTCCAAAAAGGATTTTGGTTTTCAAAGTGTAATCTTTTTAAATAAAAGCAAGAGACTGTGAAGTTTTACTGAGATTGCAAAACTTGGTTTTGACTTGGGAAAGCGTGATCAATATTTGTGAACCTTAGGCTAACCTAACTTATCGTTAAACACTAAATGAGAAATTACTAACCAAGTTTTATGAAGTACAATAGTAAGAAATAACCCTCGATCCTTATTTGTCTCAAAGTCAAGTTTATTTTATTTCAAGTTTAATCTTTGTTTTCACAGTATATTACACAACTTCATTTACAACAATTATTTCACTTAACCTAATCAAGAGCACAACTGTAATTTTTAACTCGTCTGGCCTTGGTCTTTGAATGAATGATACTTTTTATACTACTTGCGACCCATCCACTTAGGGTTAAGCTAATCGGCGAATAGCCTATAATTAATAGTATAGTCAAAGTAACGAAGGCTCAATCTAAGTTGAAAAATGTTAACATTCAATATAAAGAACTATAATAGTACAGAAAAACTGAAATAAAAATACCCCTGACAAGAAGAATGTATAGTAAAAAATAGAGACACAATTTTAGTGATAAGAAAACCTTTATAGTATAGTGGTAAATTAACCACTATACTAAAAATGTTGAAGCTGGACTTCAGTCTTAAACTTGGATGGTGGACTAGTGGATTGGGATAAGATAATATGATGTGGTGACTAATTTGTCTCTTCATCGTTTTCCTTTAGTTTTTGAATAAAATTAAACAACAAGAACAAAAACAATAATAATTCTCTTTTCCATTTGTGAAATGAAGGATGCCAACGTAGTTAATGCCCCGGTAGAAATATTAGTAATGCGTGTATTCATTTCATTGGCTGATGTCTTCTACGTCATTTTATGACCGCATCTCTTCCTTCGTCGTCTTAAGATGTTTAGTATGAGATGTTTTTGGTTGGGGGTGGTGGGTAGATGATTTCTAATTCATTCAAATATTGCCAGTAGTAAGGAATATGTAAAAACTACGGAAGTGTTCCCTTCTTTTAAATATAAAAATTAATTTATAAGATTGATTTTAAGTTTAATTAACAAGTAGAATTAAAAACTTTTAAGTTTAATTAACAAGTAGAATTAAAAACCTCCTAATTTGGATTTTAATTATACATGCCGAAATTAATTATGAACCTAAAATCAAACGTACACCTTTATACATGCCAAAATCAACTATGAACTCAAAATCATAGTTGTCTCATAAACTACTATTACCAACTTTAATTTTCAATTCTGTTTCTCAATCATCAATCAATTTTATTATTAATTTTAGGTTCATAATTTTATCATTTCTTTATTTAATTTAAATATACATACCCATTTATGTTAAGATTATTATTTTATATTTAATTCACATTTAGATCTCTCTAGTTTCTTTTATCTTTTATTTTATAATGAATTCCAAATGGTTGATCATTTAATTTCCTTTTATTTTGTCTTATGTCTTACTCTTTTAGTTTCTTTTACCTTATTACCAGCACTCAAAGTCTCAAATGAGGATTGGGATCTTATAGGCATTGTTGTCAAACTTGTAAATTGACTCTCTGAGTTTAATGTTTTCGCATTTTCAGCTTACAAAATCATTTCAACTTGTTTTTAAACTATGTTAACTTTAAACTCGATTGAACCTGCAAGTTTACTGACCAAGTTTATGGATTTTACGTTTTCAACTTATAAAGTCATGTCAACTCACTCTTAAAATTATATTAAATTTATTGATTTGATTATGTGTTGAGATATGGTATGCTACAAGTGAATATTTGCGACAAGAAATGAATCCTAATTTTAGGATGACTGACCCTTTGACTTTATACATGAATTTCATAGAAATTTCTTCGTTGAATATGATAAGTTATGAATATTGATGGATTTAATTTCAGTTATTTGAATTTAAAATATATTTAAATAAAATTTTTGTTATTTTTAATATTTTAATTATTTAATTATATAATTTTGATACCAATTTATTAATAAAAACAAAGTTTTATAAGTTTACGATTCGAGTTTACAATCCAAGTTTATATCCCTATCACAAGTTTGCTTAAACTTTTAAATTTGACAACCTTAGTTATAGGGCTTGCTGGTAACCCATTTATGTTAAGTGCATCAACCACGTTTACAAAATTTTTCTCACAAATTTATTTCATATTTTGTAAATTAAATTGAAAAAATGCTTTCGAAGGATCATAATAGATATAGTTTACGTTGACCATGCCGTGCTCAGCGAATTTATGAGCCCATCCCCTAAAAACTATTGTTTTGGGATGAGATATCCACGCCCTCCTCTTTTTCTTTTTAACATTTATTAATTTATTTTTTTATTTATTTGTGTTAACTTGTATTTAGCAGTTAAATATTTTTTCAGCAACATTTAGAATCCGAAATTAATTAAATTTTAATACATTATGTATCCTGAAATATTTTTTAGTGACATCCAATATTCTAAATTAATTAGTTTTTAAGTGAATTCATCATCTTGAAATATTTTTCAATAGCACCCAATATCATAAATTAATTAATTTGTATTGCATTTAATATCCTTAATTAATTAATTTCTAGTATATTAGAGTATTTTCTAATTTTTAGTACTTTTAGGTGCTAGATGTATTAAAAAGTAATTTATAATACTGGGTATTATAGGAAAAATATTTCAAGATACTGTATGTAGTAAAAAATAATTAATTTGGGATGCTTGGTGTTACTAAAAAATAGTTCATGATGGTAGATATTCTAAAAATTAATTAACTCAAGATATTAGGTCCTACATTAAAAGTACTTTAGACTGCTAAATGTACTAAAAAATAATTAATTATAATATTAAGTACTATTGAAAAAGTACTTCAGCGTGCTAAATACATTAAAAATTAATTGATTAGGATACAAGGTGTTGCTAAAAGAATATTTTAAAATATTAAATACACTAAATATTAATTAATTTGAAATACTAGGCTTACTGTAAAAATATTTTAAAGTGCTAGATGTATTAAAAATTAATTAATTTAAAATATTGAGTATTGTTAAACAAATATTTTAGGAGACTAAATTCAACTTAATTTAAATAAAACAAAAAAATTACCCCAACAAAGATTTTTTTTTGGGGGGGGAGGGGGGGTCCCATCACTACCCGGTGCAGACCGGGTCGCCTGGGTAAGAGCATGGCATTCGGACTCTCGGTAAATAAGTTTTTTTTTTTTAATTTTTTATCTGAAGACTCTCAATAAATAAGCTGCGGGGGTTGCTTGTGTTGAGCAACTTGATAACATGGGGCAGGCTGTTCCCGCACATTCAATAAGCAGAAGCTTAAAGACAAAAGTGCTGACGCAAGAGATGAGATCATAAGATGACCTAAAAGAATTAACCAATGAAATTAGTGACCTATATAAATAAATAGTTTAAATCTCTGTTAAGAGAAGTATTAACATATAGTATTCAATAAGTAGGATTGTCTTGTTATTTATAAAAAAAAAAAATTATTTTTTTAAAATATTCTTATTAATAAAATATATTAACTAAAATTATCATTTGATGAAACATTTAACATTTGCAGTTATTATAAAGATTATTTTAGAAAAAATAGATAAATATTAAAGACGATAATATGGATTGAATTCTTATATTTAGTACTAAAATAAATATCAAATTAGTTATTATATTAGGTAGCAGATTTGTGGATCAAATATTGGGTCCATTTAACTTTCCAAATCAACTTATATGTATCACATAAAATCTATCAAAAGAATTACATTATTATTCACAGTAGTAATTAAGGAAACCAACCTATCTTCAAAGCTGTGAAATGGTCTGTTGATGTAGCTAAGCTCAGATTGACAAAGACTTGGATCCACATGTTGGGGGGCAGGCCACCGGTGAGAGGCGGATGATGGTCTGTTTTCTACATCATTTCTCTCATTTCCCTCCTCATTTCATTCTTACCATTTGAGCAAAAAATGAATACTTTGATATTCAGTATTTTATAAAAGCATCATGTTTTCTAAAATATTTTTTAGTAACACCTTATCCCTCAAATTTCAAACCATAAATTTTGGTTCTTCTAGGAACAAAATGGTTCATATTTTAATTGAATTATAAGGAACAATGTTTTATATGAAAAGAAATTTGAGGGACCAAAACCTATTATTTAAAATTTGAGGGACCAAAACTAAAATAAGAGTAAACTTGAAGAACCAAAAATTATATTAATCCTATACTTTTTTAATAAATAGTCTTGTAAATTATTGAAGGGAAAAGAGTTGATGTTTTTATCCCTTTAATTAATAAAGGTAAAAATAGAATCTTGAGAGATTTTATAATCAATTTTATTGAGATAACCATAGTTTTTAGGTTCATAATAAATTTTGTAATGTATAAGGTGCTTGGCAACTTGTGAAATAACCATCACTTTGAATTCGTAATCGATTTTGACATGTACAGCTTTTGGTTTTAGGTTCATAATTAAGTTTAGTGTGTGTGTATATAAATGTTTCAAGTCTGTAATTTATTTTCACATATATAAAAGTGTTTAAATAGTTAATTTTAAGGGAAATTTTTAAAAAAAATGATAATTGAATTTCAAAAACTCAAAAAAGTTACCTAAATTTAACAAATTCCAAATCAATCATAATGACTAAATTGAAATTTTGAAATGTTGGTAAATTTAAAATGTTGTCCTTTATTATTTTTGTTCAAAAAGTCCCAGGTCATCTAACTGGTCAGCTAGCGACGACAGGCTGTCAAATCAGTGTTCCAACAGCCTGCTAACTACTGGCACTGTAGTTCAGATGACTGATAAATTGAGACTTTTTTAACATTCTTAATGTGATTGATAATGCTTATAATAATATCCACAACTCCATTAACATCATTATCAGCATGTTTTTCAGGTTTTTGAACTGTGATTTTTTAAGTATTTGTAACATAATTAATAACTCTTATAATAATATTTATAACTTCATTAATGCCATTAATCACTTTATAATTTTGACTTTTATAATTGAAAACTTCCCTAATTTTAAGATAATTATAATTTTCGCTTTTATGATTGCTTATTTTTATTAAAATCCGAACAGGCCTGTTATATACATTTCCCCTTCTTTGAAAAGTCAAATAGGAAAAATGTACGCCCACATGGTTAAGTTCTTTCCTTTAACCTCGATGGGCATATCTTCTATCACAAGAGAGTATATTATCAGAATATTCAAGGTCTGGTCTTAGAATATCCATTCATCTTCTAGTTACTCTTTTTTTTTTTCGGCGTTAAATTTGAGTAATCTAAATTTATATTGAAAAGTTTATATATTTTTTTTAAATTTTTAAGCTTAAATATTATAATTTTGACATTATTGTTTAGTTTTATTTTATATTTTTCTCCAAAAAATTTTTGAAAACAATATTTTAAGTTCAGAAAATATTTTTTTTGGGTGAAACTTTCTTCAACCTTCAATTCGAAACTTAATCCCACTTAACAGATAGAAGTCATTTTCTGTACACTTATTGCTCGTCAGCTCATGAAAATTCGAACTTGTTGGAAGAAATTAAAAAAACACGACTTGACCCACTTATTATAAATTTATAATATGTTTCTCATTATTGGTGGTCATTTTCTTCCAATATGGATCAAAGTCTTCGTCTACCTGAGCCCGCATCCAAAGGGCCGTGATTAGGTTAGTATCAGTAATTGCTGTGAATAATAATATAATCTTTTTAATTATAAATTTTATGTGATATATAAGTTGATTTTAAAAGCTACATGGACCCAATGTTTAATTTGAATAGGTTGATATAGATTAACATACATTTGGGTCCTCATTCAATACTCATCACTTCACTGTGATACAATTCAGATCATTTAAATTTATAATAAGTGGGTCAAGGATTAGTATTTCGCCTCACTTTTGTTAATATTTCTGTGTTTTGAATTTTATATGCTATATGAATGATTTTATCTTTTAAATATAACGAATAAAAAGTATTAAATATATTGACCATAAAATATGTTTCATATATCTATTTTTACAATTCTTTTCAATAAAAAACATGAGCTTCAATGTGCGCGAGCCACCTTCAATTGTTACAAGGATACCTCACCCAACTGCAGCATCTTATTTGTGAGCATTAAAATGTGTGTCTCTATGTGTTATATATTTACCGTCATATAATTTAAAATTTATTTTTCATGAGAAAAATTATATTAATATTAATATATATAATAATTCAAAATTATTAAATACTTTAACACTAAAAAATTAAGTAAAATCCGGTAATCTCTCATATGCTTTACTAAAATTATAAAAACCTCCTATTTATTTTCAAAACATACATTTAATTCTAATTTTTAACATCATTAGGAATAAATTTTAATAATAGTATAATATTTAAAATTTATTATGGACAATGCAAAGCTGTAAACTATTTAAAAATAGATAAAATAATGATTTTATAATATACTGAATATAAAACTATTCATTTTTTGATCAATGGTAAGAATGAAATGAGGGAAAAAAAAAACAGAGAGAGAAATGATGCCGAGAAGATCCATATTTGCCCCTCACTGGTGGCATTCCATTCAATATGGATCGAAGTCTTTGTCAATCTTAGCTACATGGACAGACTATTTCACAACTTTGAAGATAGGTTGGTATCCTTAATTAGTACTACTGTGAATAATAATGTAGTTCTTTTGATTTTATGTGACATATATAAGTTGATTTGAAAAGTTAAATGGCCCAATATTTGATCCACAAATTGAATAGGTCGGAATAGATATATTTTTGTTATGTGCATATCTACTAGCGGAATTCGAACCAGCAGCTATATGAGTTAATTCTCTAACAAGTAATCAAAAGTCTCATACAAAGAGATTCCTGAATCCTCATTAGTATATTATTCCCATGAGAATATTCTCAGACAGGTTTCTTTCCTTTAACCCGGACGATTTATCTTCTGTCAAATGAGAGCATTATCAGAATATTCAAGGTTGGTGTTAATGTATCCATTCTTCTTCCTCTCTTTTTTCTTGGGATTAAATTTAAATAATCTAAATTTATATTTGAACATTTTATATCTATTTTTTTTATTTTATATTTTACCCAAAAACATTTTAAGAACGGCAATTTTAAATTTAGAAAATATCTTTTGTCTTTTGGTGAAACTTTCTTCAGCCTTCAATTCAATGCTTAATCCCACTTAACGAAAAGAAGTCATTTTCTGTACATTCATTGCTCAGCTCATGAAAATTTAAAGTTGTTGAAAGAAAAGAATACGACCTGACATACTTCATTATAATACGCTCCTCAATGGTAGTCATTCCTTTAAATTTACCCTAATTAAAAAAAATTCTCTTTTTACATTTACAAATCATTCTCATCTCTTTCTCTCTTTTTTACCCTTTCTAATGAGAATTACATAAAAATAAGATTAATAAATGATCATTAAATACTTTACAAGTGACTTATATTTAAAACCAAAAGTTTCTCCTACAGGTAACTGATAATAACAACCGTATTCGGTCTTATTTATAAATTTTAAATTTGGAAAGGAATGTGGTTTATTTTATAAATTTCAATTTGGGTTTATCTCAATATTTAATATATTTTTTCAATTTATCCTTGATTATTATTCTCTTTCATTTGCCACACACCTCTCATTATATTTTCTCATATACTCGCTTTTTTTCCTTTTCTCACTTATTATAAAGGTATATTTGTTTTTAAAAAAAGAGCACATTTTTACTTAGTTGTTATTTTTAACTAATTTAATTTATTTTTTGGTATTCCCAATTCAGTCACTTAAAACTTATAATAAAGAGAAAAGAAGAGATAGATATGACTTGGTGGAGTATTTATGGACAGAGCTGGAGATGGCTCGTACTGGAGACGTACGACTCTGATCCATATTGAATGTGAGGGAGTGGGTAACATATAATAACTGGGGCTGTGCTCCTTTCTCTGTATTGAATGACAGCCGATCATATCAACACTGATTATTTGGATTTGATATTTACAAAACTAATCCTCCATTCTTAATTGTAAAGCATCTTTCAATCTTTTTAATTTATAATATATAATGTGTCGTGTAATATAATGAGGGTTTCTTATTTTTACTTCATACTTTTTTAATAAATAGTCTTGTAAATTATTGTAGGGAAAAGAGTTGATGTTTTTATGCCTTTAATTAATAAAGCTAAAAATAGAATCTTGAGCGATTTTATAATCAGTTTTATTGAGATAAAGATAATTTTTTGGTTCATAATTAATTTTATAATGTATAATGTGTTTGGCAACTTGTGAAATAACCATGATTTTGAATTCGTAATTGATTTTGACATGTATAGCTTTTGGTTTTAGGTTCATATTAATTTTAGTATGTGTATATATATATATAAATGTTTCGTTTTAAGTTCATAATTTATTTTCACATATATAAAAGTGTTTAACTAGTTAATTTTAAGGAAAAAATTTAGAAAAATGAAAGTTGACTTTCAAAAACCCAAAAAAATGTTAGTAAATTTATAATGTTATCTTTTATTATTTTTTTAAAAAAGCCTCAAGTCACCTCATTAGTCAGTCAGCGACTGATGTCGAAGCTCTGATGGGCTATCATCGTCAGAGTTCCAACAATCGGTTGGCTGCTAGTCACTGGAACAACAACCAATGAATTGAGATTTTTTTAACATTTATAATATGATTGATAATTTTTATAATGATATTAATAACTCCATTAATTTCATTAAACGTGTTTTTTAGGTTTTGAACTATGATTTTGTTAACATTTGTAATGTAATTAACAATACTTACAACGATATTTATAACTCTATTAACGTTATTAATCACTTATAATTTTGGCTTTTATAATTGATTTTTTTTAAAAAAAAATCCGAACAGGCCTGTTATATGCATTTCCTCTTCTTTGAAAAGTCAAATAGGAAAAATGTGCGCCCAAATGGTGTCTGCTGGGCACTTACTGAAAAAGTTTTTCATGGGATAATAGTCCTAAGGATGGCGATATTAAATATACTGAAATGAAATGAAATTTTTGTAAGCATATCATAATCATTAAATTTTTTCGACTCTATCATGTATTTTCAGTTTTTATTTCTTGATTTTAGGCCCCTTTTTTATCGTATTATGTGACATATTTTTTTTTTCATGTACTACTTTCATTTACTTGCCCTTCTTTTTTTATTATTAATTATTGATTATTGATTATACCATTTATTGATTCTTGTGATCAAATTTGGACTATTTAGAATTTGATATGAGTTAGTCAAATTTAAAGTTTTCAATCTGTACTTTTTTAATAATAAATATATTTTTTAAGAAGCTTTAATTATAAAATTATTTTTTATTTTAAATTCACTAATAAAAATGAGCACGGCCACTTTTTCTTTTCTCTTGGAAACGGGCAGAGTATGATAAGATGGATTGCCTTCCTGAGGCTGAATTGCGTTAATTGTGGTGATCTCTTTTACCATGGTTGTTTGTGTGGTTGAATGAACGGGCGCTGCTTGTTAAAGCGTTAAAAATATTTATAAATATATTTTATGTAAATTGAGATAAAATTTTTCTTATATATTTACTTCATATTTCATAAATTATAATTAGAAAATTATTTATAAGCTATTCCAAACAGCCCAATATGTTTCTCATATATTTGTATCAACTTCTCAGCCTTTTTGTCTCAGTTTTTTTTTTCTGATCCCATTTTCATCATTGAATTAAAAACAATAGTTGAGATTTAATATCTAGAAAAATTAAGATTATAGTAATGAATTTAAAATATTAACATTTGTTCTAGACAATTCACAACCGCAAACTACCTAAAAATACAAAAAAATAATAATAATTTTATAAAACATTGAATTTCAACCATTCATTTTTTTTTGGGATCATGAGAAGAAGAAAATGATTTTAACAAAAAACATGAGCCGGTGGCATTACATAGTCTTCGTCAATCCAACATGGATAATTTTTGCGTGTGATATGTACGTTGATTTTAAAAGCTAAATAATGGACCCAATGCTTGGTCCACAAATTAAATAGGTTGACGTAGATTGATATATAAATGCACGCATTTCTCAACAAGCATTGGTCTGAATCAAAATGGCTTTAAATCATGGGATCTTAATTTTGAGTCCGTGTAATGGTAAAAAACACTATTAACTTATTAAGAGAATTATCCTGGTTAAAGTCGATTTGACCCAATCAAATATGCATAAGAAGAAAAATAAATAGATATACACACATTTATTTGCATGCCCAAAAGTAGGAGACTAGTAATATAAGTGTCTCCATTTCATTGGCTAATGTCTTTAAAGTCATTTTATGACCCCATCGTCTCCGCGGTCAGTCTTGAGCCTTCTGCTTATTTAATGCGCAGGAATCACCTGTGGCGCGCTATGAAATTACTCACCAAAGTACCCGTATGTCTGTATAATGTAAGAACTTAGTTAATTTTTCTCACATATTAAAAAATAAAAGTTTACTCATTAAATTTGTTTTAAAATGATAGAGTTTTCTTGTTTTATCCTTAAAAAACGATAAGTTTGTATTTAATATCACATTTTTATTATCTCTCATTTCTCTCATATATTTAATAAGAAAGAAAGTGAAAAAAATCATATTAATTATCCTAACAACGTCTTATATTTTGGATCGTAATTTTTTTCTAACAAATATTTTATATTATGGATCAGAGGGAATAATATCACAACATAGTGGTTAAGGACATCTAACATATGAACCTATGTTAAAATATGTCAGCTAACATAGGGTCAGTTTAAATTTTAAAATAAATCAATAGTATCTTCAATCTTTAATATAAGAACTCGTTTGACTTTTATTTTAATTTTAAATATAAGATCTTAATCCACTTTATTTCTCATATTTATTTATTTTTTAAAATAATTCTTGTAATAATGATAATTCTAGCTAATAATGATTAGTAAGGATATTTTAGAAAAAGATAATATCTATTTATTATAAATAACAAAATTAACAAATTTTTTTAATCTACTCAAATTAATCAACTAATTTTTATATTAAGAATAGAAAGTGATATATCATGTCATATATATACTTTAGAGACAAGGAGAAATTGGTCGTTTGTTTGGAGCACGATGGCACACAATTTATCGAACTTACAAAATAACACATAATCCCTATCCCAATGTTCCCAATTCACTTAATTATTTTTTATTAAGAAAGGAAGAAGAGAGGAACCAGTATTATGGGTTCATCGGAAAATTTGATTTTTAGTCTAACTTAAGCTAAGCCTAATTTCAAACCATCAAACCCAAACTTTATTATAATTTTTATACTGAGTTGCACAAATTAAAACTGTTCTGAACTTTAAATCATCTAGAAATAACCATCTTAACCTTTAAAATTTAACAACAAACCTTTATAAGCTTTTCAATCTATGTAAATAACCCCTCATTATCACATACCCCTCATTGTGATCGACGCTTCAGTTATAAATAATTAACGAGAAATGAGTTGTAAACTATCCAATAACCAATTTTAATATGTAATATAATTGAGAATTGAGTTTTAAACGTCACATGATTAATTGTAAATCATAATCAATTTACGAATTATCTTATGTTGAACAATTTATGGATAAAAGAATATTTCACTTCATGTTTTATGCAAAAGTTTTTCGAACTTCATTTGTAGCCTTCCTTGATTTAGGTGATTAAGAAAGGAAGAAGAGAGGAACCGGTATCCTGGGTTCATCGGGAAATTTGATTTAGGTTCAAGGGCATTCTAGTGATTAAAAAAAATTAGTTCCTACGTGTAGAATGAGGAGTAGTAAAGCTTATTGAATGCTCGGAGGAAGATGATTCTATGGATCCAGCTGGTTCGTATTGAAGATGTCTCTGATGCATATTCAAAGCCAGAAAGTAAGGAACATGGTATAATAAATGTGGCACTGGTCCATTCTTTATTTTGAATGGACGGTTCACTGCAAGTCTATAACATGAAATCAAACCGTGGTTTAGAAAAGTGATTCTGGAGAATAGATTCTGGGAAGAATAGATTCTGTGAAGAATATATTTTGTAAAAAAGTGATTCTGAGAAGTGAGAGTGTTTGGATAGTTGTTATCAGAAGCACTTTTTATATATACAAATTACTAAAAAAAAGACATAAGTTAATATGATAATTACAGAAAAATAGATTTTATGATATATTTTAATTTGAAGGAATAAAATTGTTAATAATATATTTTTTACCAACATAATTAATAATACATAAGATAATATAATTAATAAATAATTAATGTGTATATATATTTATAAAATATAAGATTAAATATGTTTATCAAAAAATATGTTTATAAAAAAAATAACAAGATACATATCATATAGGCTCTCACACTCTCTCTTTTTTTTCCAAAAGCAAAAAAATTTTGCTTTTTCCAAAACCATGGTTTTGACCCAAAACCATGGTTTTGGTTTTTAGAGGGAGTGTTTGGGTGATTGACACCCCAAACCATGGTTCCCCAAACTATGGTTTGGGGTGTCACCCAAACACACCCTAAATGTGGTTATTTAGATTCGGTATTTTTATAATCAATCCCGCCGTTCTCATTATTTTTTTTATGAATAAAAATTTATATGAGTTGGGTCCCAAAAAAATATGTGTGCTTAATGAAAAACAGAAAAAAAGACTTTAACAAATCAATTGGAGGATATATATGCTTAATGAAAAAAAAAACCTTCAATAAATTAGTGCTTATCAGTTTCCTTAGGTCACATTCTTTCACTGCACATGCATAACACTACCTATCAAAGTATTACTCAGAATAGAATAGTAAATCATTTAAATCCTATAACTTTTTTTTTTAAAAAAAAAGGAGAAATCTAAAAAAACTCTTGTATTGGCGATGAAAACAAAATCTTAAAAATTGAAGAAAAATTTGTGTTTTGTGACTATCGATTCCAGAGAGGTTTATATAGGTTTTAAAAGCAGAAGAGATGTAACTAACTATAATTAAAGTGATATAGGAAGTAGTTTATATATTTTATTCAAAAGTATTTTATATTCTCTACATATATAGATATATCAATTTTTATATTAAACAGCAGAGATAGTATTAAAAAATGAGATTGAATGCATGGGCGCCACGGCCGACATTTTATAAGATTGCTCACCAAACCACTGCAACTTATTTAATATATCCTCATTGATGCTGTCAGTGACTATTTTACTATGGTTGTTTGTGAGGTTGAAAAACGTTTAAAAACATTTATAAACATGTTAATATGAATTGAGATAAAATTTTTATTACATATTTACTTCATATTTTATAAATTATAATTAAAAAATTATTTATAAACTATTTTAAACAACTCAATATGTTCCTCACATATTTGTATCGTCTTCTCATCTTTTTGTCTCAGTTTTTTTCTCTGATTCCATTTTCATTGTTGAATTAAAATAAAAAAGTTGATATTTAATATCTAGTAACATTAAGATTATAGTAATGAATTTAAAATATTAGCATTTGTTCTAGACAATTCACAACCGCAAACTGCCTAAAAATACACACACAAAAAATATTTTATAAAACATTGAATTTCAACTATTCATTTTTTTTTATCATGAGAAGAAGAAAATGATTTTTTTTTAAAAACAACATGAGCCGGTGGCATTCCATAGCTAAATAGAGTTAAAATAAGATGACGTCAATCCAAGCCTGCTCTTTGACCACTTTGAGGAGGTGGGGGCCGTGATTATGAGGTTGGTGTCCCGATCTGCTATGAGTAATAGAGTACTGTCATTTTTTTTTTCATAATTTTTGTATGTGATGTGTACGTTGATTTTAAAAGCTAAATAATGGACCCAATGCTTAGTCCACAAATTAAATAGGTTGACGTAGATAAATATATATGCACGCGTTTCTCAACAAGCATTGGTCTGAATCGAAATGGCTTTAAATCCCGGGATCTCTGGTAAAAAATAAATAGATATACCCACATTTATTTACATATACAAAAGTAGGAGATTAGTAATATAGGTGTCTCCATTTCATTGGCTAATGTCTTTTACGTCATCTTATGACCCCATCGTCTTGCGGTTCTGCTTATTGAATGCGCCGGAGTATTTTGTCTTGAATTTTTTTATTGCTTATTGAATGCGCCGGAATACCTTTGTTTTTTTATACGTTATTTTTGAATTTACCATTATTTACCCTTAATTTTTTCTTTATTTTTTTTATTTGTCTTACTATTATTCTCTCATATTTATCAATTTATATATAGGGGTATATTTAGAAAAAAACTGTATTTACTACATATTAATTGCTTTTAACTAATTTTAACTGTTTTCTTAAACCGTGTAATTTAGTGAAAGAATCTTATAAAAGGGACGGAGTATTATAATCAAGAAGATAGTTAACTTTTTTTATATTTAAAAATAAAAGTTTAATCATTAAATTTGTTCTAAAGCGATAGAGTTCGCTCATATATTTAATAAGAAAGAAGGTAGAAAATCACATTTAATTATCATGACAACGTCTTCTATTTTAAATCATAATTTCTTTTGACAAATGTCTTATATTATGGAGCAAACGGAGTACTATCGCAACATAGTAGCTAAGAATATCTACATATGAACCTATTTAATATGTCAGCTAACATAGCGTCTGTTTAAATTTTAAAATAAATCAATACTACCTCTAATCTTTAATATAAAAACTCGTTTGGTTTTATTTTGGTCATAATATAA
Organism: Neltuma alba; assembly: GCF_004799145.2. NCBI lineage: Eukaryota > Viridiplantae > Streptophyta > Magnoliopsida > Fabales > Fabaceae > Neltuma > Neltuma alba. The sequence goes on from NW_021632546.1 coordinate 367,955, forward strand.
TACCTCAATTTACGTTATCTCTCATATTTATTATTCATTTTTTTAAGATAGTCTTTATAATAATAGTAGTTTTAGCTAAACACTTGATTATAAAGATATTTTTAGAAAAAACAATATCTATTTATTACAAATAACAAATTTAACTAATTTTTTAATCTACTTAATTTAGTTATTAGCTTTGGAGGTGGTAATCATATCATATATAAGCAAGGAGAAATCGGTCGTTTGTTTGGAGCACCATGACACACAAGTTATTGAACTCACAAAATAACACAGTCCAATGCAATGTTCCCAATTTATTTATTTATTTATTTTTGGATTTTTAGTTTAACTTAAGCTAAGCCTAATTTCAACCCATCAAACCTAAACTTCATTATAATTTTTATACTGAGTTTCACAATTTAAAACTTTTCTGAACTTTAAATCATCTAGAAATAACCATTTTAACCTTTAAAATTTAACAACAAACCTTTATAAGCTTTTCAATCTATGTGAATAACCGCTCATTATCATATACCCCCTTAAACTTTATTTTGTGCGCGAGAGATGATTATCATATACCCCTCATTTGACGCTTGAGTTTATAAATAATTAACGAGAAATGAGTTGGTAAGCTATCCAATAACCAATTTTAATATGTAATATAATTGAGAATTGAGTTTTAAACTTCACATGATTAATCGTAACTCATAATCAATTTGCGAATTATCTTATGTTGAACAATTTATGGATAAGAGAATATGTCACTTCATCTTTTATGCAAAAGTTTTTGGAACTTCATTTATAGCCTTCCTTGATTTTGTTGATTAAGAGAGGAAGTAGAGAGGAACCGATATCATGGGTTCATCGGAAAATTTGATTTAGGTTCAAGGGTATTCTAGTGATTTTAAAATAAAAAAAAGGTTCCCGCGTGTAGAATGAGGAATAGTAAAGCCTATTGAATGCTTAGAGGAAGATGATTCTATGGATCCAGCTGGTTCGTATTGAAGATGGCTCTGATGCATATTGAAAGCCAGAAAGTAGGGAACATATAATAAATTTGGCAGGCTCCTTTCTTTATTTTGATGGACGGTTCACTGCATGTCTAAAGCATCGGATCATATTAATGTGGTTATTTAGGTTCGGTATTTTTTATAATCAATCTCACCATTCTTTATTACTCCTTCCGTTTCTTATTATAAGAGACATTTGATGCTTATAGTATGTTTTCATATATAAGAGATACTTAAAAGTTGTCTCTATTTTTTTGTATTGATTTCCCATTTTATCACTATTTATTTTGTCTCCAACTCATACCCTCTCTCCCTCCCACTTCTCTTTTTTTAATAATTTAATTGTTCTCTCTCATACTCTCTTCCTTATTAATGGCGGTATTGTTGGAAAAAAATATTATACTTTTTACACATTAATTGTCCTCAACTAATTCTAACTGTTTTTTTGATCAACGTAATTTGGTTATTTGTCTCTTATAATAAGGAACAGAGGGAGTATTTTTTTATGAATAAAATTTTATGTAAGTTGGGTTTTGAGAACTCGTTAAAGTGAAGGTATATTTCTAAATTCACAGAGCGTTTACAGAGGTATTCATAGATTGGTTGCCAATAAGGTTCTTAGAAGGCACAAGGATTGTTTTTAGGGTTAAGGTGCAATTTTAACAATAAAGTATTTCGCCAAGAGTATCTGGTACCATTTAGTTTTGAAAAGTGCAAAACTAGACACAAACATTTAAAAATGGAGCAATTTTACCATTGCTGTTAACTTGGTTAAACGTCCATCTCTTTTTTTGGCAGAAGGTCCCACTTGTTTTCACATTTCTCCTCTCTCTTCGTTATTATTCTTTCTCTTCATCTCTTTCGTTTCCACAGACTCTCCCCTGTCTTCCTCACTTTCCTTGGCATTCTATGGACTTCTTATATCATCTCCTTCATTAACCCGTGATGATTACTCATTTACTCCCTCATTTATTTTCTCTCCCATTAACACATGATAACTGCTTCTTAGTAATTCAATTATTCTTTGATTTCTTCTTCATCACTTTTCCTTCTTTCCCTGGTAATATATCCTTTTAGACCGTCCCAAATGCCTTGAGACAGTGAAGTTAACTTGCCATTAATTTGTCGTTTTGGGGTTACTCCAAAAATTAACCTAATTAATGCAATATAGTGCATAATCCGGATCGTATTCACTTTGAGGAGCCGAAAATGAAATTAAACCCTAGTAAATAAATGCAAGTAACCTAAATTATAAAAAGAATTTTTGATTTGAGAATTTCTAATTAAACACCATGAATTAAATTGAAATTAAAATACTTTTTTTTTGTTTTTATATAAAAATGATTAAAATGAATGAAGATTAAAGAAATGAAAATGAAACATACAAATAACAATGATAACAATCAATCCTCCAATTCAACAACGCAGGCAATATCACTCTAAAAGATGTGGGAGTTAAAACAATGAATTAAGAATTATAATTAAGCTTTTAATCCAACAACCGAGCCACCTCGAGTTGCCACAAAATATTTTCCTAAAATCCGAACTTACTAACTACAACCAGAATAGTAAAATGGGGTTAAGGATGCTAAAAACCAATACTTAATTAGAACTCTTAATTCCAAGACAATAGGATTAAAGCTAGCAAGAGACAATATGATTCAAATTCCAAGCCACCTTAAAAAAATCACAATATATTAACTCTAAATCAATATAAATGTCATAACTACAACATCATAATTGAAATCAAAGCTATAAACAGCTCAATGTCAAATGCTAAATAATAACCCAGTCAGAATAATCTTCAAAGATAATCAGATTAAGCAATACAATTATCCCAACAATCAGAAAAACTATCCCAAGACCTAGGAATTGTTAAACAATTATTGAGCAGGAAATTAAAGCAACTAAAACTCCCCTTTGATGATCTGAGCTCCTGCCATTATTGTTGAATTAGAGGATTATTAAGCTCTAGCCACGGATTGCCATAAGGAATGCCACAATCAGTCTTCTGTTGCGGTCTGCCATGGAGACGATGGACGATGCATGATTTCCTTCTTCTTCGTTGATGACAGCAGTGAAGAAGAAGAAGATGACGCCGTCGAGCTTCCTTTGGTCTGCTCTCACGCCTCTGGTCCCTTCTCCCTTACGCTGTCGCACGCCCCCTGCCACTAGGAAGGTTCAACAGAGAAGAATGATGAAGGCGCTGTCCAGCTCTCTCGCGTACTCTTCTGGCCGCCAAGATGAAGAAGATGATGAATAGTGTGTCACTCTTGTGCACGTCCCTCGGTCCTTCTCCAGCGTTGCCAGCTCGTTCAGCGTCTTGCTTGTGTGTGTTCCGCCTTTCGCCCTCCCTGTTCGCGTGGCTCTGCTCACTGCCGCCCGCTCGTTCTGCTTCGTGTGTGCGTCCTCGGATGAAGAAGATGAATATTAGGTTGGGGCAAAACGTTGCCTTATTATTATTATTTTTCTTTTAATTTAATTTTTTTTCTTTTTTCTTTTCTTTTCTTTTAATTTTATTTTGAATCTTCCAAGAGCCTGCAAGCAAAATTCAAGGATAAGGTAGCATTAATTGTCCTAAAAAATCAATTAGTCACAATTAAATCAAAATATAACAATTTTGCCCATATAAAATAATAATTCAAAATAAAACATATTAAATCCATTAACAATCAATTAAGGCAAAAAAGACTAATTAAGTTGACAAAACCCATAAAAAAGATATCAAAATATATAAAATAATTGAGTTTGTCAGACAGATTATTCTATTGGCATTTAAGTACCTGGGGGCTGTCTTGAGATCCTGGTAGTTGACTTCTTTCGGCGCTTTGATGATTTATTTGGGCTTGTTGACTTGTTTAACTATTTTCTAGTACACTTGAAATAACGCTTTGCCAAATAGAGCCAGACCAAAAGCACCTGGCATCACAGTCCAAGCCCTTGCTTGCAGAGTACATTGTGGTAGGACAATTTACTGTCCTTTTGTTGGATGCTTGAAATTGATTCCAATGTGTCTTTAGTCACCAACTTCCATTGAAACCATGCTGTCAAGGTCCAAACCCACATGGTTTTGGTAAAGGCCGTTGAACTCAACTTCCATGTGTGTGTCGAACTCAACCACCAAAATTCAAGGGGGTAACACTTGTTGCGTTAAGGAGCCCAAGAGAATCATCAACTTCACTAATGGTTTCATCGTCTATTGTGATCAAGAAAGCAAGTATGCCATCGATGGTCGCTGAATTTAGGTTGGTCGCTGTTTTGGGGAGCTTTGCTAGTACTGGAGTTAGGGACGACGAGGTTAGTAGAATCTCACTAGTTTGCATGTGTGAGTGGTTCGATTGCCAAAGAGTGATAAAGAAAGAAGAAATACGAGAGGCAGAGAGATAGAGGGGAGATGACATGTAAGAGATTATAATTATAGCTACTAACGAGGGGGAGAGAGTGTGTATTTCAAGAAAAATGACATTACAAAAGAAGAAGACTATGAAGAGAGGGAAGAAATGAGTTCAAACAATTGGGACCCACTTTAGAAAAAGAGACGGACGTTTGGCAAATTAACGGAATGGGTAAAATTGCTTCATTTTTAAATGATTGTATCTAATTTTGCACTCTTCAAAAATAAATGGTGCCAAATGCTCTTGACGTAAAACTTTATTGTTAAAATTGTACCTTAACCCTTGTTTTTATGTTATAAAATATTTTGTTTTAATACATCTATCTGGGGCCAAGCCATTGGGTAAATATTTAAATTATTATTTGGTATATAATTGTTGATTGAGTCTGTATAGTTTGGGATAGAATATCCCTAAGGCGTTACATAGTACTCCCTTCGTCCCATATTATCAGCAATATTGAATCTCATCACGTAAATCAAAATATTAGTTAAAATTAGTTAAAAATAATAAATGTGTAAAAATTAAAAGTTCTTTCACTAAAATACCCTTATTTATGGGGTAGAGAAAGTATAAGAGAGAGAATAAGAAAATTATTATAATAAAGAGAATTATAGAAGAGAGAGAATGTGTGATGGAAAAATGATGGTTTGGAAATTGAGATAATAAATGTATTGAGTAGTATTAACATAAATAATTAATGGGGTTAAAATAGGAAATTTGTTGTAAAAATTTAAGACAAACTTGCAAATGTTACTTATATTTAGGGCCTGTTTGGTTTGAGGGGAGGGTAGGGGAGGGAAGGGAGGGAGGGGTAGGGGAGGGGAGGGGAGGGGAGGTTTCATCCTCACCTTGTTTGGTTTGATTAAAAAGAAGGGGAGGGAAGGATATTTAATGATCACTTGTTTGGTTCAAGGAGGGGAGGGGAGGGATAGTAATAATCAATTTACCATTTTACCCTTACATATTAGTTTATGTTTTTTTATTGATATATTATATAAATTAATTTACATCTTAATTTAAATCATATAATTTAATAAAAATTCAGTCTTATCATATTAATATGTATTAAAAAATTGGTACATTAATTTTTTATTCTAATTAATATAATAATATATTTAAAATAATCAAATTAACAAATTTTATATACTCTAAGAAAAATAAAATTTTATTCTCTTTAGGCTATCTTTTTTTCCAGCTTTAAAATATATTTAATAAATAATATATTTAAAAAAATTAATTTTATAATATTATAATTTTTTAATTAAATAATTTTTAAATATATTTTTAATTATAATAATGTATATATTTTTTATTTTTTTACTTAGGATATATATTTTTTTTTAAAATAAATATTATAATAATATATTTTATAGGTAGAAGTGAAATATTAAAAAAACTATAAGGGCATAATGGTCCAAAATTTGACTCCCTTCCAAAAAACCCCCAATTTGGAGGGAGCCCAAAATGGAGGGAGGGAGGGAGGGAGGGTGGGAGGGGAGGGGACATTTTAGCTCCCCTCCTCTCCCCTTCAAAATTTTTAACCAAATGAGGGGAGGGGCTCCCTCCCCTCCCTTCCCCTCCAACCAAACAAACCCTTAAAAATAAGAAGGAGATGAAAGTTGTTGCTTATAAAATGGGACGGAGGGAGTATTTATTACTAATAACAAATTTAACAATTTATTTAATATTTATAAATTAGTAGTTCGGTTTTTATATTAAAGAACATGGGGGATTTAATTTGTGGATCAAACATTGGGTGCATTTAACTTTTCAAATCAACCTATGGATATATGACATCATTATTCATAGTAATTAGGGATACCAACCTAATAATGAGGCCCCACCTCGTCAAAGTTGCGAAATGTTTTGTTCTATGCATCTGACTTGGATTGGCGAAGACTTTTATCCGCATTCACTGAATGCCGCTACTTTTGATCCACATTCACTTAAAAAACACATTATTCAGAATTGTATATATAGAAATTAAATCATTATTTTAAAAATAATTTTATAATACTCTCTCCGTTTCATTTTATAAACAAAACTTCCATCTTTCTTGTTTCTAAATATAAACAATATTTACAAGTTGTTTTAAATTTTTTAAGCAAATTTTCTATTTTAAACCTCATTAATTATTTATTTTAACACTCAATATATTTATTATCTCATTTTTCAAATCATCATTTCTCCATCACCTTCTCTCTCTTCCATAATTCTTTTTATTAGAATAATTTTCTTATTGTTTTTTTTATACTCTCTTCTTCCCATAAATAAGAACATTTTAGTAAAAGAACTTTTAATTTTTATACATTTATTGTCTTCAACTAATTTTAACTAACATTTTGATTTATGTGATGAGCTCTAATATTGCTTATAATATGGGACGGAGGGAGTACATATTATCTTCCTCCAAACACTGTTGTTAATCATGTACATTAAAATAAAAGTTTTTTTAACATATGTAATTATCATAAAAACTATTTTTAAAAAATAAGTAAAAATAAAAAATAAAATAAATTAACATCTTATATTTAAAATTAAATTAATTTTTTAATTAACTAGGACTGAAAAGTAAGCCGAAATAAGGGGGAAGGGGAAGACACTAGCTAGCCTTCCGTTCATTTACGTCATCTTATGATCTCGTCCCTTCCGTCAGCACTTTTATCCTTAGTCTTTTTCCTTATTGAATCCGCGAGAACCGCCAGCGCAGACAACCACCCAACTTTCATGAACATATACCACTTCAACGAACCACTTATTAAATTTAAACCACTTCTAGCCAATTCATACTCCCTCGGCAATTAAGGAGTTGATTATGCTTTCTTATAAATCTAGAAATGATACTACCTCCAGTCTTATTTATAACATCTCATTTATAATCTATAAATAAAATTTTATAACTAGAACAACAGGTAGTAGTTAAATACTTAAATGTATTCTAAAATAATAAAATTTTTCTAGTTTATCCTTAAAGAATGTTATCGAAAAATAATAAAGCATTTTTTCAATACATATTTATTATCTCTTATCTTTCTCTCCTCTTTCACATACACTTAAAACTTTCTCTTGTATGAAGCTTTGCACCCATTATATTCTTCATATAATATTCTCTCAAGATTAGTAAAATTTAATTTTGTCTCTAACATTTATTCTTCTGTATTATGATCAATAATATTCAGTTAATTTGAAATAGTCATAATCAGCCAATAACTCAAAAAGTAATTTTTACTTTTTCATGCTTAAGGAAATTAAGAGCATAGATGGAATTATTATAATTTACCAATACTTCTAAGATTTCACTATGTCCCTTGACAAAATTTTTATTTGCTTCTTTCTTACATAACGTAGTCTTTTACCTCATAGAAACCAGAATGACTACATTTTATAAGAATAAAGATATAAAATTTCTAATAACACCTAAAATCTTGGGGAAAAGAAATTCACTTTTCTAACGGAATTAGCTACAGACAATATTCCGTCGATAATTTCTGCTAGAAATCCATCAAAACTTTTGTGGGTAAATTTACCAACAGAATTTACCACGGCAATTGTGACGGAAATTACTGATGGTAATATTTTCGATGGAATTCGCCGCGGTTTCCCGACGAAATAAATTCTGTCGGTGATTAAATTTTTTTTTGTAGTGGTTTGATATCAAAATGCAATACAGTAAACAACTTTTCCAATGAATGGTAAGAGAAAAACTAGGGGCTAAACAGATGCATTCTTAGAACTAGGTCCATGTCACCACTCTAATGCCTTTTGCCACATTTCAGTAAATTTAAGCACTGTTATACTTCTATAGATTAACGTTTTTAAAATTAACTAAATTTTAAGGACTAAACTATGAGTTTAAAATTTGAGAAACTCAAACTAAAATGAGGCCAAATTTCTAAGACCAAAAGTTATATTAACAATATATAATTTAGAAACAAGGAGAAATTGCTCATTTGTTTGGGGATGACATTAAAGTTCTCGAATTTAGGAATCAACTCATATCCACTGCGTTATCTTTTTTTTTTCGGTTATCAATTTACCAAAAATAAATAAAAATATTAACTATCTCATATTATGTTTTTTTTTTCATGGTCTTTACAGTGCGTGTGCGTGTGTGTAATTACAGTATGGTATCGTACAATTCGTAAATCCTGTTCAATACTACTTGGATGAGGACTGATAAAGCCTAAATTTTATATATTTTATCCCACATTAATTTAGAATTTAAATGATAATTTTGAGCTTAATTGGATTTTTATGCATTATTAGATTAATTGGTTGATTTTTGGATTTTGCATAAAAATTGAGATTTTGAATTAAAAATATAAATATTTTGGGATTTCCTATTTTTGACTTGGAATTAATTTTTTCTATTTCTTTGGAAACAAGTCTCATATTTTTAGAAAGATTATTTTTAGAAAGTTTTGCAATTTCTTGCCTAATTTTTTTGCATATCTAATATTTAATTTTGATATAGATTATATTATATTTGGATATAATCTACATTAATGGATACACTTAAATTATTGTAGGTCAAAAAAGAGTACATAGGAAATCCAATGGTGCAAGATTATTTCTTGGGATTTAAGCACAATCCAATAGCTAATATCAAGTGGGCCAATTAATTACTAATGGGCTTGAGCTTTGTATCCATAAAAATTTCCTTTTCTCCCATCAAAATAATCCCTCCAGGAACGCCTAAATATATCTCTTTTCTTTCCCATTGAGGCGAACGCACAATTCAACGCCTAATATCCCATAATCATTGATCCCACGCTCACGCCTCTTGGTCAAGAGAATTATTCACTCCTCCATGCTTGCACAGTGTCACATACCGCCTTCACATGTCACGCAACCCATCAGCTATTCAATAACTATTCCCTCTCACATTCATTTGCCTTGGAGGCAATTCAATTCCCATCTTCACTTCATCATCACCTTTCATCAATTCATGGCCATGGCATCTAACAAATTTGGAGGAAGAGACATTTTGATGGCAGCTTAAGCTTGTGAGGGAGGCAACTTTAAGGTGCACGGAGGAACGAGCCTTAGGTTAGCATTTGAAGACCATAAAGGAGTGATGTTCCATTTATCTTTTTAATTCAAGGACTTGAGATTATTTAGTTTTAAATAATTTTAAGTTCTAATTTTGTGAGACAATTTAGTTATAGATTGTCATCTTTATACTTGGATTGGATTGATATTTGGATTTTATTTGTGTTGAGACACTTGTTGGAATTTATGTTTAGAACCTTTGCATTGTTAATTGAATTTATAATTGAGTTTTCATTATGAGTTTAATTATCAATGTGGTTTGAATTGCAAAATTTGGGTTCTTTTGTCTCTTAATTGTTTAATTAGATAATTTCAAATAATTTCCAGAATTAATTTGAATTATTTTCATTGGTTTTAATAAGCTTAATTAACCAACCTTATACTATTATGAGTTCTCTAATAGTTTAAGGGTTTTTGAGATTGAGGGTTCCTTTTGTTTCAAGTAGGTAATTAAGTTTATTGATTCCACTATCTTATCACTTCCCTTTGGTCTAATTAATTGATTAAGGTTATGAAGGTTAAATCCATGCAAATCCTAAGTTGTCCTCTCTACCTTATCGAAGAGAACTTCTCAATTTTCACTTGTTAATTTTCTTTGCTCTTTAGTCAATTTTTTCATTTATCATTTTAATTTTTTCCCAAAAAATCCCCCCCCCAAAATTTGCATTGTATTCATTTAAGTTTAATTTAATTTTCATATAGGTTTTAGGACATTTGCATCTTTCATTTAGAATTAGAATTTTACATTTTAGTTTAGGTCCAGTTTATTGTATTTTTTTTATCACCTAAATTTTTACCAAAGGAAACTCATAACTTGCTTCTTGGAAGTAATGACCTAGATCGATCCTAAACTACAAATTAATTATGACCTAGTTTAATTGAGTGTTTTAACGACAGAGGCATCATCAAGGATAGAAAATTAGTCACGTGAAGAATATTTATAACAACATTATATTGATGAAAAATTAATTAGCTGAATGATAAGTGATGGAAAACCACAGAGTTTATGATGAATTCTTTCAAGATTTGTCATGGGATTTTACATTCATCTTAGGCTTCATTACGAGCTTCTGCAGCTTGTAATTTAAAGCAATGCAAGTTAATTCTCTAAACAAGTAATCAATAGTCTCATACAAAGAGATTCTTAAATCCTCATTAGTATATTATTCCCATGAGAATATTCTGAGACAGGTTTATTCCCCTTGACTCAACGATATATCTTCCATCAAATGAGAGCATCAACAGAATATTCAAGAGGTTTGGTGTTAGAATATCCACTCTTTTTCCTCTCTTTCTTTGGGATTAAATTTAAATAATCTAAATTTATATTTCAACATTTTTCGTTTAATTTTTGTATTTTATATTTTAATCGAAAACATTCTGAAAACAGCAATTTTAAGTTTAGAAAATATCTTTTTTCTTTGGTGAAAATTTCTTCAGCCTTCAATTCAAAACTCAATCCCACTTAACAAAAATGGGCCATTTTCTGTACATTAATTGCTCAACTCATGAAAATTCAAAGCTGTTGAAAGAAAGGAATACGACCTCACACTTCATTATAGTAGGTTTCTCAATGGTAGTCATTCCTTTAAATTTACCCTGATTAAAAAAAAAAATTCTCTTTTGACATTTACAAATTATCCTCATCTCTTTCTCTTCCCCCCCCCTTTCTAATGAAAATTACATAAAAAGAAAATTAATAAATGATTATTAAATACTTTACAAGTGACTTATATTTAAAACCAAAAATTTCTCCTCCAGGTAACTTATAATAACAACGTGATTCTATCGTATTTATAAGTTTTAAATTTAAAAAAAAGATGTGGTTTATTTTATAAGTTTCAATTTGGGTTTATCTCAATATTTAATTATTTTTTCAACTTTATTCTTAATTATTATTCTCTTTCATTTGCCACACACTCTCTCATTACATTTTCTCATATACTCTCTTTTTTTCCTTAGTTATTATAAATACATATTTATTAGAAAAAAGAGAGAGCATATTTTTACTTAGTTGTTATTTTTAACTAGCTTTAATTTATTTTTTGGTATTCTCAACTCAGTTACTTAAAACTTATAATAAAGAGAAAAGAAGATAGAAATGACTTGGTGGAGCATTTATGGACACAGCTGGAGATGGCTCGTACTGGAGACATACGACTCTGATCCATATCGAATGCGAGGGAGTATGTGGCCGCGCTCCTTTCTTTATATTGAATAACAGCCGATCATATCAACATTGATTATTTAGATTTGATATTTACAAAACTAATCCTCCATTCTCAATTGTAAAGCATCTTTCAATCTTTTTAATTTGTACCATATAATGTGTCGTGTAATATAATAATGGTTTCTTATTTTTACTTAATACTTTTTTAATAAATAGTCTTGTAAATTATTGTAGGGAAAAGAGTTGATGTTTTTATGCCTTTAATTAATAAAGCTAAAAGTAGAATCTTGAGCGATTTTATAATCAGTTTTATTGAGATAACCATAACTTTTAGGTTCATAATTAATTTTATAATGTATAAAGTGTTTGGCAACTTGTGAAATAACCATGATTTTGAATTCGTAATTGATTTTGACATGTATAGCTTTTGGTTTTAGGTTCATATTAATTTTAGTATATATATAAAAATGTTTCGTTTTAAGTTCATAATTTATTTTCACATATATAAAAGTGTTTAACTAGTTAATCTTAAGGAAAAAATTTAAAAAAATGAAAGTTGACTTTCAAAAAACCAAAAAGGTTACTTAATTTAACAAATGCCAAATCAGTCATCAATTGGAATTTTTAAATGTTAGTAAATTTACAATGTTATCTTTTATTACTTTTTTAAAAAAGCCTCAAATCACCTTACTAGTCAGCGGTGTCAGAGCTTTGACAGGCCATCATCATCATCGGAGTTTCAACAGCCTATTGACTACTGGTCACTGAAGCAACAACCAATGAATAGAGATTTTTTTTAATATTGTTAATAACTTTTATAATAATATTAACAACTCTATTAATGTCATTAACCATATATTTTTCAGGTTTTGAACTGTGATTTTTTCAATATTTGTAATGTAATTAATAACTCTTATAACAATATTTATAACTTTATTAACGTTATTAATCACTTCATAATTTTGGCTTTTATAATTGATTTTTTTTGGAAAAAATCCGAACAGGCCTGTTATATGCATTTCCTCTTCTTTGAAAAGTCAAATATGAAAAAGTACGCCCACATGTTGTCTGCTTGGCACTCACTGAAAAAGTAGGAAGAAAGAGGAAAAAAAAAGAACGGCATTTTAAAAATTTCACAATCATTTCATATTTACAATATAGGACTGGATCTCTTAAAGCTATTTTTCAAATTGAGAAACCTATTTAGCAAATTTTATATATTGGAAGGTCTTTATTTGTCATTTTTCCTATTAAATATACTGAAATGAAATGAAATTTTTGTAAGCAGATCCAAATCATTAATTTTTTTCCGGGAAAATGACAGTAAAATACCATATGAATTTCAAAAAGACAAATAAGGCACTTGAATAAGCAAAATGACCAATAGGGCACTGGGTATCAATTTGGAATTTAGATTTTTGGCCTAATGACCGAATTGTCCTGATTGTCTCTGAACATTGAGCTGTGATAGAGAAAGGGAGAAACTGATTTCCTTCTACAAAACTAAATCCAAGTTCCTGCAATCACCAAAAAAGGTTCTTCAAAATCACGTTGCCGCCGTCGTAGGAGTAGATTGCCGTCGCTGAATTTGGTTACCATCGCTGAAATACATTGCCTTGTCTAAAATAACTTGTACTCCTTGAGATTGTCGCCGTCGAAGAGGTCGCTGAAATATTTGGATTATTCATGAGTGAGTAGAAGTTGATGGTGGGATTTGGATTATTCATTTTTGTGGCTGTTTCATAGTGAAATAGGAATAGGATTATTGCATTTGAGGGTTCATATTCAGTATTTGGTGAATGATGAAGCAGAAATCAGAAAATAGTGGCAAGCAATTACGTAATTTAATTGCTGTCATATGCTTGCTGGTTTTTGGTAAATCCCATTACGTGAATGTTAAATTTTATTATACATGTAGTTAATTATGAAAGTTAATAGTTCAATGTTTATTGTGATGTACTTCAGGTGCATGTTCACCGAATGTTTTATTTATGCTTACAAGTTGCTCTTCCGATGAAAACAGGTTTACAAAACCCATTGAAGAAGTGGTCACTTTCACTATAAAAGTTGTAAATCCCATTATGTGTTTTGTAAAATTCAGTGTGAAATTTTATTGGTGGTAAAAAGTAAATTACTCATCCCTCGAAAATATGTTGCAAAACCTATTAAATCATTTGCCCATAATGTTACTACACGTATAACGAGATTTATAACTCGCGAAGTGAAGTTGACCCTTTTTCGAGGGGTTTGACAACCTGTTTTGAGGGGCAGGGCAACTTTTCTCTACAAAAATATAATTCCATGCTGAATTTGACAAAATACATAGTGGGATTTACAACTTTCACGGTGAGTGTTACTACATTTTCAATGGAATTTGTAACCTTTTGTGAGGGGCTGGCCAATGTTTCTGTGAAAAACAAAACAATTCCACGCTGAATTTTACAAAACACATAATGGGAATAACAACTTTCACAGTGAGATTTACTACTTCTTTAATGGGTTTTGCAACTTTTTGTGAGGGTGTGGGCAATTTTTCTGTAAAAAGCAAAACAATTCCACGCTGAATTTTACAAAACATATAGTGAGAATAACAACTTTCACAGTGAGATTTACCACTTTTTCAATGGGTTTTACAACCTTTTGTGAGGGGCTGGGCAACGTTTTTGTCAAAAACAAAACAATTCCACATTGAATTTTACAAAATACATATTGGGAATAACAACTTTCATAATGATATTTACTACTTCTTCAATGGGCTTTGCAACCTTTTGTGAGGGGCAGGGTAAATTCTCTATAAAAAACAATACAATTTCATGCTGAATTTTACAAAGTACATAGTGGTATTTACAACTTTTATAGTGAGAGTTACTACTTTGTGTAATATAATGCACCATTCACGAAACAATATTTGCCAAAAACCAGCAGTCATATAACAGCAGATACATTACATATATTCAAATGACTGCACCTGAAGTACATCAAAGTAAACATTGAACCATTAACTTTCATACTAACTACATGTGTAATGGAATGTACCATTCACGTAATGGTATTTACCAAAAACCAGTAGCCATATGACAGTAGATACATTACATATATTCAAATGACTGCACTCTACTCTTGTGACGGTTACCAATTTCACCGATAGCACTTTACTCCTGCAACGGCGGTAATGTAATTTAGGAGAACCTTTTTCTGTGACTGGAGGAGCTTGGATTTAGTTTCGCCGAGTGGGAGGATTGGTTTCTCCGAGTAGAGGGATTCGGTTTTACTAGCTGAGTAGAGGGATTGGTTTCGTCGAGTGGGGGGATTCGGTTTCATCGAGTGGGGGGATTGCTTTCGTCGGGAGGAGGCGATTTCTCCATTTCTCTATCTCCTCAGTTTCAAAAATAATAAGGGCAATTTGGTCATTAGGTCAAAAATCAAAATTCCAGATTGGTACCTGATGCCTTCTTTGTCATTTTGCTTATTCATGTGTCTTATTTGTCTTTTTAAAATTCACATGGTATTTTACTGTCATTTTCCCTTTTTTTTTCCAACCGTATCATGTATTTTCAGTTTTAATTTCTTGATTTTAGGCCGGGTTTTTCTTGTATTATGTGACATAATTTCTTTCCATGTGCTACTTTCATTTCCTTGCCCTTCTTTTTTATATTTAATTATTGATTATTGATTATATCATTTATTGATTGTTGTGATCAAATTTGGATTATTTAGAATTTGATATGAATTGTTCAAATTTAAAATTTTTAATCTGTGCTTTTTTAATAATAAATGTATTTTTTAAGAAGCTTTAGTTATAGAATTATTTTTATTTTAAGTTCACTAATAAAAATGAACACGGCCATTTTTTCTTTTTTCTTGGAAACGGGTAGAGTATGATGAGATGGATTGCCTTCCTGAGGCCGAGTTGCGTTAATTGTGGTGATCTGGCCGATTGTTCCAGCAGGGAAATAAAGAAAAATAGCTAATTCAAAATAAAAAATAAAAGCTGATTTCTTTTTTTTTTTGATAAAATTTATTAAAATCTATTACCCCCAAAAAAAGTTTTTTTTTGGGCCAAATTACCCCCAAAAAAAGTTGAAAATGTGAAATATTGATATATCTGAAAGAGTTAGTTTTTTTTTTTCAAATTTCTATAGACTTCTGTTTCCTTTATGATAGCTTTCCATAAACTTCCTAGCATCTTAATATGTCTATGAACATCGTACAAGATATTGTTAAAAATATTGTGAGAGATTGAAGATCAATACCTCAAAACCTTTGATGTCAAACCGTTGGAAATACTACGTCTATTTCTAAATATAAAAACTAGTTAAAAATTCAATTTGACCATAAATATAAGATTTAAGTCTACTTTGTCTCTCATATTTATTTATTTATCTTCCAAGTAGTCTCCATGGTGATCATATATGTTAAAGGGTTTTCATTTTAATACACATGATTAACAATGATATTTTAATAATATAATACTCATTTATTATAAATAAGTAAATAATTAACTTAATTAATTTTTTTAATATTCACAGATTAATTATCTAGCTCTTATATTAAGGTGAGAAGATAGTATTAGATAGATCTATGCATAACCATTATCGTAATCTTCTTTCTGATCTGTAATTTACTTATGCAAAAAGAAAGAAAAGGTTTTGATTTTTGTTTGGGGGGGGGGTTTCTCCGGGAGAGGAGGCAGTGAATTTTAGTCTAAGTGTTAAAACTAAAAAAAAAAAAGGACTTCAATAAGTAATCGATAAGAGTTGGGCCTAATAGAGTTAGTATCTCATACCATAATAAACCAGAGTTTGAATTTGTACTAGAAAAAAAAAATATTTAATACTTAATAGTGTTTCGAATACACCTTCGGCAAGAGAACATATGTGCTTAATTAAAAAAAACAGAAAAAAAGACTTTAACAAATCAAGTGGAGGATATATGTGCTTAATCTGGGGGAAAAAAAAAGAATACTTCAATAAATCACTGCTTATCAGTTACCTTGGGTCAAATCATTTCAGTACACATGCATAACACTACCTATCAAAGTATTACTCAGAATAGAATAGTAAATCATTTAGATCCATTTAAAAAAAAAATCAAAGAGAAATCTAAACAACTCTTGTATTGTAGATGAAAATAAAATCTTAAAAATATAGGGAAAATTAGGTTTATACAGGTTTTAAAAGCAGAAGAGATGTAAATAACTATAATTACAGTGATATAGGGAGTAGTATATGTATTTTATTCAGAAGTATTTTATATTATCTCTCTCTCTCTCTCTCTATATAAATATATATATATATATGCATATATCAATTCTTATATTAAGCAGCAAGATAGTATTAAAAAATGAGAGATTGAATGCACGGGAGCCACGTCCAACATTTTACAAGATTGCTCACCAAACAGCTGCAGCTGCTTTAATATATCCTCATTGACACTTTCAGTGACTATTTTACAATGGTTGTTGGCCTGTTTCTCAAAAAGTTCAAAAAATACTTATAAATATAGTTTATTTAAGTTGAGAAAAAACTCATCTCACATACTCATCTAGTATTTTATAAATCACAATTAAAAACCTACTTATAAGCTATTTCAAATAGTCCAATATCTTCCTTACATATTTGTACCATCTTCTCATCCTTTGTCTCAGTTTTTTTTTCCTGATCCCGTTTTCATCGTTGAATTAAAAAAACAATAGTTGACACTTAATATCTAGTAAAATTAAGATTACAATAATGAATTTAAAATATTGAAATTTGTTATAGACAATTTACAACAGCAAACTACTTAAAAATAAATAATAATAATAATAATTTTATAAAACATTGAATTCCAGCTACGCATTTTTTTCCGACCATGAGAAGAAGAAAATGATAAAAAAAAAAGAGAGAGAGGATAGGATCCCTATACGTTTCTCACTGTGGCATTCCATCCAAATGAAGATATTAAATGAGGATCGGGATATCAATCCAATCCAGCTCTTTGACCGCTTTGACGAGGTGGGGACTGGGGACCGTGATTACTAGGGTGGGGTCCCTATCCACTGTGAATAATAAAATAATGTAATTTTTTCCTGTGATATGCACGTTGATTTTAAAATCTAAATAATGGACCCAATGCTTCGTCCACAAATTAAATAGGTTGCCGTGGATAGATATATATGTACTTGACCAAAAAAAAGAAGAAGATATATATTTATATATATATATATGTGTGCACACATTTCTGAAGAAGCATTGGTCTGAATCAAAATGGCTTTAAATCATGGGATACGAAAGTGGGAGAATTGTAATATAGGTGTCTCCATTTTATTGGACAATGTCTTTCACGTGATCCCATCATCTCTGCCGTCTGCATTTCTGTCTTTAGCCTTCTGTTTATTGAATGGGCGGGAACCACCTGCGCCATGTCATAAAATTACTTACCAAAGTACTCCCATGAGGGTATAATACAAGAAGTTAATAGTTAAGTTTTCTTGTATACTAAAAAAATAAAAGTTTAATTATTAAATTTATTCTAAAATGATGGAGTTTTTCTATTTTTTCTTAAAAAATGATAAAATTGTATATAATATTTACACTTATATTATCTCGTCTCTCTCATCTTTATCTTCTCTCTCCTATATTTAATGAGAAAAAAACAATCACATTAATTATCTTGACAACATTTTATATTTTGGACTATAATTTTTTTCTAACCCACGTTTTATATTATGGATAAGAAGGAGTATATTAAATATGTGAGCAAACATATATAGGGTCTGTTTAAATTTTAAAATAAATCAATATATCATATCATATGCAATTTAGAAACAAGGAGAAATTGGTCGTTTGTTTGGAGCATGAAGTCATGGAATTTACAAAATAACACATAATCCCAATCACAATGTTCCCAATTTATTTAATTATTTTTTTTGGATTTGCAATTTAACTTAAGCTAAGCCTAATTTCAATCCATCAAACCTTAACTTTATTACTGTATAATTTTTATACTGAGTTGCACAAGTTAGAACTCCTCTGAACTTTATATCATCTATAAATAACCATTTTAACATTTAAAATTTAACAACAAACCTGTATAAGCTTTTCAATCCATGTGAATAACCCCTCATCATCATATACCCCCTTAAACTTTATTTTGTGTGCGAGTGGTCATTATCGTATACCCCTCATTATGATCGACGCTTGAGTTATAAATAATTAACGAGAAATGAGTTGTAAACTATCCAATAACCAATTTTAATATGTAATATGATTTAGAATTGAGTTTTAAATTTCACATGATTAATTGTAAATCATAATCAATTTACGACTTATCTTACGTGTTGAACAATTTATGGATAAGAGAATAAGTCACTTCGTCTTTTATGCAAAAGTTTTTGGAACTTCATTTATAGCCTTCCTTGATTTAGTTGATTAAGAAAGGAAGAAGAGAGGAACCGGTATCATGCGTTCATCGGAAAATTTGATTTATGTGCAAGGGCACTCTAGTGATTAAGAAAAAAATAGTTCCCACATGTAGAATGAGGAGTAATATAGCCTATCGAATGCTCGGACGAAGATGATTTTGTAGATCCAGCTGGTTTCGCATTGAAGATGACTCTGATGCATATTGAAAGTCAGAAAGTAAGGAACATATACTAAATGTGGCACTGCTCCTTTCTTTATTTTGAATGGACGGTTCACTGCAAGTCCATGACAGCCGATCATATTAAATGTGGTTATTTAGATTCGGTATTTTTCAAAATCAATCGCACCATTCTTATTATTATTTTTGAATAAAAGTTTATATGAGTTGATCCCATAACTCATTGAGGTTAGAGAATGCTTCCAAATTCAGAAAATGCTTATAAAGGTATTTATAAATCACTCACTAACCAACAAAGCTCTCACAAGACACTAGGATTGTTTTTATTTTATAAAATATTTTTGTTTTAATACGTCTATCAGGGGTTAAGCCATCAAGTAAATATTTAAAATTAGAAAAAAAAAGACAATAAAATACCTTAAAAATTGCAAAAAGACAAATAAGCATGGATGAATTTCAAAATTTAATCTAAACCGTTTTTACCATTTTGAAATTTTCAAATCTTATAAAATTACATAAATGCCTTTTTACTTTTTTTTGCCTTTTTTTTAAAAAAATATTGCCACCTTAGCAGTTCCGGCCGCCAAAGCTTCAATGTCAATGACCTTGCCAATGGCCAACCGTTGGAGCTCTGGCAACATTTCTACTCTTTTTTAGTTATTAATTATATTTGTTTTTAGAATTTTGATGACTATTGTTATTTAGCTACTAACTACTCTGGTATTGGGGTTGACTACTTCCATTTTTAAAATTTTGGTGACTACTCATTTATGGCTATTAACTACTCTAGTGTCACTATTGACTATTTTTGTTTCAAAATTTCAAAAAATATATTAAATATTGTTAGAGATCTAGTGACTACTATTTATTTAGTTATTTACTACTTTTATGTAGTCATAGTTATATAAAACTAGTCATTGAAACTTTGAAAATAAAAGTAGTCAATAGTTAAATTAGAGTAGTCAATAGCTATATAAAAGTAGTCATTAAAAATACGGATAATGTTATCATTTCACAATATTTCAAAATTCCAAAATAATAAAAGAGGTCTGATTTGGGATTTTGAAATTCACTTACTCTAATTTGTTCTTTAGCATTTTTTAGGGTATTTTAGTGTCTTTTCTCCTAAAATTATTAGGTACATAAATTGTTGATTGAGTTTGTATAGTTTGGGATGGAACATCCCTAAGCCGTTGCATAGTATTTAATTATGGGACTCTTAAGCTTTTGAGACTAGGTTGAAAGAGATAATCCAGTGGATAAAATAAAAAATGAGACTAAGCAGTTGGAATCCCAATATAATCTCTCTAGCTAGTGTTTAAGCCATCCCTCTCTACCCTACGCAGACATGTGTAATACCTATGTCCAAATTGGTAGGAAAATCCTATTGGCAGTAGTTGTGGTATCTCCAGGCTAATGCCGCATATCACCAATACTTACGCTTCAGTTAATAAATCTTAGCTGAGAATTACAAACATATCAAAGGGCAAAATATAGTAGAGAGAGAAAGGAAGGAAAGAGAGTGGGAATTGAAGGGGAGCGAGAAAGAAGGAGAGTGGGGGTTTGGTTCAGAAAGGCAAGCAAGAAGAGGGCGATGATGGAGAGGGAAATAACAGAGTGTGCATTAAAGGAGACTGGAATTTTTTTGGGGCGAGGAAGATGAGCAAGAAGATGTGTGCCACGCTAGCATAAACTACTCTCATAAAAACCAAGCATACAATAAGGACTCAATAAAAGGAAAATATATATATATATATATATATATAAAAGGACCGGTAAAATAATAAGCACCAGTAAATTAGTTTTTCTTTGTTGTTATTGTTCAGTAAATATTTTGGCAACTTGGGTGCCACAAACATCATTTTTAACGTTTACGCATAGTGTTCAAGTCGATAATTTAATTAAGAATTAAGAATTAATATAATTTTTGGTTCCTAAAATTTAGATCTATTTTGATTTTGGTCCCTCAAATTTCAAACATGTGGTTTTAGTTTCTAGAATTTAGTTAATTTTAAAATGGTGGTCCCTAGAGCTGAAACACTATTAAAAACCGCTAAAGTATCAGGAATGATATTAAATTGATAATGTGGATTTACCAGATGACATCTAACTGGATCTTACGATGATAACATAATAATGATACGAAAGGGGATAGGTTCTCAAAATATGAACAACTCCATCAAACAAGTTGCTAGAGATAAAAAAAGAAGCTAAACAGTTGTGTTTTTGAGACATATTCTTTTTTCTTCTTCACTGTATTATTCATATAATATCCAACTAAATATTATCTGATGCATTCATATTATCACTTTAATGTTATTTACAACATTTTAACAGATTTTAACATCATTATATCTTCGAGGACTAATATTATAAGTTGGATTCTAATTCAGGGACTAGAATTATAAATTTAAAATTGAAGGAACCAAAATCAAAATAAACCCAAATTTTAGGACCAAAAGTTACATTAACTTTTTTACATAAACTTCACCTTTAATGTAACGATCTAAAATCATATTTAATATCCAAATTAAAATATGGATCTCAATCAATAGTTTAAAACTAGAGGGTACCTTCACGTATTTCTATGGTGGTCATATATTTAAATCCAATCTAAACCTACCTACCCCGTTATATTTTACGACCCGTCACTGGAAACGAAGGACTTAATGCATGATGTGATTAAATTATTTGATACTCAAACCTATTATATTTAAAAAATTTTAATTTCTCAATGAATATTGGAATTCGTTAGAGGCATACGGCTAGATAAATTTCAATGTTGTATTACACGATAACATATGCATTTCTTTTTTTTTTTTTGCCAACATAACATATGCATTTCAAACAAACTGAGTGAGACATTAGATATGTTGTCTTTTCTTAAAGTTAGGGCTCGTAGAAAGGGCCAGCTTGCAATGGCTGTGTGGGCTGAAATAGCTTGCACATTGTTAATCAGCTTATAGTTATTTTAAACCAGCCATTGATGTCACTAGCTCTAGTTTTTCCTATCAAGCTGTCATTTTTGTCGGAAGTTGTCACACTGCACTTTGGTTAGAGATATCCACTTATACTCACAGTAGTTTGTTTGATTAAAAGTCAGATCTATGATTCCAATTTGAGGTTCATATCCTTTGGCACACCAGCTTCACTACTTGACTATAATTCATAGAAGAAGCAGCCAACGTTTAATATTGATATGTTTAATTTATTTTATTTGCTTTTTGGAAAAAATCAAGTGACAATATGTATATAGCCTAACGACAAAATGCCAAATGCTAGAGAAAAACTGGAGATAACACGTGAGCATGTTGTTCCTGGGCAGGTACATATATATATATATATATATATATATATATATTTATAAGTCTACAATAGAAAGAGATTTTATTAAACTAAAAGGTCTACGGTACAAAACGAAAATCTAGATAAAAACAGACAAAATGAAAGAAACAACAACATAAACACTGACAAAACAAAATTAAATAAACTGTCCGTTATCACGAATCTCTAGTGTATCAGCATTTAAAGATGCATTTTCTAAGAAACTTCTTCAGACCCAATTTTCTGAACGTTGCCATCAACATTGACCATTTAAAAACCGCTATCATTCAATAAAATAAAAAATAATGGTGATGGTCTGTGCATCTCCATAATTTTTTAATTAATCAAATCCGAACCACAAGTAAAAGTAGCCTAACCGAACACTCAATTGTAGAAAGCAATCAATAATGTAAATATGATCTAATTATAAACTAATCACAGCTTTCATTCCCTCGTTAACAATACTCGCCACTTTCCTTTACATTCATTGCGTAGTTGTACAATAATTACACTGCCTCTCGCCACTCACTTAGCTTCTTGCTTGAAGTACCATTCAAGCTGCCGGTCAGAAAATGGCGATGATGAGAGGCGGGACAGCGCGAACGGCTGCTGGATCTCGTGGAGGAGATTTGTGTAAATGTTGTTTCGGCTCGTTAATCAGTCTGGGTTTCTTTGCCTTGTTCCTATGGTTAGGTCTGCGACCCAATGAACCCAAATGCTCTATCGCAGCCCTCATCGCTCCTGAACTGAACAAAACCTCAAATGCAACTACCAACTCCGCCATAATCTTCATGGTCGAGTTCGATAACGGAAACAAGGAATCTGGGATTCGATATGACAACGTCAACTTCACCGTCGGTGTTTTTCTTGATCGGAATATCACCAGCCCGATTGGGAGCTCCATCATTGCCGGGTTCTATCAGGGGCGCAAGAAGAACGCGAAGAAGTGGAGCTCCGTTGAAACACATTCCGGGGCACTTAACGGGACGGCGAAGGTGGACGGGAAAACATACTTCCGGGTGAATTTCACGACGTCGGTGAAGTACAAAATCATGTTCTTTTACACCGCGCGACACAGATTATGGGGAGGAGCTAATGTCGCCGTTAATGATGCCGGCTTGAAAGATGAGAAAGATGATATCAGACTTGGACACTCTCTTCAAGTGATCGAGTCCGGCGCAACCCCGCTCACTACCGGATGCTATTATATGCTTCTGGTTTTGGGTCTTGTTGCCCGTTTTGTACTTCCAGGTTTGTCTCTCTAAGCATTGGTGTTTTTTGTTTTTCTTGTTTTTTTATTTTTTTTTGGTATGAACATTTCGAGCTAATTATCATGCGTGCTAGGACATCTCACATAAGGTTGTATTTGGATTCTGAGTCAGCATCTTAAGATGCTCTTTTAAAGCGTAATTCTTCTTCTTCTTCTTTTTTTTTTTTTCAAGGTTTTAAATAAGACTTTTAAAGCGTAATTCTTGTTTGAACCTCTTCAAACTAATGGGCCAAGCTCAAACTAATGGGCCAAGTCCAGAATAGTCCAGGTTTACTTTTTTTTGTTTTTTTAAATGATTATTTTAATTGATTAATAATCTAAAATAAAGATGAACATATGGAAGGACAGGGATATTGAGAATAATTGTAACCATAACGATATGCATTCCAATCCATAATTTTTTAAACAAAAAATTGAGAATTAATCAAAGTAATCCTAAACATGAAGATAGGGGACCAGGAGAAATGGGAATACAAACTAAAAAGATGCAAGAAATATTGAAGCAATAAAAATCTGAAAAATTAGGGAAAAAATTGAAACCACAAAAATAAAAAGAAAATGGAGGAATTTGCCAATTGCCCAATTTCATACTCAACATCATACCTATATCTATTAATTTTGTTCTACACACCTCAAAACCTTAGGAAACACTGTATCATATCGAACAAATAAAGCAAGCAAAAATACGGTATCTCATGAGCACAATTATCAGGTTGTTAACAGAAATAACAAAATTCTAATGCTTAAACACTAGCCAAACAAACTCAAAGCCCACTAAGGAACTCAGTAATCAAAAGATTCAAAGCACAAGGAAAAAAAAAATAAATAACAACATAGAGGGAATAAACCAGTAAGTTTTTATCGTAATGTTTACTGCAGAAATTGAAAGAATATGAACTCTATAACCTAAATTTAGAAGATTTTTTTTGGAAACACAGAAAGTTCACACTAGTCATAACTTTGTTTAATGAAAACAACAAATGAACAAAGATCACAACAGTCATGGACATCATCAAGAAACCAACTTATGGGTGTAGACGGTGAACACACCTTTCAAGCACAGAACAATCTCTCTCCCCCCCCCCCTCTCTACTTCATCTAGTCAAATTTGGAGGAAAGCCAATATGGTTTGAATAAGGTTGAGAAGTATGACCACAATAGCAGCAGCAGAAGCCATAGCATGCCAAGGCGTCTTGCAATAATCACGTTTCAAATTTGCGCACCTCTTGTTCCAAGCACATTTGCACTAGCGATTCAACTGTTGGCAAATCTCATGGTAATGGGTACTTATTATGTGCTCCCCCATGATATGTTTAAGGAGACCATTAAATAAATTAGCAACATCATTGGCATTGCCTAGAAAGTTGTGAATGATTTTCTTATGAGTGATTAGATCCACATCTTGATGCTCATTGATTAGGCAATCCAATATAAAAGCATACTCCGTAATGTAAGATTTGAACGGATAATGGCATTGCTCTAAAGCTATCATATTACGAAACAAAATCTCAGTTTCTGTCTTCCGAGAAAATCTCTGGGATCTCAAAACAAG